>NC_072778.1:15231117-15537682 GCF_022539595.1 Amphiprion ocellaris | reverse complement strand
TTTGACCATTTATTGATAAAGACATTCAAACATGTCTAGAGATAGAACACCAACGCACGGTGTAAGAAAGGTCAGAACAGACTTCACCTGCTCAGGAAACTGAGGTCCTTCGGGGTGCAGGGAGCAATTCTGAGGACCTTTTATGGTTGTGTGGTGGTATCAGCCATCCTGTATGGAGTGGTCTGCTGGAGCAGCAGCATCACGGCTGCAGACAGGAAGAGACTAAAGAAACTGGTTAAGAAAGCAAGCTCTGTCCTGGGCTGGTGTTAGACAGGAGGATGATGACAAAGCTGTTGTCTATCATGGAGGACATCTCCCACCCCCTGCAGGAAACAGGACCATCACCGGCAGCTCCTTCAGGGACAGACTGCTTCACCCACGATGTTTGAAGGAGGTCCTTCCTTCCTGCAGCAGTCAGACTGTGTTCAATCAAACCTGCTCCCAGTAGTTCAGATCACCCATGAAGTAACTGCAATAAAATGTAAATAAGTCAATATGTGCAATTTCACAAGGTTTTTTTTTTTTTACAAGCATTTCTATTTCTTCTCTAAGGAGAAAGCATCTATTTATATCTGTGCACTGAGTGCTGCTTTTCTTTTTACTTTTTTTCCTATCTGCTACTGCCACACTGAAAATTTCCCCACTGCAGAATCTACCTATCCATCCATCTATCTATGGTCCATCTACCTCCCTACCTATCTATCCATCCATCCATCCATCCATCCATCTCTCTCACGGGTGTGGGGGTTGATTCACCTGTTCTCAATCACCTTAATCCACGAAGGCCCGGTTCTTCATTCTTCCGCTCTCTGCCAGACCAGAGACTTTGAAACCAGAACCTTTCTCCTACAATTAGTCTGGTTTCCCCTTTTTGTTTTCACCTTGGTTTAGTTATCCTTTCTGTGTTGGTTTTAGTTTCGTTCGTTAAATAAACTCCTTGTAATCTTTGACCTGTGTCTGCAAATGTCCTGTGACACCAATGATCCCATCTGATATTTAGCATGTTTTCAATTATTTGTCCCATTTCTTAAAAAAAAAAAAAAAAAAAAAAAAAAGCCCCCTGAAATCTGATCAGATAAATGAATGTGAAACTACTTTGGGTCTGCTGCAGCTGCCTCCCTCTGATCTTGTTCCTGCCCACAGCACAATCTGATCAGTGAAACACTGAAGGACAACTTCAGCATGTAAAACATAAATAAGCAAAGGCTGCAACTCGTGATTATTTTAATTTTAACTTAACTTTATGTGCTGTTCAAAAACTTTATTTTTTCTGCAAATGTGTAGTGATTCCAAATCTTGGTTATTGATCTCCTTGATTACAAAAAAAATCTGTATCGACGCGTAAAACAATCAAACATGTCAGGCACCCTATGATGTTAACTGTTTGCCTGAATGTTTTTGTTTAAAATCCTCAGTAATAACCTTTGACTGGTTGCTCTTAACCCTGTAAAACTCACTGCTGCAAAAATACAACATCAGCTTATTTTTTAATTACTATTTTCTATTATATATATCTGAAATAAACCCTAATCTGGGGTCTGACAGCAGCGTGAGGTCAAAGAAGCTGCCATCAGCTGCTGCACTTCTGTCCGTCCAGCAGATGGAGCCATGGAGCTGCAGTGAAGTGAAGAGCAGCACAAGGCAACCACCACTTCCATCCACTGACGCATTCAATTTGACTGACGCTAATGTTTTATTGACTTCCAACCACTAAACCAATAAAAGCTGCAAGCAGCGTTGGACGGGTCCACGCATCCGAGCGGCCCGACTGGCCCACGCATATCCACCAGGAGGCGCTGCAACTGAGAGAGTAAAGTTTCAGGCAGATTGGAGCATGTACAGGCTACTTACACTGCACTTCCTGTTTCATGGCGAGAAATCCAAAATGGCCGCCAAGTGGTGCAAAGATGTGATTAGGGCCGGACTCTGATCATACATGTAAAATTTCAGGCAGATTTGAGCATGTACAGGCTGGTTACACAGCACTTCCTGTTTCATGGCGAGAAATCCAAAATGGCCGCCAAGTGGCACAAAGATGTGATTAGGGCCGGATTCTGATCATACATGTAAAATTTCTGGCAGATTGGACCATGTACAGGCTGGTTACACAGCACTTCCTGTTTCTTGGCGAGAAATCCAAAATGGCCGCCAAGTGGTGCAAAGATGTGATTAGGGCCGGATTCTGATCATACATGTAAAATTTCAGGCAGATTGGAGCATGTACAGGCTAGATAGACAGCACTTCCTGTTCATGGCGAGACATTCAAAATGGGCGCCTGGTGGCGCTATGACTGTTAGTGTGTATCGACCTATGGATGTGATTAGGGTCGGACTCTGATCACACATGTAAAGTTTGAGGCAGATTGGAGCATGTACAGGCTAGATAGACAGCACTTCCTGTTCATGGCGAGACATCAAAAATGGCCGCATTCCGCTGGTCACTATGGCCACGCCCTCAGACTTTTGCGGAGTGTTTTGATAACTTTTGATCAATCATGACGGGAGTACATCCTGGCCAAATTTCAGCTCTGTCGGGGTTACGCTGTTTGAGTTTATAGATTTTGAAAAATGTCCAAAAATGACACAAAATTGTCCAAAATATGAGTCATAATTCAAAATGGCCGACTTCCTGTTGGGTTTTGGGCAAGAGTGTCAATTACATTTTTGTGCGTCTTGACGAGTTACATATGGCTACCAAGTTTCAGATCTGTAGGTGACACATACGGCCTGTAGTAACTATTTGAAATTTTCCAGGTGGCGCTATGGAGTGATTTTGCAACAATTATGTGAAATTCATCTATAATATCAAATATTGCGGCAGTCCTGATGTGTGTGGCAATTTTGGGGTGCATATGAGCATATTTAACCTGTCAAAAAGTACTTTGTTTATTACGGCAACGATGCGTTGCCACGGCAACAGCGTTTTATGAATCATCAAAATCTTCACACTGTGCCATCGTCAAGGTGTGACTACTCACCTGACCAATTTTCAGAATGATATGACAAAGTTTCTGGCAATGGCACGTGCAAATGTAATGACAGTTTCTTCCTGTTGCCAATAGATGGCGCTATGAGCTTTTCTAAATTTATGAATGTGGATGTGTTCAGAACCTGACTGGTGTCCATCACATCAAGTTTGGTCCAGATTGGATCATTTCCAGCTGAGATATTAATAATTCAATTTTCATGGCGAGAAATCGAAATTCGCCGCGCCACCACAGACACGCCCCTTGACGACGAGTCGCCATTTTCTCTGGGAATCATCATCAATGTGTTCACGCTTATATCACCACATTTGAGGTGAATCTGATCAACGTGCTAAGAATAGTACATCAAAGTGTAAAAAATGTCAATTTCCTGCTACCACAAGGTGGCGCTATGACTGTGAATGTATATATCCGCATGGATGTCATCAGGGCTGGACCCTGATCACACGTAAAATTTCAGGCAGATTGGAACATGTACAGGCCAGTTATACACCACTTCCTCTCTATCCACCAGGTGGCGCTATGAATATGACTGCATATCAGCATATGGATGTGATGAGGGCTGGATTCTGATCACACGTAAAATATCAATCAGATTGGAGCATGTTGAGACTACTTATTGAGCTTTTCCTGTCCATCCACCAGGTGGCGCTGGGACCGAGAGTGTATATTGGCCTATGGATGTGATCAGGGGCAGACTCTGATCACACATATAAAATTTCAGGCAGATCGGACCATGTACAGGCTAGTTATAGGGCATTTCCTTCCATTCACCAGGTGGCGCTATGACTGTGGCTGTATTTCAGCATGTGAATGTCATCAGGGCAGGACTCTGATCATACATGTAAAGTTTGAGGCAGATTGGAGCATGTACAGGCTAGATAGACAGCACTTCCTGTTCATGGCGAGACATCAAAAATGGCCGCATTCCGCTGGTCACTATGGCCACGCCCTCAGACTTTTGCGGAGTGTTTTGATAACTTTTGATCAATCATGACGGGAGTACATCCTGGCCAAATTTCAGCTCTGTCGGGGTTACGCTGTTTGAGTTTATAGATTTTGAAAAATGTCCAAAAATGACACAAAATTGTCCAAAATATGAGTCATAATTCAAAATGGCCGACTTCCTGTTGGGTTTTGGGCAAGAGTGTCAATTACATTTTTGTGCGTCTTGACGAGTTACATATGGCTACCAAGTTTCAGATCTGTAGGTGACACATACGGCCTGTAGTAACTATTTGAAATTTTCCAGGTGGCGCTATGGAGTGATTTTGCAACAATTATGTGAAATTCATCTATAATATCAAATATTGCGGCAGTCCTGATGTGTGTGGAAATTTTAGCAAGCATATGAGCCTTCCTTACCTGTCAAAAAGTACTTTGTTTGTCACGGCAACATTGTGTTGCCACGGCAACAGAATTTTATGAATCGTCAAAATCTTCACACTGTGGCATTGTCAAGGCATGAACACTGAGCTGACCAATTTTCAGGATGATATGACAAAGTTTCTGGCAATGGTAGGTGTAAATGTAATGACAATTTCTTCCTGTTGCCAATAGGTGGCGCTATGAGTATTTCTAAATTTACGAGTGTGGATGTGTTCAGACCCTGACTGGCGTCCATCACATCAAGTTTGGTCCAGATTGGACCATTTCCAGCTGAGATATAAATAATTCAATTTTCATGGCGAGAAATCGAATTTTGCCACGCTGCCACAGACACGCCCTTTCATGATGTGTCACCATTTTCTCTGGGAATCATCATCAATGTGTTCAGGCTTATGTCACCAAATTTGAAGTGAATATGATCAACCTGCTAAGAATAGCACATCAAAGTGTAAAAAAATGTCTATTTCCTGCTACCACAAGGTGGCGCTATGACTGTGAATATATATAACCACATGGATGTCATCAGGGCTGGACCCTGATCACACATGTAAAATTTCAGGCAGATTGGAACATGTACAGCAGAGTTAGACAATACTTCCTGTTTCATGGCGAAGGATCAGTATTATCGCGAGTCGCCATGGCCACGCCCTTTGACTTTTGCAGAGCATTTTGATAACTTTTCATCAGGGATGACTGTTGCATATATTTGCCAAATTTGACGTCTCCCGGACTTACCCCCGATGAGTTATTAGTCAGAAAAAATATCACAGTTAATTCAAGATGGCCGACTTCCTGTTGGGTTTAGGGCATAGCCATGATTGACTTTTTCGTGTATCCTGATGGGCTGAATATGCATGCAAAATTTTGTAGCTGTAGATGAAACACCCTGCCAGTTGGCCTAATGACCAAATTTTGAATTTTGCAGGGGGCGCTATAGAGCCATTTTTCCACACACATGCGCAACTCCCATAAAATATCAAATTTTTCGCCAGTCCTGATGAGCATGCCAAGTCTCACACGTTTTGGGGTATGATAAGGCCGCCAAAAATGCAATTCAAAAGACGGTAAAAGAATGAATAATAATAAATAATTCCTTGCATTCCAATAGGGTCTTCGCACCATTCGGTGCTCGGACCCTAATAATAATTCCTAGGGTTTCAATAGGTTCCTCGCACCACTTCGTGGTGCTCGGACCCTAATAAAAAAAAACAATAGCACTGTTGAATGCTGTTGGATATTAAATAAATTAATATCCTGCTAAATAAATAAATATGGCTGAGCAATAAACCCTGAAAAAAATGTGTCACTAGGTGAAAAAAAATTCAATAAATAAAAGTAGTATTTATACAGTTTTCAAAATAAAAATCTATTATTCAATTAATACATATATTGATATATGCATTACCCCATTTATTTATTTCAGGATTTAATTCTGGCCATATGTATTTGTTTTATGGAAATATTTGTGTATGTATTTAACACTGATTAAAACGGCCTTCCATATAGCATAACCACAGTGTAAAAATTACTGTAGGAAAGGGCTGCTGTGAGCAAAAAGTCTGGCATTTAAAACGTAGTCAACTTCGTAAGATATATCAGAAAAATCACCTCAAGTATTAAATTATACATTATGCTATTGAATTATTGACGCATTAAGTGTCTAAACAGCATTTCAATGTCATTCCAGCAGGTGGAGGTGGAACCAATGTGACTGCAATATGTGTCTTGTGACTGTAAATGTCAAGCAACTACAGTTAGTTAGACAAGCACAATATTTCCTCTGAAATGTAGTGAAGTCAAAGTATAAACTGGCATTAAACAAAGGTACTCAAGGGCAAGTAAGTCACAGTTACCCTAAATTATAGTCCTTTAGGCAATGAGGGCTAATTTCAGCCCAACACTATGTCTTTATAACTTTATAACTTTGTACAAAACAAAAACAAAAGGAAGAAAAAAAATCCCTACAGTTCAAATTGAATACACAAAGCTAAATATATTTATTTTTTTCTACAAAAATCAAAACATTGTCATGCTTTGTCAAATTTAGATAAATAAAATCCAGGATTCACAAAAGAAAGGGAGATGATGCAGCGACATTACCATATCAAAAAAAGGGTACTTGATTGTTGTGTGTAATATGAATTTCTGTCTGTGTGGTTTGTACTGTGAGGTGCAAATACTGGTTAGTATGTCCAAAGACATTATATGAAAGGAATCCTGAACCCAATCAGTTCTGATTAAACAATTCTCTCGTTCAAAGCCCTTATGTTCAAAGTTAGGTGGTCAAAAATAAGCATTTGTCAGTGTTACTGTACAATTGCAGTGGACAACGAGACGTTTTGTGTGTCACACTTTCTGGTTAAACCAATGAGATCATTTCATTATGAATGTGTCCAACAGACAAGCTCAACACACACTGCAGCTCAACAATGTCTACGAATGTTTTGAGTTTACTGACAAAAGAGCGTAGAAAGGTAGGTGTACAAACACTCAACAACCACATTGTGTGGGTCCAGTACACTTGGACTTGAGGTTATGAAATACCTCACAGTCACCTGACCAAGTGAGAGGTTAACCAGTATATAATGATTGGCTGAAAGACTGCTGTTGCCACAGTGATATAAAGGCGGAGCTGAGGCTTGGCACTTGATCCCATTCCCATAGAGTCTGATGAGAGAGAGGGAAGGATCTTCATTTTCAGAGAACGAACCTGTGGAGGAAAAAACATCTGTTAACCTGCATTCAGACCACACTAGTGATATGAAAGTTAGAAAGCAGGAAAATGTGAAGCTACAGCATCAGATTGTTGGTTTAGCTTAGCATAAAGACTGAAAACAGTTCAAACAGCTAGCAGGGTTTTGTCTAAAGGTAACAGAATATATCTACCAACACCTCTGAAGCGCATTTATTAATAAGTGATATCAGCTTTACTGTAATCTAATCTAGTCAAGTCAGTTTGTTCTTGTACTACAGTTAAGCACAACAAAATATAGACTTCAGTGCTGCACAACATCAGACAAACAAGGAACACAATGTAATAAAATTATGTGTAACATGTCAGTTGTTTGGCTTTCGGGTTCTCACTTTCAGTAAAATATTACAGCATATATGAACTAACTGGAAATGTTATGGAACTTTAGCAATTAAATAATACAAAAAGTACTCTTGCCACTGTTGTGCTGTTTCAGTAGAGGTATCGGACTTTGTGTTTCAGTTAAAAATGAGTTCACAGTGATTAAAAATGTGGCAGCAGCGAAAAACACCAAGAGACTGTTTGGGGTACAGAGGGTTAAACTTTGTGTGTATTTTGTCTCCTTCCATGTGTTTGTTTCTTCATCATTCTGCTTTTAAACACCCTGGGGATTAACAACTAAAAGCGGCAAAGAAAACAGCATCTAAATATAAATATGTGGCCTACTTATGGAATCTAATTAAATATAAATAAATGGGCAATCAGCACCTTTTTTCTGGGCTGAGGATACGCCACAGTGAAGAAAGAAAACTGTTGTGGCTTAGAAATTCAGAGCGTAGAGTTCAGAAATACAATATGTTTGTATGGTGATAATAAATAGTTATACAGCGTGATTGTATGAATATAAATGTCCAGTGAATAGTGCTGTGATAATAGAGTGAAGGCTGTTTTTTTTCAGCAGACTTCACTTCACATTTGCAAATGCAGTGACAGATGTCACTGCAAACAGAAATAACTTACGATGAAGAACATGAGGGCACAAGAGGACCACGCAAGAGCCACAAAATAACCATCACTGCCGAAGAGTAAGCCACACAACACGGTGAAGATCATCCTAGAGAGAGACATAAACAGACACATTCACTCTGTTAACATGGACCCATCTTCATTAAATCTGCCTTAATAACTAGAGCGGTTTCAACCCCTGGGTTTAATGATAATAAAACTATCCACACCTTTTAATTTATCAAATGGTTTGTTTAATAACAACACACTATGAGGAGAAGCTCTAATGACCACACGTTTCTTATTGGAGTCATAAATCATTAATTGATTTGGTAATATCTGCATCCAAAGTCTGTTTACCCAACATATTTGTATCCACTGTAGGCAATGAGATCGAAGGTTGAGAGATCGCTGTGTACTGTCAGCAGGTACAAACTCAACAGCATCACCAAGACCTCGATGATGATCCACACGAGGGCAGTGCTGGCACACAGTCCAAGAACCTCTGGACTGAACCTGCACATAAAGTCAATATAATCTCCTTATATAGCTTATCTGACACAAACATATTTACTTTGAGTCACAAAACAAATTAGGTGAAGGCGAGTGACTCACCTTTTCTGAATGCCAAGGGCCATTCCAGCAAGTAAAATGTAGGTAATGAAAGCCATTGCTATGAGACGAAAAGTACACTCAATACATTAAACAGACTCCCCAAAACATTCTGCTACTGATGATTTGTGTGTAAAGAAAACCTACTTGGTATGTAAAGATCTGGAGCATTCACATCCTGTCTTGGAGTCAGCGGTGTGTCTCGATGGTAACGAACTTCCCAATCCTAACAAGAACACACAAACACAGCATGAATCACACTGCTGAGTCCAATAGTGTTATATTCAAATCATGCTAGGTGCTATTTTTTTTTCTTTTTGCCTATGATGGAGCAAGCTAGCTTTCATGAAACAATAATACAGCTTAGAATAAAGATTACTCAATCACTATGTGAGAGGTCGGGTACAGTTGACAAGATTAAAGTTCAGTATTACATCTGGGGCTAACAGCAGTGACTTGTAAGTAAAAGTGGAGTAAAAATGAAATAAAATACCACATTTCAATAACAGTACAGGTGTCTTCTGCAATATGTCTTTTCTTCATTAAAACATTCTGTGCTATCAAGGATTTAATTCAGCTGTGCATTAATGCTCTGGTGCATTACAGCAGTATGATACCTGTACAGTGAAATTTTAATCTACTTTTAACATACCGTACTTAGCAGGGAAGTTACTTGCAGTGAGGCTCTGGATTGACCCATAATCAAACTGGAGACTCATTGCTGCTGGCATTGGTGCCCAGCTATCACGTCTCCTCATTTATAAAACTTTTAAGATTTGTATGAGTCTTTACTTGATAGGAGCAGTGACGGAAAATATGCGGGACGGAGAAAGGGAGCGACACACTGTAAAGTTTCAGTGAGTCAGGACTGCAATCATTTAACATCTGAATATCCATGTAACAATGTAGTTCCATTTATGTGCTTTTTTAATATAAGCAGCACAGAATAAAGGCCATTCCTGCCTTCTCTTTTGTCCTCATCATGTCTGGATGTCCAAATCCATTAAAGGAGCAAGATCAGTTTTAACTTAGCGTTAATATACTTTTTGTAGGGCACCGTCTTTGGGATGGAATCAAAGTGAGCTGCAGTGGCTGTGTTCTTGGTAATGGAAGAATGAGTGGCCGACTGCAATGGTGTCACTGATGTGTTTTTTAATAGTTTATGAGAACAGAGGAGCTACACGGCTCAAAGGAGCTACATCAGATTTGGGCTAGACTGTGTGGGTACTTTAAAAGAATCAATTCACAGTTGGTTCTGCTTGAGTGTCTCAATAAAGAAACTATCAATCATCATTTCATTCCTTTAACAGCAGTGAGGTTTTTTTTTTAAGTAACTGTAATTCTTGTAATCAATATGTAGCTGCAAACAGTGTTTTGGGCCAAACAGTAAATACTACATGACCCTGGTCTGGTAAGGAGAGCTGGCATTTTGTCTGGTTCACACATTATCGGGGTAGATAATATCTGGAGTACTTACTAAATAAGTTAAAGTGTGTGGGAATTACCTGAGCCCATTGTGCTTTTATATCCACACTGGCAGTCACGGCATTATGATGTTCATAAATAAAGATGGAGAAGTGATAAAGTGGCTGCTTATCTTGTGTGTATGGTTTCAGTGTAATATCTGTTTGAACATATGATACCAGAGAAAATGACCATGCACTTTTAATAATTTTTTTGCGTTGTTCTACACGCTGATGTGGGACAGAGTCGGTGTGATGAATGGCTCAGATTACCTGATGTGTATAAGGGAACATGAGGATCATAAGTTTCTTCAGTACGTATCTGGTGTCGACTGCAAAGAAGTATTTCAGCTTGTTCACAGACATGAATCTGCTGATCTGAAAGGCAGAGGAAGTGCAAACATTAACCTCAGGGATGAGAACTGACAGTGTGCCAAAGTTAATAGATACAGTTGAGTCATAGCCATTTTTAAGGAATGATATTCCTGCCCCCAGGATCATGCATCACTTTGGCATGATGTGTGTCACAGCTGCCAATCCAGTAGAACAACATCACTTTTATTAATGTGCCGTCCACAGGTGAGGCATTTATATTGACTGCCTTCTTTCATTTCTATGTGAGGAAAATCAGGAGCCGTTATTTCATGTTTAAAGCGGGGGAGAAAATGGTCTGCTTGATTGAAAGCCCCTGAAAATGACACCCATAACACATTAAAGGTTCCATGGTGAAAAGGCTCTGGATATGACTAATACAGGCACTATTGAAGGATTAGAGTGTGGATGAAAAAGCAGGAAATATTCAATTGCTCCTGCAGCTTGACTATGTCAATGAAATAACACAGCTGTGTGCTTGTGTGGCTCTCTACGTTGAAAAATACATTAGGAACTTGTGACAGTCGAAAGTCACTCGTGAGGACAAATAAACAAACACAATGGCAATAAACAACCCCTAACACTGAAGAACGCACGTATTCTTCATCTGCTGAAAAGAAAACTGTTGTATTTGAGATGATTCTTCAACCTATAGTGATATCTTATCACAGATACTGTAAAAATACTCTATAAATATTGTATATAAGTCAGGTTTGTCTGTATTCCTGGCCGTGAGGCTTCAGAGACATTTTAAAACAAATCAATTGGATTGATTGATTTAAACCTGTATATTTTCTGTATAATTCCTAACTTATGACTGAGTCACAGAAGACACATTTTTGTTGCCGGTATGGCAGTGCCTAACCCTATCACAATTATTACATAATCGCCCGATGGCAATTATTTTAGCTGACGCAATCATTTTTCATCATCTATTTCAAAACAGTTGGATAAAACTAATAAAAATGTCACACGTCAATCACTACTTCCTCCTTGTTGCTAGTATTTCCTCCTCGTCTTTAAATTATGGTTTAAAGGCACCAGCTGTTTATCTTGGCCTGTTGAACGTCTAACATTCAGCAGACTGTACCTCAATGTGCTATTGACATTAATATCATGGACTTTACAGCAAACGTGGACGTACTGTAGCTTTCAGGAGGCAATTTTTCAGACTTGCAGTGAAAAGGTGGCCGTTCAAAGCACTAATACTATTAACCTAAAACTAACAGAGGCATAAAAGAACAGAAAATAACTATGTAATTGTTAACTGCAAATATTTGTATGACAATTAATTGTTATCTAATATTTCAAGATCGTGCCAGGCCTAGGCGTGCCTGTCGCCCATCTCGGCTATGACCTTATTCACAGATCAAACATACAGCAGTTTATCTGAAGGAGCGCTGCTTTTCCTCACCTCTTTGTTTACCATATCCTTCCCTTGATTAGCTAAGGATGAGCCGTACATCATTGCAGCATTAGCCATAGGGTCAGTAAACAGGTTGTTCACCCCAGCACCTCCTTGCATGTCATTTGAGGTTCCTCCCATATTGTAACCAGGAGTGTAATACCCCTGGTTGTTCATTGCTGGTGCTGCTGAGCTGGTGTCTTCAAACAGGACAGAGTCTCCTGCGGGGGGAGCTGCACGGCCCCTCTGCTTACCTGCAGAAAAACGGGCACATATCTGAGTAAATGGAAGACATGTGAAGTCATATATTAAAATGACTTTTATCACGTACAGACAAACAGCGAAATCTCAGCTGATTGGTTAATATGTAAATTCTATCGAGACATTCTCAGAGCCCAGAAACAACGTTCTATGATGAGCAAGGTTACACAAAGGACTCTCTAATTACTACTGTTTTGTTTAGCTTTTATAGGAGTTTTATTTAATTTCACTGCAGTTACTCCAAACTTGCTCCCACGTTATTATATGAGTGACAGTCAAGGTCTTCCACAGTTTACATTTAGTTGCTCTGCAGTGAATCTTATCTTCACAAAGGTTATAATGTTCATCTTTTGCTCAGAATTTGAGAAAAATGTTGATTCAACTTCATGGGACATTGCAGCCTGTGGTTCTTTCAGTGGCTTGCATCATAACAACAAGTCTTGTCCATCCAGTGTACGTGAATGTAACCCTCAGGTCGCAGGTAGGATATGTCCATTTACCAACAAATTGATTAGTTGTCAATTACAAAATGAATTGCAACTATTTTGATAATCAATTAAATTAGTCTCAATGTTTTTTTAATTTAAAAAACATAACTAAATCAGACTCCCACACATTGGATATTTTGCAATAATATATTCACTCGCTTGGTTTCAGTCTACATCCTCTGATTCCAGCTTCATATAATTTTAGATTTTATGGTTTCTTTACTTGTTTGTGACAATAAATTGAATATCCTTGGGTTGTGGACAAGACCCTGGGGAAGACTGATTGACATTTTTCACAAATGTCTGACATGTTACTGATCAAACAACCATAAACCGAGAAAATAAGCCTCAGATTGATGTACAGTGAAAACAATCGTCACTTTCAGCTCTGACGAGTCCATCAGACTGCATCACTTTTAGTTACTTGCACGTAATAAACTGGCATATGTTGTTGAGTACCACCAGTCTGATGACAAGAACAGTTGAGTGTATGTCTAGCTTTAGCAATAAAAAGGGGGAAGTAGGAGCTATAGGTGGATATTTTGCAATTTTTTTCAAGGAGGGCAGCTCATGGTGATTCAGACTTCCACTTACTTGCTCGGTACCCATGATGTGGCAAGTCCATTGTAACACTGGCTGACGTTAGCTAGAAATAAAAACAATGACACGTTAGCTACATTTCATTTAATGAGCTGTAACTCTGTGAGCATCTTGGTCGGCTAGTTAAATAAAAGCAGTGTGATATTATGACACATTTAAAACTAATGGCGTTAAATCCCTTTATATTAGCAAGAGGCTAGCTTATAGCACTTCCCTAATACTTGCTAGCTACCAGCTAACCTCCATATAAACTTAGTGAACGCTAACCGCTGTTGCTGCCAGTTAATGCTAGCTAGCTAGCCAGCGCAGCTAGCTTAACAACATCATATTTTTAGCGGATACTGTCCGGAATAGAACATTCAACACAAGTAGCTTCATCAGCAGCACTACAAATGCCCACACAGCTTTAAAGTAAAGTAATTTGAAGTTTGTGAAGACACTTCTGAAGATAAGAGCACTTACCTTTACAGCTAACGTTGGTAGCTAGCTACGTGGATGTCGGACTGCTCCGGCTGATCCCACCCATCCACGGCGGTTGGTTCGCTCCAGTGTGCCTGCGTGGCAGAAACCGATGTGAGCACAAAACAAAGTACACTGCCGTACAAGTACACACTGCTGAGGGTAGTACTAGTACTTCCAAGTGCTGCGTTTCTTCTATCCATGGTGCGGAGGTAGCAGGATAGATCTTCAGGGAGCTAAAGCTTAGCAGCAACAACATTAACACAACACCAGATAGCAGACAGCAAACTCACTGCTGTCCTTCAATACAGTGCATGGATTGATTTCAAAATATGCAGGTAAAGTGTTAGAAAAAGAACTGCTAGGAATTACTATCTATTTGCATTTAGTCTGAATGCTTTCCACTTTACAGAAAAAGACCTTTACATCAAAACGTGATAGAAGTATGACTTAATGCCACACCTAGCAGATAATCTACAAATGATGCCATTCTCATTACAAGGTAATACATCAGGTTAAATCAGATTTATATAACCTGTTTAGCTTCTGTGGTAGTTTTATTTCATTTCACGACAGTTTCTCCAAATTTGTTCCCACTTTCATGGTTGACATGATCATACAAGTGATAGTCAAGGTCCTCCAAGGTTTACATTCAAGTGAATCATATTCATGAAGGTTGTAATGGTCAGCTTTTGCTTGTAATTTATTGAAGGGAACTTTTCAGTCAGAACATGTGATAGAATTATAACTTCATGCACTGCCACACCTAGCAGATAATCTACAAATGATGCCAAGTTAATGCACCTGGTTAATTCAGATTTATGTAACTTAATAATCACAAGTATGCTTAAGAGAGCTTCAGAATCTGTACAACTCCCTCTATTCATTTTGACTTTTTAAAAAAATGTAACAGTTAACATGGGAGGTAGTCAAGTAAAGAGTCCTTTTATTTTGACACTTTGCACTTCTAATTAACTCCTAAATTACTTTTTTCTTTTTTTACAATAAACACTTGAAATGATGCATGCACTTACAATTAACGAGGTAATAGAATATGTAAACAAAAGTTAGTTGTTTAATTTTCACCTTTTAGCTTTCCTTTCCTCTATTTTTTGTAACACAATGTACCAAAAACTCTGCCAGAGAAGAATGTCTTGGGTTCATAACAATAAGAATAGATATTAAATATGTTTTCGTTTATATGAAATCTTGTACTTTTATTGTTTTTTGTCTATCTGTCTACTATCAAACAGAAGCCTATATAATGCAATAAATATTCCATTTGTTCCCACCTATAGCAACTGACTATATCATGAGTAGGACACCTTCACTTGTGCTATTAGAACATTTATTTGCCAGTAATTCTTAGTACAGATTCACAATTCAGGACTTCTGCTCAGGCTATTATACCGATTTACTAAATGTAATTCAGATATGTGCTTTCCCTCCAATTATCTGAGCACATTTTACTGCTACTACATTTATACAACATATATAGAATGCCAGGCTTGCAACACATAAGAGGAATAATTTCAAGTATTTACAGTAAACATCTGGAGCTGAATTAACAGAAATTATGTAACTGTAGACATCAGTGATTGTTAAAAGAGCACAGTGGACATGAAATACGTACAGTATGTCCATGGTTGTGATAATCAGCACTGTCTCAGTACAGGCCTGTTCAAATCTGTACTGTACAATCATGTGAAGATAATCTAGGTCTGTCTGAGGTACACAAGCAAAAACTGTACAAGGCGTGAATTTCAACACCCACTAAATCAAATATATTCAAGTGTATGTGGCCTGACAATGGCGTTATGTTCTGTGAGGCACGCGTGTGTGTGGGAAGAGTGTGTGGGTGGGTAGGTGGGTGTGGATGACTTATGTGAGTTTGGATGAGTAAAATGCAATGGAATCTAAGTTTCCTTCATCTCCCCACTTTTGGGGGGAAAACGTGGAGTGAAGCAGAAAACAACATCTTACTCACACTCTCACATGCAAATAAACAAAACACTTTTTTTTGTGTTTACTGTATTCATCAAAATGGGCATGAGTGTTGAGTAGACTTCCTCAGATCAAATAAAAGATAAGAGACTGAGCCAGTGGGTGAATGATGGTATAATTGGGGAAAAAAGGGTAGCTAACATGTTGTTACATGCCCCATTAGCGACACAGAAGAAGGTGTCATCATTGCATTCCTGAAGCTTTAGTCATCTGACGCTCACCTTTACCCCAATTCAACTCATTTGATACCATTAACCATGAACAAAAACCATCCAGCACGTGTCCTCATTATTACAGGGTGTAATACTGTTGAAATCTGAAAGATGAGACTCTTTGAAATAGGTCAAGTGAGCAACAGGTATAGACAGTGTAAAATATCTCACTCCCAGCAGTTTCAGTTTTTGTTCACTGTCTCAGTTCACAAGATATAAAAGCAAAACAAATCCACATTTCAGTGTTTTAATCTGTATATCATTGTGTAGTATATATATTTAGATTGTCTTTTTCTTCACTCTAAAACTACTTTTTTGAGTGGAGTGTCTTTACAATCAACCTCCCTACTTAGAACATATTGACAGTTCTTATTCTCAGGAGAAGAATTAGCAGTAATGTGAGACATCGGTGCAACAGTCAGCAGCGAGGAGAACTCAGTCGATGCCGGGAACTCTGTCCTCAGGGACTGCAAGGTCAGCAGCTGCTGCGACAGAGTAAGCTTACCGAATGTACAGCATGCATTTTTTGAATCTTTACTAGGTACTATATTGTGCTTGCAAGTAAAAAACAGACGTTGAAATGGGTGGTGAAGTAAGTGAGCAGCTTTGTGCCTTTGAGACTGACTCATCCCCACAAGCATGCGTGCACATTGATGTGGTTTGTGAAGTGAGAGTGACTGCCAAAAGCTTCAAGACAATTAGGCGTGTGCACTCTTTTCTGCCAGTTTTTAATCCATTTCATAACTCATCCTGCATTACAAATGCCACAAACTGCCAAATATGATTAGGAATTAAGACTATCTCAACTGTCATCATAAGAGAATCAACTTTAAGTTTTTGTTCATAATTTCTTCTTGCCATATTTGTATATATATATATATATATATATATATATATATATATATATATATATATATATATATATATATATATATATATATATATATATATAAATGAAAAAATGAACATGAAAAATGGAAGTTTTAAATGAATGTAGCTTAAAATAATAATAAATCACATTAAGTTTATTGATTCAAATGTTAGTGGATTTTATTCTGGGAGATGTTTCTGGGTGTGATTTTAAAATCTGTGATTGTGAATTTATTGTGAAACATGGTTTTCCTGAGTGGTTAATTTGTTAAAATGTCATTTATTGCAAAACAAATGACTCCTTAACACTCTTTTTTGATTTCCTTCTGTTATGTAACTTTTTTTTTAGCATTTTATTGAAAGGCCTTTATGATCTGTAAGCTGCTTGTTTTCAGTCGTTTGACGTTGATTTTTGTTTTTGCTAAGCACCCTAAGTTTGTTAAAAAAAAGTCTGACACTCTCAGAAACAATGCTTGAGCTTAACAAAAATAAATGAAGTAATTAATGTAACAGATCAATACATCAATCCTTTGGACATATTTCAACTTCTAATGAAATTAGACTCAAATAATAAACTACACCGAGTCAGAAGAATGAACTTTTCCTCTACAATCAAAAGTATTTGAAATTACCAATCTGAAATTGTCTCAGTGTGTTAGGATGGAGAAGTTACTGCAATTTGAATTTAGTTTCAAATAAACTAACACAAAAATACGAGTTTAAAGTACACACAATATTAAGTTCATGCAATCACTAATATTAATATGTGTTTGTCTTAGTTGATAAATTGTATTTATTTTTATCTTGCAACCATGTGTTTAATTGAGTGGCGGTAACTGGTCCATTTAATTACTTTCTAGAGTGTATACACTAAAATATAATATACATTAATAAATATACAAATGTTGTAAACTTAGTGTAAATTTTGGAAATACAGGTTTGCAGTGATGAAGTGAACATCTGCTTTTCTAGATGTACATATACAGCTAGAAAATAAATAAATACATAAATAAATAAATAAATATATATGTATAATTATATACACATATATGTGTATATATATGTGTGTGTATATATATATATATATATATATATATATATATATATATATATATATATATATATATATATATATATATATATATATATATATATAGTATTTGTTGCAGATATGTGTAGCTCACCTGGTCTAATGTCTGTCTCAGCTTATCATCTGTTGTAATCAAATGTAACTTTGGTGTGAACAGAAAGTGACGGTGCTTCCATGTGGAGCCGGAAAGCGTTGTAGTATTTCCACCTCAGCAGCAGAAAACAGAAATCACAGAGTAGCTTCAGACCATGAGGTGAAGTTGCCTGAGGAATCCCGGGTGCTACTCTCGGGAGGAAACTCTCACCAAATATGGTCAATGACGTCACCGACACGTGGTTTAATTCGTGCGAGATCCTCGACAACACTATTTCCCGTAAGTTGGGAGGGGCGTGGTGAACCTATAGTACCCGTTTAAGAGTTTACAACCTCACAATCATTCCCAGACTTCCGACTCTGGATGTATGACTAAGGACGATAGACTGCGCTCAGATTCGTTTTCGGACATTTAAAGGCGATTTGAAAAAAAAGCGAGAAGACATTTCCTTCCTTACTCCCCCTCGAAAACTTCGCCGTGTGGACTCTACCCACTTTCCGCAATAAGGTGGGCTTGCCCGGAGTTTGAATTGACACACAAGACTCAACCCGAGAGTGATTTGAAGAGACCACAAGGTTACAGACCAGCAGCTGGATTCATTTTTTACTTTCTACTGAATCAGAAAGGATGTATCGAAGCTTTGGGAGTCAAGGACGAGGCAACCCGCCGTACACAGGCAGCAGCAGCTCCGGGTCAAACTCTGTGTCTCTGGGAAGCAGCAGCACCTCAACCACACAGCAGGAGCAGGTAGGTCACCCAGCTGGGCAACAGGTTAGGGGTCACATCAGTGTAACACAATGTAGAACAACCTGTAGACGTTTCATATGATGTGAATTCCAAACTATAATAAGAGGATTAACCTGTAATGCTGTTAATGTAGCGTAATATGTGTATTTTCTTGTGGATTTATAGAGATTGTGAAGCATGGGAAAAAATTCTAACAATTATCATGCTAATCTTTATTATAAGTTATGTCTGACTTTAATTACACCACATTTACACTTCATAGAAAATGTGCTTTTTGTTGATTTAAAAAAAAAAAATCTATGTTTGATTTAGGCCCTGTATCACACTACTTTTATTTTGTTCATTATTTATCCTGCAAATTTACTTATAATCTGTCTTTTTTTTCCCTCCTCAGAAATTTACAATGGCAGGTAGCAGTCAGTTTGTACCAAGCCTCAATGCCATCACAACCAACCAGGACCTCCAGTGGCTGGTCCAACCCTCCTTAATGCACCCGCCAGGCCCTTCACGATCACCGGTGCCTCCTTATCCGTCACTCTCAGGGGCGCGGCCACTGGGTCCACCACCCGCCCAGTCCCATCTCCTCAGACCAGGGGTCATAAGGGCAGCTGCAAATACTCCAACTTCAACAAGACGCAGGAATGATGAACATGTAAGGCGGCAGTCATAATAACAGTATCAGATACCATATTACTGTTAACACATATATTATGTGTTTATAGTAACATATAATAATAAAAGAGCCAGAACCTGTCTAAAAATGCACTGATGATTGTAGAATTGTGTGAAAAATGAGTTGTCATCCTGAGAAAGACAACTAGCCCTCTCAGGATTCATATTTTCCCTTGTGGGGATGCAGATACTGATGTGTGGACAATGGCTCAATCATTTTGTGTAACTAATGTGTAATATCCTGTTCATGACACAATTTCATAATTTCCTTTGGACGTGCACAGCAGATCTATCCATTAAGAAATGGAAAGATTATTGAGAGATGTGGTTTAATACATTGTTCAGACAAGTTTTCAGTTCTTTTTTTAAAAAAAAAGGAGCATTGACACCCCAGAGGCAAGTACACACTGTTATCCTCTATGTTCTTTGATGGTGTTTACTCAGAATTGTTGTTGACATCATAAAACAATCACACACTGTTTGCAAAAATCTGCTTTCAGTTAGCAGAGCGGCGCTGAAACTAGGTGTCTGAGCGGCCACATGCCCCGACAACATCCTCATTTTAATCATCAACCCGGTCAACTGTTCTGTGGTTTCGACAGGCACACATTGGCAAATATCCCCGTCACAGAGTTGTAATTTCATGGTACAGGAAGTAGACTGTCATGTGACTCACATGGGCATGTCATTTTCTGTGACTCACACCTGAGTCACCGCTGGAGTCTGAGTGTGACTCATCATCCATAAAGGGCGGGAAACATCAGATCAGCAGCAATTATTCAGTAGGGCGCTGGAAGTAGTCAGAGTTACAAAGGCACAAAAGCTGAAACGTTTCTAAACCATTCATCCGCCATGACTGTGATGACTCAGTGTGCACACATGGGGGTAGTGTTTCTCCTGTGTCATGCTGCCTGTGATGGACTCTCATCAAATTTCTCTTTACACTTCATTTTTTGGAATCAGTTGTTTGCCCAAAGCAAGACAGTTAAAGCCAATCTGTCACTTTAACCTGTTTCATACATTGTAATAATTGTCCTTCTCCTTCTCATCACAGTTGTCCCATGAGGAACTGGAGAGACGCAGAATAAGAAGGGAGAGAAATAAACTGGCAGCAGCAAAATGTCGCAATCGTCGTCGAGAGCTGACGGACTGTTTGCAAAATGTGAGTGAACATTGTACAAATGTCAGAACATTAATGCTTAAAATGCGAGGCAATCAGGCATGAATGAATTTAAATGTGTCGCCCTTTTCTCTGCTTGGTGTAGGAGACCGATGAGCTGGAGGATGAAAAGTCCCGTCTACAGAAGGAGATAGCTGATTTACAAAAGGAGAAGGAGAAGCTGGAGCTGGTCCTGGAAGCACACCGTCCAATTTGTAAAATAGAGGACTCGGATTCGGATTCGGACCCAAATCCTTCACTTTCCTCTTTGGGAGCCATCAAACTGGAGCCAGAGGACTCCATCAAACCTGGACCCTCGACCAAACTGCCAACAAAGATGGAGAAGCCCAAACCAAAGATTACCATCCCTACCAAGCCTGTAACATCGACTGCTGCTGCTGCTGTCACCGAATCAGAGTCTCTCCACACCCCAGTCCTCATATCTACTCCCTCCCTCATGTCCTTCACAGCTGGCATGGTGTTCACTTATCCCTCTGCCCCTTTAGACACCAGCAGCTCCACCACGTCCCACGTTACATCACACCAGGGAAGCGTCCAGCAGTCTCAGGCCCCTCAGCCCTGCAGCATCGCTCATCGCCGCAGCAGCAGCAGCGGCGACCAATCAGATCACTCCCTGCACTCGCCAACCATCCTCACTCTGTGATCAGCAGCTCTGCCATCCTGGCAAAACACTAATGTTCATTTCAAAGCAGTCATAGCGTGTGTGGCGGAAAGGATCTCTGATGGAGATGATTTTAAAATGCATCTGCTTCATTTAATCTCTTTAGAAAGTTGATTCTTTTCATAGATAGCATGGAAGTTAGTGGCATTATCAGGAGTTGATTGTTACACTCTTTTTAGTTTTTATCTATATGTAAAATCTATATATTTCTAATTTTAAAAGCTATAAGATGGAATGAGTGTGTTTGAGGTTTGTTATGAAAGCACTGCATGCAGAATATATTCTAATATAAAGAATTAAACTACAGGCTTTATAGAAAGATCTGTGATAACTCCATCTAATGATATATTAGTACTGATAATTCAATATAATGTTGCCTTTAATACCTTGTTACATTACGTCATGGTATCTAACACTTTATAAAAGTCCTCAACAATGGAAACCGAGTACTTCCAAATAAAAGGTCCTTATTTTTGTATGAATCCTTTAAGAACAGAATTCCATAGAATTGTATATGCAAACTATTGACCACTAAGGCTGGGCCGTAGGAGTTGATACAGATTATATAATCACATATTTATTTTTAAGAGTGTAATATATTTTTGGTAATGCTTGTATTTTTCTCTGGAAAATGAACTGATTTGGTGGGCAGTGCCTTACTTATATCTTTTGTCCAAACTGTACTAGTTCATGGATAATAAAGAGAAAATGTTTAAAACTGTGTGGAAAAGGTGATGGTGTGAAATGATTAGTGTCAAACAAATAGCACAAGGATGTGATCAGACTGAAATGCATCTTAAAGCAGGATATTCATCAGATTATATACTGTGTGAAGCATTTAAAGTGTGCAAAGAATCTTTTAAAGTTGAGGCAGAATGACCCAAATTGGAACATAAAGACTGCGGGACTGAAGCCTTTTCAACCCTTGGCCATTTTCTGAAACTTCCACCTGAAAAAACATCCCCAAATTTAGTCAGTAACAGCTGCAGAACTGTGACACCAAACTGAACACGCCTGGACTCTGTGAGTAAGAGATATACGATAAGTCTCCTTATGATTATCACTAGTGTGCCAGAACAAGGTTTGAAAAGCTCAGGAAAAACTGACTTTTTTACTTCTGCATATAATTGGAAGTGCAAGTTAGAGAGTAAAAACAGCCTCATTACAGTGACTCAATGACAGTCATGTTGTTGAAGCTGTTTTAACTGAATCGCTACCAAGACACATTAGATGTAACAGAAATGAAGCACAGAAAATGCAACATTCATTTTAGTCACAGGTGGCCTCTATAGTGAATGAGCCAAACTTTGAAAAATGTAGTCGGTTGCGTTTTTATGACAGCTATGACCTTGTCCCCGTACAGGGGAGGAGGTTAACTAATTAGTCAACGGATAGAAGATTAATCTGAATCTGTTTTGAGTTCAATCAAGCAAAAATGCTAAATATTCTGTGGCTGCAGCTTCTCCAACTGTTTACTGTGTTCTCTATCGTGTGTAAACTAAACATCTTTGGTATTTTGGTCAAAAGAAAACAAGTAGTTTGAAGAGATAACCTTTGACTCTGAGAAATGATCATATCCATACTTTGCATTTTCTTGACAAATGATTAATGGGTTGATATGTCCATATATCCGCAATAATCATTAATGAAAGTAACAATTAGTGGCAGCCAATAAAAGAGTTGGATTACTGCAGCACACCCTGACAGATTGTACTGACCGCTCTCTGAACCTCTGCTGTGGACACTGTGGTCTCCACTTCCCAAAAATGAAGTGAGTCTTACTAATACATGCATGGCTCAGAGAGCATTGGATTGCTAAAATGGGTTAGAGAGAGAGAGGCAGAGATGGAAGTCATACTGAGAGCCAGAGAGCACGAGAGAGGAGAAAATCTGTGTGTATGCTGCTGTCAAAGGACGCCTGTGCATCACTAAGTGGGTAAAAGCATTACTGCTCTCTCCGGCTCTCCAGACCGTGCAAATAGGGGGATCCAAAAATAAAACTGATGAACATCCATAAAGTCCGTCTGTATGACATGAAGGGAGCATCAATCACGCGCAGTCGGTTCAGACAGGAAGGTCAAAACAACAAGTGCAGAAATCAATCCTTCATTCCGTGTCATGTAAATGTAAATGCTTGTTTGTGCAAAGTCAAACACACAAAGAAAGGTCAGAGCAGCACACAAAGTGTCATACCCACTGTATTTAAAGCTCTTCAGTGCACTACGAGCATAGCCCACCAATAAACAGCTAACGACAAAATAAACCTTTTCTAATCCATGTGCATTATCTATGCTTTAAACTGAAAATGGTTAGTAATGCTAGTTAATACAGACAAATCAAGATAAAGAAGGGTCAAAGTCAAGATTAGTCCTAATGTTGCAGATTAAATACAAAGCAAGAGTTACAGAAGAGAAAGCTGACAAGCGCCGACTCAAACAAACTCTGTGATATGCTATTTGAACATCAACAACGTCATAAAAAATGTCAAACAAGTGAATTTAAACAGCTCGGCTTGAATAGAATAGAATAAAAATCATTAAAACTCGTAGACCTTCCAGTTTGATACAAAGAGTTTCCAGTTTTAGGATTTTTTTTTTAAAAAAGTGACAGAACTTCTGAGTGAGGTCCAACCACATCTATCACGTGTGGTCCAAAAAAACCTTAACAAGTGTGTGCCGGCTCTGGCCAGACTCCAGCACATGTTACATGATGCTCAGCAGTGAACCTGAAGGGCCTTCACATCACACTGCTTCACTCAAGGGCCTGTACAAATTGTGACAATCATCATGCACATATGGCACTCCAATCCTGTCCTGAGGAAGAGAGTGCATAAAATATTACACATTATTGGGCATCTAGCAAAAGCAAATATCAAATAGTGTCTTTTTTTTAATCACAACTCGTCTATTTCAGTGCTATTAGAATTCAGTGGACTAAATATGGCTCAAAACTGGATTGAAATGAATCTTTAGATCTGTGATTTAAAGATCCAAGATAATGCTGTCCAGTGCAATACAAAAAAAGGCTTCTACCAGTGTAGGCTAGTCCAGTGCATGAGATAAATTTATATATGTGACCCACTTTTTTGGTCCCATTTTTTTTCTTTCAATACCAGACCACTGAAAAAGGAGAATTTGCAGAATAGAAAAACACTGTAAAATTTAGGTACATTATCATCTGGCAAACATCTATTAAATGTCTTTGTAAAGTCCTGAAAGGTGAAGTGTGGGAGAATCAAGTCTAAACCTAGTGGCACACACACATCTTTGCAGCATTCAGAAGGCCCTACTGCTTTTACTCTCCCTCCAAATGATTTTAGTGTCCAGCAGAATCCCTCGCATTAGCCCTAGTCTCCTCTGGAAAGCGGAGAAGCTCCAGACTGCTGACAGAAAGCCGCCATCAGTCGTCAGGTGAGCACACCAGGTGAAGCTGGTCCGGGCTGCCCACGCTGCCTGTGCTGGAGCTGCCGTCCCCCAGGTCCCGGGCCACCATGCAGGGCAGGTTGAGCTCGGTGGAGCCTCCGGGGCTGGAGTCGCTCCTACTGACGCACTCCTCCTCCAGGACCAGGCACAGCTCCTTCAGGTCCAGGTTCTCCTTCACCAGCCCGTCCTGCATGCGCTCCAGGTCGGCGAGCTTCTTCAAGTAGCCGCCCAGGTCCTCCCGCATCACTTTGGCTGCGTGGTGCCCGAACAGCTGCCACTCCCGGGCCAGCTTCTTCACTTTGAGCCGGTCGTCGTCCAGGAAGCAGCACAGGTCCCGCAGCTCCACGTTCTCCTCCTGCAGGCGCTGATTGATGACTTTCAGTTCCCTGATTTCCAGGAGGTGTCCCTGCAGCTGTTTATTTACCTCCTTGATCAGCCGTCCGCGCTGGATCAGAGCTGAGATTTTCTCGGTCTCCTCTTTACGCAGCCGGCTCACCAGCTCCTCTTTGGAGCACGCCAGCAAATCCTCGTCAGACATCTTTGACAGTTCTCTGTTTATGATCTCACCTTCGCTACCCATTTTTGTCTTCTGTATAAAAACACCTCTGGGTACCTGAGAATTTATGAAAAGCGCAGAGATGTTGCTCTATTTTAATGCTCAACACTCATCCTCATCTACATCCGCCGTGTTCCAGATGTCATGTATGCAGCCACTACAGCACCGAAGATAAAAATCAAGGCAGAAACATGTGATATCTTTATTTAGATGTTGTTTTCTTCGAGGCGCCGTGACATCAGTCCTGGTTTGAAGCCACTATCTGTTCTCCGTGGATGCTGCCTTAATGAGGTCGTGTCGGAAAACGCACTGCAAACCCCTTTTAATGTCAATCTGTCATCCTCTCCACAGCAGCCTGTGTTCTCCAAAGGCCTCCGGGAGCACAGCACTCCTTATTGCTCCTCAACTAGCAGTATTTTGAAGGCAGCAGCCGCCCCCGGTGGGCTTCTCCGTACCGCCGAGGCCCAGTCGATCCACGGAGGCTTAATCCAGCAGCCTCGGATGCACACCCTGCAGATGTTGTGATTTTTACGTCGCTGGCATCGTCTCATCAGGCTGAGCTCCGGCTCGCCTCGGCTGAATGAACTCCGGTTCGGCTGCAAGGAGAGTCTGCGCGGTGCAGCGGCGCTTTGTCGGGTTTTTATCAAAAACGATTCATTCTTCAGATTGAAAACCGAATAAATCACAATCCGGTCTCACCCGTTATCCGCTCAGGGTAAGTGCATCATCCGTGCTCATCCTCTGGAGCTGCCCGTTACCACAACAATGTCCGCCTCCGCCACTTCCACGGCAGTGACTCTGCCGAGCGGCGCGCTGTGCGTAAAGCTGCAGCTCCGGCAGAGGACAGCCTCAGCGCCCTTCAGCATAAAACCATCCACTGGTTATGCCTTTTAAAAGAAAGAAATGATAAAGACACATGCTTTATGTGTCATGCTTTCAGAACTACAACACAGATTTCTTACCTGCCACAGCTTTTTACTGTAATTTATAGGATGCTGGTCCAGCTGGTGTTTCAGTGCCATCCTGGTCCTCCGCAGATCCTTTTATTTTGAGTGTCCCCCACGGGAAGTTTCAGGCCAGACTGCTTCTTCACGCTCAGTGCTGATTTGACACATTGGTTTAGATAGTAATCTGAAATGTTTGTGGTTTCCTTTGATGCTTCCAGTGGCTTTTCGACATGCCCGATTTTAGGGCCTGTATGATGATGGTGAATTGAAGAGACTGACTCTGTGGTGGAGCTGATGGGACTCTGTAACTCTGATAAACATGAAGATTTGGGGATGAGCATCAGCTCCATGTGCTCAGTCAGTGAGGAGCTTGTGCGCCCCCGTTTGGATTCAAACCCGTAATTTTTTTTTTTTTAACATTTTCTTGCTATGAGACAAAAACAACATGGATAGTTACGATTAAAACGAGAATGAACATGGGAGGCCTGTGTGGAGCCACTTCCTCTGGGGCTTTCTGTTCATTACAATGTTCTCGTCCTCAATAACTAGACTACTTTGTCCTACATGCCTTCAGAGTTCACTGCACGTACAGTTCAGTGTATCATGGGAGACTCCTGGTTGTACTTTTCAAAGAACACAGGCGGAAAGTGTGACTGCAGGCCTTTTTTTTCCATGGGTTTATGCTGAGGCATTCAGCCACATCCTTCCGCCCTCTGTCCCACCTCCATTGTTTCACTGAGGCCATAACAATGTAGGGTGTTAACCGCGTAAGGGGGATCTGGGGATGGAATCAGGGTGTCATGTGAGGTTAGAAACAAGAGTGTTGATGTGCAGAGGGAGATCGAAAAAAGAACATGTTGGCTGAGGCGATTTCCCTCATGTTGCGATTTTGAAGGACACATGCAGAAACACAGAAAGGGAGGGTGAGCAGAGGGATTTGTGGGGATTTATTTAGATTAATCTTTGGAGGAAAAGAGAGCAGATTGTGTACAACCAGGCGGAGCAAGCAAAGCGCACAACTGCTAGACACGTTTTTATCATAACTAAGAGCGCAAATGAAAGTGCAAAGATCCACAGTAGGCCACTGTCTGGCTGCCAAATCCACTGTAGTAATCTGAGTCTTCACATAATCATCCATTGTGATCATTGTAGGCTTTCTTAAAATGAATGGTTTGTGTTGCGTTCAGGGACTTGGGCCTCTGCTGTAAATTGAGATGCCATGTTGCTTCATTATCTAGCTGTAGTGTGAAGTACATCACTAGTTTAAAATTGGAGCACCTTAAAGTCTGCAGTTTAAGAAATAGTTCATTTCACACCTTTATTAAAGGCTGGTCGCAAGAGAAAAATAAATCCAATTCACTGATTTAGATAAAGTTTAAGTTTCAGCCATTGTTTTGTTGAGTTGTGTTGACATAACAATGTTGATAAATGTATCAACTTAATATTGCTTGTAAAGTCAATTAAATTTTCCATGTTAAAAGTAGTTGTAGTTTCAAAATCAAATTCACATTGGACAAAATTAAAGCAACAGCTCGATACCTTGCTGTTACTTCAACATGAATTCAGCATTTTAAGGCTCCTTCCCTTTCTAAAATGTCTGGACAAATTCAGTCTGTTAAGGTTGTGTGTTAGGAAACCTGTACATTAAACAAATACGGTGCAAAAGACATTTCAAGGTAACATTACCAGACAGTATGACCAGTGTTCAAATACACAACAACTGTCCAAAATGAAAAAGAAAGGAAATCGCCTAACAATTTTACTGCTGAATTCATTAATTTCTCAAAAGCTACATGAACAAAAATCTGAAAAAGCTGAAGGAAATCTATTTGAGGCAACTTAATATTTTAAACAGTTGCTAACTTAAACACTTGTGGTAATTATTATGGCAATTATTTATCTTCATTTACCATAACTATGGTATGGTAAGTGGTAAATGAAGATACATGTGATTGTAGAGGCAAGCTAACGCTTCTAAATCAGTCAAGTTTGTCGGCTGACGGTTATTTCATCAGAAGTTGTCATAATTCAAATAAATTAATGCAAATACTTGTGCTTGTTTTCTTGTTGAGCCCAAACAATGTTGTGTTTAGAATGTACATTATAATTTTAACAAATGATGAGACTGATTATCAAGCTCTCCATAATAATGATATTTTCTTAAATACTGCATTATCACTGCACTCAGTAAAATCAGTCTATCACTGACAAAAAATACTGATTATTGCTGCTTTATCTTGAACTGATGTTCACTTGTTACATTTGTCTACACTGCAGTTTTGCCAACACCAGGATCATGCTATATATTTAGTTATCAGGGCCACTGCTGAAGTCCATTATTTAATTAGCACCAAAAACCCAGCAGATAAAAAAAAGGAAAATAAAGCCCTCTTGTCATTATTATTTATGTTATGTCTAATTTATGGAGGCCAGTCTTGGAGTTGTGCCATGTCTCACCTACAATAGATGAGAGGAATCGGCTTCAGCTCTGTTGTAATTGTTAACAGAAAAGACCAAAAGAAAAAGAAAAAATCCATGTAATTAATGTTTAAGACAATTACAGTTAAAAAGAAAAGCTCTGAAGGGAGGCTGTGGTGAAGAAGATTGTTTCTGAATGAACACATATTGTACATGAATTTGAACAAAGATCAGTTCACACAGTCTTACAAAAATTATCATGCATTCTGCATTCAAATTGTGTTTGATTTTTCATACTCTCATTGGAGAAATCTCCATCTCATTACACCAGACTTTCCAGTTTTATTCCTATATCTGTTTTAGAAGGTTTTAACAGAGCGATCTGCTAATTTATCATTCATAGCCTGATTTATTGAACTATTTATTACTTAAAACATAGTGCAAATATTTTTTTCCTTGCTGTTGATAGTTCTTTCTGATATAAGGAGTGATTAAGACAGGTATTCAAAAAACCCTCTGTAGAAACTTTTTTCTATACTATCTAATCAAAATAAAAACAAAGACTTCTGGAAATGGATGCAAATTGGGGCATTTTTAGATATAAAATACCTTATTTGCATATTTTAACATAAAATTTTAGAAAATTGACAATACTAAAAAAAATTATTATAAGCAACAAACTGTAAAAGTGCCAGTGTGATATCAGTCACATTAAAAACATACAGTGTTAAAATGTGTACACAGTATTCATTGTACCATTTATTGGCAATGCAGAAAATGTGAGGAATCCTCTAATTAACACTATAACAATATACGAGCATTTAACTACTTTATACTGCAGTGAAAGTTCTGAGAGGAAACAAGAGAGATCATATTTCTCCCATAATAACTTCTCTTCATTGGCTTCTTGAAAAATCCAGGATAAAATTGAAAATCCTTCTTTTCACACGTAAAGCCCTTAATAACAAAGCTCCCCCGTAGCTTTATTAATACCTTATTGCAATGTTATATCCCAGCAGAGCACTCAGAGTGCAGGTTTACTTGTGGTTCTTAGAGTTTAATAAAGCAGAATGGGAAGCAGAGTTGTTCGCTTTCAGACTCTTGTCTTGTAGAAGCAGTTCCCAGTTTAGGTTTGGGAGGCAGACACTTTCTCTATTTTTAAGATTAGACTCAAAACTAAAAGTTAGATCTGGAACAGGTGACCCTAAACCATCCCCTAGTTGTGCTGCTGTAGGTTTAGACTACTGTGGGACTTTCCATCCTGCACTGAGCACCTCGACTTTCCTTTTCTGTCTTTCTTTCACCATGTATTGGTATTCCAGATGTATATGTAACTAACTTTGTGTCTTCTCACTTCTGTAGTTTGTGGTTTTCCACTTAGCAGGTATCTCAGGCTGTGAAACAACACGTTTCTGGTCTGCTGTTACTGGTCTCACCAACCTCCCCGCTGTTTTTTGTTCTTGTGTGTGTTGTTTGTCACAGGGGATCTCTGGATCATCAGATTTTCCATGTATACTTTCCTAAGGTTTTACCTTTGATTATTCATCTAAATTAGTTAGGTTGCTGAGTATTCAACACTGTAGGGTTCTAACCTTAATATTAAATTAGCTAGGTAATTTTATGTAATTAATGTTATTGTAGGGTGTTAACCTTTGTACGTAAGCCTGTGAGATAATTAGTATTTTTAAAACACTGTAGTATCTTAACCTTAACATTCAATTCGCTGGAAAGCACTTTGTGTCAAATGATGTTGTTTAAAATGTGCTCTATAAATAATGGTGACTTTTTAGTGCTATATAAATACAATTACTATTATTATTGTTACTATTACAACCATCACTACCACTACTAGTGTAAATGCTATTATTATTATTATTATTATTATTATTATTATTATTATTATTATTAGTTTAAATGTTTTTTTAAAATGGCAGGGTACACATATTTATCAAAATGGAATAAACAAAGTTACTTTACAAGTAAAACATCAGAAACAACAGAATATTTCTTCAAAATGAATACGTTGTATCTAACGTATAAAAACTGTATATGTCTTGTGACAATAATGTGATGATTTTATGCTGATTTTTAAAATGAATTTGTGGTGATTTTCTAATAACGTGATGATAAACTGCTAAACGTCCAAACCAACACGAGCCGTTTTTTTCCCTTGTGACGTCACGGAGCCGGAAGTGTGCGCTGCGTGCCTGCTGTTGTTGACACTGCGCACCGCAGCACCGCAGGGACATTAACGTTTCATAGATGTTCGTGATTTAAATACTGAACTTTACCCCTGTGCTGGCTGTTTGTTTACACCGTCGTGTCAGTGTGGTTTTAATTCATCGTTCTGTAGTCCGGTTGTCAGTTTACTGTCCGTTGACGGCTGCCAACTTTACGGACGTAGCTAGCATCGGAGGCTAACCGTTAATGGAGGAAGTTAGCTAATTAGTGAGCCATGGAGAGCACACTTAAACCCAGCTAATAGCATTAGACTTTGCAGGCAAGTTTATATCCAAGCTAACTGCTCGAATCTATTCGGGACAACACTTTTAAAACAAGGTATATTATCACCTGCTGACTCTTGTTCACTTTAGCTAGCCAGACAGCTGATTGTTGATTGTTACTTTAGCCAAACACTGGACCTTGAAAATCTCTTACTTTTTGCTTCTTTCTTCCACGCAGATGGCTGTAGAGCTGGATGTGTTCGTAGGTAACACCACTATCATGGATGAGGAGGTTTACCAGCTCTGGTTGGATGGATACACAGGTATAAATAACAACATAGACGTTTGAAAATCACCATGACAAATTTAACCACTGTAACCTGTTTGTTAAGGTTCACAGATAACTATTTTAATGTTAACACACCTATAAAAAACACAAACAAATAAACTTACCCCGAGGGAACAGGGTCTTGGATGTTTTTGGTTTGCACAGGCTGTCTGACAAGGGTAAGTGCAGATCGTAGCCTTCACCAGGAGAGGTCTGTGGATGGAGGAGCTCCATTATCTGTTAATATAAAAAGCTTATTGTTGACCAGGGAGGGGTTGTTCATGCAGTCACACTTTGCATGTCCCAGATGCATTAAAGTAAAACTATTGAGTATTTTATCAAATGATTTTTTTTCTATGCTAATGATAATGTGTTTATCGCCCAGACATAGTCTAATACAGTGGTCTCCAATCTAGAGCTCATCAGACTCTAGTGATCACACAATTAGTGTCTCAAAATGATCATCAAAACAAAGCATGATGCTTCGACACATTTTTCTTTATTGAGAATACGTCGCACTTTGATTAGCCTATTGGTCATGAATAGATCTGAGCCAAATGTTAGGAGAACACTCAGTTGAGCCTATAATTTTCTGCACAAACTACATCATATACCTCCATGACCATGAAGTTGCTAGTGATTATTCACAGAACAGCAGTAACTGTGCTAGTTACATGTTATTACATGTAACAATGATTGTGTTTTGTCCAACAGTGAATGATGCAGTGAAAGTCCGCATGGAAGGAGGAGTGCTGGATGAGTGTGAAGCAAGTGCTGATGTTCTGCTGAGTGACACCATGGACCAGTACAGGACTTTTCAGATGTGTGAGCGTTTGCTGCACAGTCCAGCGAAACTGGCAAACCAGTTGCTGTTCCAGATCCCACCCCATCGACAGACTGTCCTCATAGAGAGGTGCAGCAATGATGTTCTCATTCATTCTGATTTAACTGTCTATGTCCCAGGATTTATGAAGCTTTTTCTTGCTTGAGCTGTGTTATTCTTCACTTATTGCATGTATTTAATATTCAACCACCCTATTTTACCCTATTCTTGTTTCCTGACGATGTAGATGGGATTATATACTGAGAAGTTTCCTCTTTTGTGTCTGTCCTTGTTTAGATATTATGCCTTTGATGATGCATTTGTCCGTGAGGTCCTGGGGAAGAAACTCTCCAAAGGGACGAAGAAAGACTTGGATGACATCAGTGCCAAGACAGGTGTGACACTGAAAAGCTGCAGACGACAGGTAAATATAGCAGTTTCTTTTCTTAGTTTTCTGTGAAAAGCAGGTTTCAGTATGTAAACAAGTTGATTTTCCAGCAGTGGGTAAATGTGATTAGTTGTCATAGGATAGCTGATTACAGAGTAAATTCTTGTGCAGGTTTTGCAAAAGTCACATTGTTGCAATTTCAGTAAATCCCCTGCTTCATGTATTTAATTTCAGTTTGACAACTTCAAACGTGTTTTCAAAGTTGTGGAAGAGCTGAAGGGACCCCTGGTGGAGAACATACGTCAGCATTTTCTTCTCTCTGACAAGCTTGCAAGGTAATCAGTGAGGAGAGCAGAGTACATACTTTACTGCCTCACATTTATTTTTCTAAGCATTGCTGTAACTTTTCATCAGTTTGTTGTAGTTAAGTGATGAATTAGTGCATGGTTTTATAACAACACCAAACAAAACACAACATGAAAAGGCCAATATTCAGAATATCTAGACCAATAAATACAATTATCGGATTGTCCTGTTCTATTTTGTTATCTCTTATGTCTCCTCTGCTTGTTTCAGGGATTACGCTGCCATTGTTTTCTTTACCAACAATCGCTTTGAGACAGGGAAAAGAAAGCTGCAATATCTCACTTTCCAGGACTTTGCTTTCTGTGCTGGGCAGCTTATCAACAACTGGACAGTTGGGGCCGTTGGTGAGTGATATTTGTTGTTTCTTTTGGCCGTGTGCTTGTACAAGATGTGAGAGACCCATATACCTTTTTTTTTTTTACCCGTTCTGTAACACATTAATCAAATGGCACTGACATAACTTCTCTTGGTTGAAGGTTTACATAGTGTTAAAACATTAGTGGTATATCAGCAAAGAACAGCAATGTAACATAAACACCTGACAATGTGCAACAAATTTTAAAAAGGGTTTAAAATGAGAACTAGAGGTGTGCTGTCTATGCTGAGTTTGCCTAATAAATAGCATTCAGAGCTTTGTCAGTGAAGTCCACTGACCACTAGAGGTCCTTCAGGTGTTGCAGGCCCTCATCAGAATGAATGTGTAAGGCAAAAAGTTAAATTAACTTAGGTAGACTTTGAGTAATGACATAATAACTGAACTGAAATAGTAAGACAATGAGTAAATGCTGCTAATTACAATAAGAAAACACAGAAATTAAGCTGATTTGACAGTGTCTGACTTGAGTTTTCTTTGTAGATAACATGGTGGAAGACATGGACGTCGATCTTGATAAAGAGTTTTTACAAGAGTTGAAAGAACTAAAGATTTTAATCACTGACAAAGATCTGCTGGATCAACACAAAAGGTAACCGAAACACACCCTAAACTCAAGATTTTGCTGATTCCTCCAAAACATACAGGCTTTCTAATCTAATTTAATTTTATCCTTGCTCTCTTATGTGTAATTTCCGTTTCTGTTGTCTTCTGTCTGCTCAGTTTGGTCTGTACAGCTCTCAGAGGAAAGACTAAAGCTTTTAATGAGATGGAGGCTAATTTCAAGGTGACAAACATTAGAACCTCATAAAATCCTAAACATCATCTGTCTGTTATTTGTACATTAAAAGGAAAGATATATTTTTTTAAATGTGATCATATCTTTGTTTCTGTAGAATCTTTCCAGAGGCCTCGTCAACATCGCCGCAAAGTTAACCAACACAAAAGATGTCAGAGATTTTTTTATTGATCTTGTGGAAAAGGTGAGAATTCATCATCAAAGTATTGTTTTTTTTTTTTCCAAGCTGTAAGTAAAGACAGCTCATCCTGCCCAGATTTTGTGACGTCTGTGCCAACTTCTGTCTGCCTTTGAGGCGGTATGATGTAACCTCCTCCCTTTTCCGTTTCCCCCCTCAGTTTATTGAGCCGTGCCGTTCAGACCGATGGACAGCTGCGGACATGAAACTCTACCTCACTCACTACACCAACTCTGCACACATACTTGACACATTCAAGTGAGTTAATGTGCTTTTATTCTCCTAACCTTATCAGGTGGAGTGTTGTTACAGCCATGCCAGGGTTATCAGTTCCCAGGGGTAGCCCATGCTAAAAATACAGCCATACTTTTGTGGAGAGCTTTATAAAACTAAAAAAAATAACCCAATAAGGACATACACATCAGCAGTTATCAAGTGCTACTCAAGCATGAAGTTGTATGTTGAAATTCTCTAAAATTGACGTCCCTGTTCTACCAGTGGGTGTCTCCCTATCTCACCCATGATTTCTTAAACTGTAGTTACCTTGTTTCTCATGCAAACACTCAGGAATGTAGTTAAGGGTTTACACAGCCCTGCGCTACTACAAGCTTAACAAAGAGATATTCATAAAAAGAAACATAGACCCCCCCTCCTCTGCCTTTACACTGAAAGGACAAAGATTGCCTCATTTACTCTCCTCACCCAGATTTCACAATTACACTTGCTCATGAGACTTATAGTGCCTCTTTGCTCCACTTTCTAACTCTCTCTGTCTCTCTTTCTGTCTCTCAGACATCAGGTTGTGTGGGACAGATACATGGGCGTCATCAAAAGCTGTATCTTCAAAATGTATCACGACTGAATCGTTTCCTTCACGGCTCGCCCTTCTCTTCTTCTCGCTCTCCCTTCCGTTGGTTTTCCCCTCTGACTGAAGCCATTATTTTGTTCCTTCGTTCCGTCAACGGTGATGAATTTGCTTCCATTATCGCTTTAAACCCCCCCCGTCAGCCCCCCAGTGTCCATTCAGTATCTGTAAATTTGGTCTGTAAATAAAATTACGTATTTACATCAAATTGGCGTTCTGTTTTATATTACTATTTAACATGTCTTCTGCTGTATGTTAGAGTTTAATCTGCGGTGTTATATGGAAGAGATATCATCATTAAGTCATCCCAGAAACAGGATTTACTGATCTTGTGGGTGTTGGGGGGAGATAAGAGACAGAAAAGAAAAAGGAGATGCAAATCATGCTGCGAAAGTGACGATGGCAGATTTGCAAAGCGCTGCTTCACAGGACGAGCAGATCGCATGTATGATGAACTGAGACTCCAGCCAGTGTGTGGGATGTCTGTGTGTGGTCATGGGAATAAGGGACCAGCCGGGTGGGGGGCACAGTTTGTCCAGCGAGGGGGTTGTCAGTGTGATTTTTAACAACATCCCCTGTAATGACAGCTGCCATCCCTGCCACGACACAGACACACAGGGCAGATAAACAACCTGGGGCTAAGTAAAGGTTTAAAACCAAAACACTGGAGGTTTAGACAAGGAAATATAGCTACTGCTCTATTTCTAAAAATGTAATATCTGTTAAAAATACTCAGCTGTAAACTTAAATGCAGGCTATCACTTTGAAATAGGTGAAAACCTAATGTAGCTGCTGCTGTTCATGCCATTTTGAAAAAAAAACTAATTTGTTCCATGCCGAAGGGTGACCTTAAAGTTTGACATTAAGTTGAGTCAGATTTAAACTAATAAGGACTAGCTTGGGTTAAGCAACATCTTAACCTGTTTGCAACATAGCGGACGTCAAATTTTGCAAGGAAAAAAACACTGCCGGAAATGATTCCAAGTGCAGTAATGGATTAGTCATGTCCAAACAGAGAAGAGCAGAGTTGCTGCGTGGGTCAAGAATAATGATAGTCGTTTATTTTCTGCATTTTATCCCAGAAAGCACCGCTAGTTTATTCTGAAAAATAAGCTGACAAATTTTCCGAGTCACACACACACACACACACACACACACACACACACACACACACACACACACACACACACACACACACACACACACACACACACACACACACACTCTCACTCTTCCAGTCTCTAATTTTTGTCCACATTCCATTAACTTCTCTCTCCCTGGCTATAAATATCCTGCATGTCAGATTGGACGAGAGCGAGGGCTTCAGTCGCTTTATGGAAAAAAATAAGGAAAAGATGGGGGAGGTAAGTATAGATAGATGGGGGGTAAATGGGAAAAGGGAGGGAGGAAAGGGTGGGAGAGCTCGGGGCTTTTGCGGGGGTTTAGTTTAAATGAAACCAGGTGTGTTGTGGGACCAGTGAGAGGGGGCATTGGGTAAGAAGATGGGGGGCATGTGTGTGAATCTGTGAGTTGTTGTGCCTGCGATTTGGACGGATTTGGAATTTTGGTATTTGGGCCGCAGACCAGGAATTTGCATCCTGGGGGGTCAGGGAGAGGGGGTTTGGAGAGTAGGGGATGGCAGTGCAGGGGGCCAGAGGGGGGGTAAGAAGGGGCTGTCCCTCTCTCCTCCCTCTTCTCTGTTCCTCTGCGACTGCAGCTCGCTCTCGCTCTCTCTCTCCCTCCCTCTGCATGTGTTCAGCTGCTCCAGCTGTCGGTCTCCCCACTCACTCTCTCAGGGTCACACAGGCAGGAGTTTCAGGGATCCACTTCTGCACGCCAACTCAGCCGGGACCACCGCAGCCAGCCAGCACCGGTCAGAGGGAGACACAGAAGAGCCACCGGAAACGATCCAGCCGTGAGTTTTTCCCTGCCTTTCCTTAATGTCTTACACACATGTAAGAAGGGATCCGTGTCAAGCAGAGAACTGCTGGATGACTTGTCATGTCTGCGAGCGTTTTAGGGAGGTGAGATGTACCTCTTACCCACTTTTCTGCTACAGGCCATACACGTCACAGCTGCACCGCTGCTCCGCTCACTGCTCCGCTCTCCCAGCTGCACTTGGCTTCTTAGAAGAGCCAAGATAACGTGGCTGTGTAGTTTGCTTCTTGGCTCTGGCTGTAATAGGGGGTTAGACAGGAAGAGAGGCAATGACTCACTGGGCATGTATTATTGTACTGTATGTTGCAAAATCCTTCCACCTCATCCCTCTTGTACAACATTTAAAGTCAGTGTCACAATCTCCGACTGGTCACTAGGTGGGGGAGGTTACAGCAAGACAGTTCGGGCGAATTTCTGAAAGAGAAACAGGTGCCAACTCACCCTCTAAACCTGCATGACCTCACTGCTTAACTACTATTTGACAGTGTATTTTTATCACAGTTTACACAGTACGCTCCCAAGAGCTGACAGGAGACAGCGCCACGCTAGTGTCGTGAATCAGGTAGGATTGTAAAGGCAACGAGTGCTGTTCCCCAGAGAACAGCTCATCATCTCAGCCCACATCGTCTGCAAACACTCGTACATCACACACACACACTCTTTACACAAAGAGACAGAGCATCACCACCGCTGGGAGCACGAAGCAGCTCAGGAGAACATTTGTTACAGTGTGTGGATTTCTGCAGGCCCGCAATCCATCACTACCTGTGGAGTTTGCAGCAACAGAAGTCAGGCTGTATGAGTGGGTATGTGTGTGAGAGATGGAGACCCCCTGTTTTGTGGATTTGCAGGTTCACTGCCACAATTGTAACAGAGCGCAGCCAGGCCTCCATGTTCTCGTTCTGCTCCACGCACAGCCAAGCACAGCAACGCAAAGCTAGCTATGTATGCACTAGTAACAAATGACCATCCTCTGTGTGTGTGTGTGTGTGTGTGTGTGTGTGTGTGTGTGTGTGGTCCAGCTGGGTGTTTTTTCTGGTCCCCATGTGGTCACTTTTATAAGCAGCCTGGCGTTTTGCTTGTTAAGTGGTGCTGACTGTGTGAATGTAAAAATGGGCCGACCTGCTGTCCTGAGGCCGAGCCAAAGTCCAAATGGTAAATATACTTGATTATAATTATTAATTTAATGTGTGGCAATATTTAGTGCTTTCACCTAAGGCCGATGATTATTTTCATTATTAGCCGATCTGCTTACTATTTACTTAAACTCATAAATAAAATGTTCATCACATCCTCCCACAGCCCAAGATGATACCTTCAGATGTCTGGCCAAAAGTTCAACACCTCCAAATATTTAATTTACTGTTATGTTAACAAAGAAGAGCAGAAAACCCACATATTTATGAAGCTTACACTACCAAGCGTTTTGCATTTTACCTTTAAAAATATCATTTTTCATGTGACTGACTTATCAATCAACCAAATAACTGTTTCAGCTCTAGTCAACCCGTATTTCTCATGGTCAGTAGCCATCGCATCCGAACACCGACCTCCTGCATCAGAGCCACATTTTCTGACGTCCACCTCCACATCCTGGGGACAGTAGGGAGATTAGGGGGCAGTGGCAGGAGGTTTGGCACCAGCTGTCCTCTTATGTGAACCATGGGGGGTTTCCCAGAACCTGATACTCTGGGAACCACTGCAGTGGCAGGGCATCCCAGCTGAGAACCGGCGCCCACATCCTTGCCACGGGCATTCCAGAGGTCCACCACCACTTGATCTCCAGCGGCAGCAGGGTAACACCCATGCATCCCTGCTGCCCACACTCAGTAGCCAGTGAGTGACTGGACCCCGGACTGATGGTCAGTTTGTTTTCAGATGGTTTTGGGTCACATACTTTCTGGTTGTAAGTGGCTGCCGGGCCAATCCAGAGAGGTCACGTACTGCGGCCGTCTGATTGCACGATGGCATGCGTTACCGTCTGAGCTTCCAGGGGTGAGAGCATGTTTTGCTGCTTTCCGCCATGCAAAAGGTCACAAATGGCCCGTGATGTCATCCAAGCAGTATTTGAGGGTGTCCAAGTCACCCTGCGGATTTCTGTTTGTCTCAACCTGAAATAAAACAATAAGCAATGTCTGCAAATGTGGCCTCTGGAGTTTATATCAGAGCCTGACTCTATGCACGTAGACAGCCAGTGATTATAACTTTCCCGTCATGTATTTTAACTGGAGCTCACTCACTTTGCAAACAACATTGCTTAGAATTTTTGTGTGACTTCAATTGCCCTGGGGTTTTTTTCTACCTTTCTGGCTTGCCAGGGTTGGAAATTTGGTTGATTTATTTATGTTTATAGTCAGTTTAAACACTTATAGCCTCTTTTCAGGAACTGAGGGACGGTTGTGTCTCTGCTGGGACAGAAGCCCAGTCCATCAGGACACTAAACAAACAATACGATATAAATCTACCTTAAATAACACAACACTGTACAGAACAGCTCTGTGGTGGGACAACTTCTTTGATCTTCTACTAAAATATAAGTAGCAAAACTGTCAAATGAAAATACTCCATTACAGGTACAAGTATTATCAAAATGTACCTTAATGTCTCCACGACGAAAGTATAACTAATGTGGCTTTTCCATGAGTCTGAGATTATGTAAAATAGGACAAAAATTACTCATTTTTCAGGACATTTGTTGCTCTTTTGTTTGTTTTGTGGGATGAGTTATAGCTGCATCGTTCTTCAAGAGACCTCACATTTATTTTAGCACAGCTTTGCAAACCTCCATCCTGAGCAGGTCTGATCAGCCGTACGACTACAAAACATCTACAGGACCGTCATTAATCCGTCGTGTTTAATAAGCCACGTTTTGTGAGTAAAATCAAAGTAGCTCCTCACTCAAAGTTAAACTATGTGATTCTAATCTGATATACTTTTTTGCCAGATTCAACAAATATTTCCTCACAGTCCACTTGCTGTCTGTTCTGTTTTGGAAAAAAAAATCTGATGTTTGTACTCAGCCCTCATTTAAACCGACCCACACAAATTATTCCAACGTGCACGTTCAAGCCTGTGCACAGATGGGGGGAAAGTAGGCAGTGGGAGTGAGATTGATGGTAAATCTGGAACATGGCAACTGTTTAAATATGTTAATTATCTAAATTTCAACAAACGCTGACTCACAGATTCCAGCTTTTAGTAGTGAAATGTAGTAGTGTATAAAGTACTGTTCAATGAAAATGCTCAAAAACGTCACTGTATCGACAAAAAAAGGATTTTCCTTGTCACAGAGACAAATCAACTTGAAGTTTAATCTCAGAAACTAAAGCAGCTGAGTAGTAGATGTCGCTGTAAAAAAAAAAAAAAAAAATGCAAGTAATGTCCAGGTTTTTTTGTGGCCCCACTGCTCTGATCCACAGTAAACCGAACCTCTGGAGGCAGCAGTGCTCAGCCAGACTGTCATTCCAGTGTGCAGACATAGAGGGCTTTCTGTAAGCAGCTAATATGAAAGTATTTCTGCGATGTTGACTTGGTTATTTTCAGCTGAAGGTTGGAGTACGTCACGATGTTTATGTTTTTACCTGGCAGAGTAATTCATTCCATTTATTCTTGCTGCGATCAAGGGGGAACTGTTCGGTTGACAAACAGTGAACCGAGTCCAAGGAGCTAACTGTTTGTGTTCTGACTGACTTCTTCAAAATTGGCTGCAGCGCTTTTTCTTCAAGGTGATTTATCCGTGTCAGCTGTGGGAGCAGCTTACAACACAGCACAAGAGAGCTCTGAGACTGAACCAAACCATTTTGTGTTTCTAATGTTGTCTTTTATGTTTCTCCCCCCCACCTCCTCTCCTCTGTCTCTCTCTGAAATACAGATACCACTTCTCGACTGCTCTGAGCTTCACAACGTCTCGTCTTCAGGGCACAGCTACCTGTCTGATAGTTGTGTGTGTGTTTGTGTGTGCATGTTTCACGTGTGTCCCAGCCCCCCGTCAATTAGTGCATTAGTATGCAGGGTGCTTGTATGTCGGTCTTGTGTGTGTGCATATGTGTGTCTGTGCTCCTCCGCAGTGCGATTTCACAGTCACATACAGAAAGTGACACCTACACGGTAAGGATGGATGAATCTCCCTCCCTCGTTCTCCTCTCATTCCTTTCTTTTTATTTGCGTCTCCTTTCTTCCTTCCATATTGTATATCACACCTGCTGGTCGATGTTACAGTTTTCTTGCATTGAAGCGGAGGCCTGAAATCCTCTCTCTTCTCCTGGTTCAGTGTTCCACATAAACGTGTCCCTCTCAGGACTTTCGAGTGGCCGTTGCTGGGGTTAAATTTGGTTTTAATAGCATGTTTCTTTAGGCCTCAGTTTTTCTTTCCATGCAGGTCACAGCAGTATTTTTCCCTTGAATGATAATGACCCTTTTTCCAAACAGCGGCCTTGAAATACTTTGTTCTTCAAGTGACATTTGGCTTTCAGGAAAGTAGTTTGAAAAATGTCACAAATCCTTTAACAGAAGCAGACTTCTCATCCTCTTGGCTCAGAACTCTGACATGAATACAGAGGAAACGAGTTTCTCCATCCCCTGCTTCTTTTTTTTTTTTTTTCATGTCCCACTACTGGGGATTTATTATGTATTATGAATATATTATGCAACTGCTTGGCTCAGACGGACTGTTCGCATCTTTCTTTCCATCATTTTCTCACATTCTCTCCCTGCTGCTTTTTGTAGGAATGCACAGATGGGTATCATTGGGACCCTCAGACTGAGCACTGCAAAGGTAAAACTCTCTTTTACCTGCAGTTTTTCTGCTCACAACCTCATGTTTGTGTACAATAACAACTTTGATGATCCTCTTGCTCTTCACACCCTGTCCTGTCTTTTTAATGACTTTCTAACAAGCACCCGCTGTCTGTACTTGACACTCTGCAATTAAATATCCGTCTCTGTGTCTCCCATCAGACATAAATGAGTGCGAGACTATTCCAGATGCCTGCAAAGGGGAAATGAAGTGCTTCAACCACTACGGTGGCTACCTGTGCCTTCCTCGCTCTGCGTCAGTCATCCCTGCTCCAGAGCCCCCCATCACGCCCACCGAGGCCTTCAACCCCTGCCCTGTGGGCTACGAGCCGCAAGGAGACAGCTGTGTGGGTGGGTGTCTGGTTTGTTGGTCTGGGGGTCGGAGGTGGACAGGTGGCCACAGGATGAGCGATCATTAAGCATGTCTGTGTGCGCGTGATTGTGTAAATTTATTGAGTGCGGCCACAGATTGTGAGGGACAGGTGGCCGTGGCAGGTGTTGGGACTGGAGGCGGCGTGTTGCTGCAATCTGTGTGGGTGTGAGTGGGTCTGAGTCCACGGGAGGCAGACAGACACACAGACAGATAGACAGATAGAGCAGGAATTTGGAAGATTTCACGCAAGGACAGCTGCTGGTGTTTTAGGAAAGCTGCTTGTGCTGGGGGACAGTGAGATGTTCATCTGGCCTCTATGAGACAGCAAACATGACTCAACGTTATATTCTCAGCTGCTGGGTGCAAATGAGGCGAACATCTCCTTTAAGGGTCACACTGGATCAGCTGAATGATGCCGTGGTTGCTCACAATAATCACATTTTATGTGTGTGTTTCACTTCACCCAGATGTTGATGAGTGTGAGCGAGATGAACACGACTGCCAGCCCAGCCAGCAATGCATCAACACACTGGGTGCCTTCACCTGCCAGTGTCCGGACGGTTACCGCAAGGTTGGCACAGAGTGCATTGGTGAGTCAATCTGAATTCCTCTTTTAATCAGTGGATTGAAGCTTAAATATGACAACTCAGAAAAATTCAATACCTGTAGGAATGTGAATGTCCTTCCTCTGACTCTTCTTCTGGCCGTCAGACATCGATGAGTGCAGGTACAGGTACTGCCAGCATCGCTGTGTCAACGTCCCTGGTTCCTTCTCCTGTCAGTGTGAACCTGGTTTCCAGCTGGCAGGAAACAACCGATCCTGCATTGGTGAGTTTTAAGAGCATTTGCTTAATAAATGTAACAGTACAACAGTGTAAAAGTCCACTACGAATAAACATACTGCATTCATAATCTTGCTTACATAAAAGTATTAACTGCAAAATGTACATAAAATATCAGAAGTGAAACAAATGGCCCATCAGTCATGCTGTTACAGGTTACATAATAGTATTATTATTGCTGATGTATAATCAAAATAATCACGTCAGACACATTTCTGTGGACCAGTTAATGAGATATAAAGGACAATTGTGTGTTTTGTATACAGATATAACTCTGCCCTATCATTCTTTTATATGCTAGTTTTATAGACTTAACTAGGGATGCAACAAACAGTGTAATCTATTTATGAGTTTATTCTTTAAATGATCAATTATCTCGAGGTTATAATGATCTTCATGTCAGAAACTGGAGAAACTGTATTGAATTTTTGCTTGAAAAATCACTTTTCATTAAATTTCATTTAATATCAAGATTATTGCTGATCACTTTTATGTCAAATGACTTTGTTTCCGCTGATTATATATTTCGGTTGTGAAATCGTAACGATGTTGTACACTGTAGTTAACTGCAAATGTAAAATAAATATGGTTTACAAGATTCTGTACTACACTAGGCACAATATTTCCCTCTAAAATGTTGTGGATATAAGTAGAAATAGTCATTTAAAGTCAGACTACGTCCAAATTTAGCATAAATACAACAGCTGCTCACACAGATGAACTGCACTGTTTGCTCTTACGAAGATCTCTCTTTTATCAAACACCTGACAAACATTAAGACCCTGAAAACGTATTAAATGTTACTGTGTAAGAATAACAATTCATGTTGAAACAGGTAATGATTAAAGCTGAGAGTTATTTATTATTATTGTTATTATTTATTTCAGGGTTTAACAATGAAAACCTCATCTGCTTCAAGCACATATTGGTTTGATTTGATGTGATTTAATTGAAGCCTAATTTGTGCACAGATGTGCAGTTTGTGACGTCACCTTTTTCAGCAAAGCTCATCTTAATTTAAATAAGTGTAACAAAACTGTTTCAGCTTTGGCAGAAAATTGTGTTCATGTTGGACCTCTTCACTCGTAGATGATTGAGAAAATATGTTTTCACAGACTTTACATTCATTGGGGCTATCATTCGGATTTCTGCCTTCAGTTTTAATATTTGATCCAGAACCTATAAAAGCTTTTTGGACTCTGTGGTCACTTATGAAGCATTTAAAGTTTATAACTACGATGTTCTGTGAAATCTACCCTTCCTGCTTTCAGATGTGAATGAATGTGAGATGGGTGCCCCCTGCTCTCAGAGGTGCTACAACACTTACGGCACCTTCCTTTGTCGCTGTGATCAGGGCTACGAGCTCGGGCCCGACGGCTTCGCTTGTAACGGTAAGAAGTGTGATAGTACACACTCTCCTGCTGCTTTCTCCTCCTCTTTGCTCTCAGACAGTTAACATACCCTGAACTTACAACTTCTCAGACATCGATGAGTGCAGCTACTCCAGCTACCTGTGCCAGTTCCAGTGTGTCAACGAACCAGGGAAGTTCTCCTGCGTGTGCCCAGAAGGATACCAGCTGCTGGGCACCAGAATGTGCCAGGGTAAGAACACCTTCCCCTCTTTGCTCCCAGAGTCACAAATGCCGCACTGAATCGGATCATTCTTAGACAGCAGCTCCGTCTTATTGTGTTCAGTCAAACATCTCGAGCTGCTTGTCCTCTGCAGATATAAACGAATGTGAAACCGGCAAACACCAGTGCACGGAGGCGCAGACCTGTGTGAATATCCACGGACGATACCAGTGTGTGGACAACAACCGCTGCCAAGACCCCTACGTACAAGTCTCTGAGAAGTGAGTGACACCTCGTGAAAGCTTCAACCACAAACACACACTTGGACACACCTTTTCCCAATTACGCAAATATGTGTTGGCCATCAGCGCAGAATATAATCAGCCCCTGTGCTGAGTGTGGCTCAGACTGCAAGATTGCCCCAATTACTTTTTCCACATATGAATCCAACTTTGCAAAACTTTCTTTTGAACGTGCTCCGGTGCAGTAAGAAAACTATTACAGCTGTGTGAACAAGTGCTGGCTTGGTAACAGGTGTGGGTCGCTATTGACATGTCCCAGATGATTTGGTGGTATAAAATGTGTTTTAGACCAACATGAGGGAAGATGGCTACCGTTCAATAAGCGTTTAGATTTTAGAAGGCTCCTCTCAGTCATACTACTCCACCTGCTGGCTGAGTTATGAACTGCTGTTGATGGTTTCCTGCACCAAACATCACTATGAGACAGTACAATGCTCTGATTTTCCTCACTCTGTCTCCTTGTCTTTGTGTGCATCCAGCCGCTGTGTATGTCCCGTCAACAAGCCGGCCTGTCGAGATCTGCCCTTCTCCATCGTCCACCGCTACATGAGCATCACCTCGGAGCGTTCCGTCCCCTCCGACATCTTCCAGATTCAGGCCACCAGCGTCTCGGCGGGGGCTTACAACACCTTCCGCATTCGCTCTGGTGACGATAACGGAGACTTTTACATCAGGGTGAGAACTGCTGAGCTGATGGTTGTTGGTCCAGTTTACTCTGACAGAACCTGCAAACACAGTGAGGTCTTTAAAGCTCGTAGTGCTCTCACTGAAGGCACCAATTTTATTTAGGCCTAAACAGAGATGTCAGAACAACACTGACTAAATTGTAGGACACTTGTGAGATAGCAAGATTTTCTTACACCAGTTAATAACGGTTGGAGAAACTGCATTAAAATGCTTCCAAAAAGTAAATTCTCTTATCAAACAAGACCTTTAGTGTCACATGATAGTGTTGGGGCTGTTACAGATGCTTTTGATTATTGTAATAAAATGCTACTTCTCATTATTCATTACAATAAAGCCTCAAACTTACTGTTAGTGATATTAGTCACTCTGGATGTAGTCAAATGCATCCATGTGGTAGTAAGTAAAGTCAGTTAAATCTCATAGAAAGCATGGGTTTAGTGAAAAGAATGTTTATCTGTTTTGTAATTTTCTTGCTCTTTTAATGCCTTAATAACTTTCTTACTGCACTGTGTTTTTCCAACGCACGTTAAATTGCCTTAAAGCATATAGGCGACTCATGAGAGACAGAAAATAAACAAAATGAAGTCAAAATCGATACTACACAGCCCAAGAAAAAAATCTGGATCCAAAACTTCCCATAATGCAACCCTTTTGGATGGCATTTCCTAGCTCAGAATAGGCCTTTAGGGGGTAACACAGATGACAGCATGATCAGTCAATAGCACTCAGTCTGTGGCACCTTGTTGAACAGAAATCTGTGCATTTTCTTGTTATTTCTGACTATTTGATGAACAAAACATATCTCGTATGATTGTGTAAAAGCAGCACATGTTTGGAGGGTCCCAAAATTCCTCTGTGCAGGAAAACCTCTGCATAATAAAGCCTGTTGCCTTGGTAATGCCCACACATTCAGTTTGTAAGGCGGGCCTCCTGTTGAAAAAGTAAAATCTCTACCCCATTACAACGATGGCGAGTTCCTCCAGAAAACACAACTACAACTGTTTCCACAAGAGGCTCTCCCCCGGTCAAGTAAACTAATCTAAATCACTTTTATATGTAACCTGTAGCCCCCTAAAAACCTGTGGTTCACTCACTTGCGTTTTTGCTTTATTTGACCAGTTAGACGTCCCAATGCGCAGCCTGTTTCACTGACATTCCACCTGTCAGGACAGAACAACTCACACTCTTATCGCTTTGATTGGTTAGTGAACTTTTAAATGTCCAGCAGAGCTTCAAACCCAGCAGATTTCAATCAGGCATAATAAATGAAAACATCTGTGTGAATGTGGAGGACCTTAAAAAACCTACGCCGCCTACATCAAGATTATAAATCTTTTTTTTTTTTTTTAACCCAGAAAACATTTTGATGTGATGCATTAAGAAAAGCACCAGTGTAAGTACGGAGGCTGCGTTTCAAATCACAGACTTTATATTTTTATTTTCAATAGGTGCTGAAGCTGCCCTGACAGAGTTTTGCAGGCAGACTGCATACAGTTGGGACATAATACTTCATCATAACACTGCACTTTAAGCTTTGACAGCTTTGCTCATGTATCTTTTGCAGAGAAATTAGCTGTCATCTGTCTGTGCATCAAGCTTGTTTCTATTTGTGTGATATATGAGGCATCTCTTTCTGCGCAGAGGACTGTAGATCAGAATGACCAGAAAAACATGCTGGCTTAGATACTGCAAAATGTGACCAGATGTAGCAGGACATCCTGATAGTTTGGACATAGCATATTTGACATACTGTCCATTGGGGCATACCAGAAATTTTTCAGACATACTATATCGTATGGTTGTGTGTTGATTGGAACGCACCTTACAAGTAACCAGTTCCATTTTGGTGCTTCAGTTTCAGGGTGCTAGTATTATGTGATCATCTGCTGCGATAGAGCTCCGTTTCCTCTGCTGCAACTCTGTTCTCACTAATACTTGTTCGTGTCGTCTCCAGCAAATCAATAACATCAGTGCCATGCTGGTCCTGGCCCGTGCCGTCTCGGGGCCCAGAGAGTACACGTTGGACCTGGAGATGGTGTCGGTGAACCCTCTGGTCAGCTACCAGGGCAACTACCAGACCAGCTCCGCCCTCAGACTCTCCATCTATGTCGGGCCGTACACCTTTTAAAGAAGAGGAGTGGAGGGACACAGTGAGAGGGAGATGAGGAGAAACAAAGACGCCAAAAGCTGTAAAAACAAAAGTGGTGGATACAGTTCAACCAGTCACTGTGATGTTACACTAATCGCTTTTCTACTTAGTCGACCAAAGAAAGTGACACTTTTCTGTCAGCCCATATTACGTGTAAGAATATACATGCAGTACAATATACAAACACATTGTAGCAGCAGTGTCTCACAGATAAATAGCCTTAAATAATTAGTCCGACAAAGTTGTTCCCTTGTGTTTAGTCTGACGGTCTCCTGTTGTGATGTTTACTATAATTTTGTACTTTGCTGGTCTGATCTGACGGCATCATTCTGTAGTCAGTGCGTATAAAAGGGACATTACTTCTTTTCGTCACGTCTGTTCAGGGCGATAACAAATCTGCGTGACATATTTTATTTCTGCCTTCAGGTGGAATGATTCACGCCCGGCGTCACCAGATTAATCTGTTTTCACCAGTTTACATCCTTATCTTCGGTTCGCCTCTGTTTGTCACTTTATTCCTGTCGGCCTCGTTTCCTGCTGACAGACGTGATTCAGTAACCACTCACATCAGACCTCAGCACTCACGCTGCTCCTTCACCCTCCACTGTTCAATGCCTATGTTCGAGCTCTCCATCACTGCCATCTCTAGGTTTGTCACATTGCTGAGTGTGTTGTACTTTTTTGTATTTTTTTTTTTAAAGATTTGAACACAAATAAAACAATATACCTTCCAACCACGTGTTGCAGTGAAACTAAATCCAATTTGCTATTATGCAACATGCATCGCTCCACAAGTTGTAATAGTAAACTCAGCAAAAGTAATATATCGATTAGTTGATCAACGGAAAGGTCATTGTCTCATTTATGAGGATCTCCTGCTTTTTTCTTGCTGTATACACCTAGAAATTGAATGTTTGGGGATTTTTGTTAATTCCAAAACACTAGCTCTGGGAAACTGAAAAAGTTATTTATATTTTCTCACAGTTGTTAACTGGAGCTCCAGCATTCATGAACATGCATTTGTATGTAAGCCAAGCATTACTGGTAAATGACATTTGGACATAGTAGCAGACCCTGCAAGCTCAGAAAGGTCCCATACAGAAACTCGGGAGGCAGCTACATGTGGATAGACGTGTGTTACCCAGACCAACCAATTAGTCCTCATCCTTGACATCTTTTCTTTTGTCACCCCACCCTCTCAAAAAAATTAAAATAAGTCATAAATCTGATCATTAAGTCACTGGTCGAAGTCTGTTTTTGAGTCTGATATGGGCTCACTGTTGCCCTTTGTGGCTGTTGGTGGAAAAACACCCACCAGAGCTGCTGTTCTCCCCAGACACTGCATATAAAAGATGGATGGAAGCCCTGCCTTAAAACATATCATGCTTTGTCACCTATTTTACTGTAAACATGACCAGAATTTACTAAACTGGCATCATGCTGCATTGAATGAGTCAAGAAAGTAGTGATTGAGACTATAAACTCATTAGGAAAGTGTTTACTGAGGCAACAAATCAACTCAGAAGTAGAGTCATTTTCTCATAGCTTTCTAAACCATCTGACTTTAACAAGAGGTGTCGCCCCCTGCTGGTTGTTAGAAAGAATGCAGGTCTAAATCACTTCTAAAAGGGAATCATCTCTTAGTTTTAATCTTTTTCTTTTTTTCTATTAAAAATGAACAAAACAAACACAGTTTTTTACACACACACACACACACACACACACACACACACACACACACACACACACACACACACACACACACACACACACACACACACACCATATTTTTGATATATTTTATGTTTTACACAAGAAAAGATGCCAAGAATGAAGACTAGCTGATTAGTATGTCTGGTCAACTGCCCCCTCCTCTGTTAAAGAGCAGCAAACTGCCACCTACATCCTTGGATACTGATTCCCTCTCAGTGCTTGAGACAGTCCTGAACAGGACAGGCTGTTCTCACACAGAACCCTCTCCAGACCTGACCTAACATTCCTTTAAGCTGCCATTAAATTGTACTTTCACGCAAGCAAAGAGCAGATACTGTGCAGTGTAACCCAGCTTTATAGCTACACTGCACCTGCTTGGGCTAAACATCAATGGTTGGCCCCACTGGCGTGATACGCCACGTTATCCGAGTGCCATGTAGTGCTCAGTAGTCCATCCCTGCTTATCTACCTCCATTTAGTCTCACAAATTCCCACTGGCTGTATCCACATCGTTCTCTGACCTAATGCAGCTTTAAAATGTCCCTGAAACCTCCTCTCAGCCAAAGCAAAGGGCAGCAGCCGACATGCCATCATGGCTTATCTGGTGTCACCAGTCGTAGCCGCTTTCTGTCGCCAGTTTAAGATAAGTTTCATGGATTCTGTCCCTGGACCTGTAATATCAAAGAAAAGAACCGTGTTTCATCTGAGCTTGTGTAAGAACAGTGGGGCAGGCCGGTCTACAGGGTCATCAGGTGGGACCTTCTCAGTAACTAGTGCTTCACTGAGCTGGGCCACGACACAGAGAACGACTCAACAGTATGACTGAGCGTCCCAGAACCACCTCCTCTTTATCTGCTCCCACACACTCAACACGAGCCTCCCCAGCAAGGTGCACGCTTCTGTCTACAACATCATGATTTCTGTCCTGTTCCAAACAAACTCCCTGCTATAATGCCATCTCATTCAACCTTAAAATCCCAAATCTGAGCAGCATATTTGATACATTTAGATTTCTGTCCCCTTCGTTCATGTTCTAAAAACGTTTCATTACGACGTGAGGAGAAGGCAGACTAAACATCTCTAAATTAGGGAGGAATGGCTGCAGTTTAAATGAAACAGGGCTGAAGCTCTGCTGCTTTCTGTTCTATTTTTACAATCACGGCACTTCACTACAGCGCTAACTGATTCTCCTGACCCACAAAAAATGAAGGAAAAACAGAAAGAGAGGGAGGAAAAGAGAGAGAGGGGGAAGCCCTTATTTCACAGTCCACTGCTGTTTTCTCCGCCCAGTCCTACACACAAACACACACAGTCACACCACACACACCTCCCATCTGTCCTCACTGGGGGGGTGATGACTCACACATGGTCCAGTTTTACGTAATCGGAGGATTCAGCCTTCAGCCACCAGGAGGCAGCACATCCCGCAGATCTCTTCTGCAGCAGCATCAGCAGCAGTCCAGGAATAGCAACAACCTGAGGAGACAGTATTGGTTTTATAACCTAATTGGCTACTGAGCCTACATTTTCTCACATTTTCCACGAACTCATACACCTGTAGGAGGGAAAAACTGACGGCAACTTTGTCTACTTTTTCAAGGAGCGAACAACACAGAAACTTTCAGGCTCTGAAATATGTTGCAGTACAGTTTTTTTCTTGCATAACTTGGCGTCTTGTGATGATGGAGAGCAAAGATGACAGAGCCTGGTGACGGTGTTAAAGAGTGCAGTAGGGTAGGAGGTGTGTGTGTTCACATTAGGGGAGAGCAGCTCTGGCATTTCCTGTTGTCATTCAGACAGAAAGGAAACCCGACTGAAGCAGAACAACACTGTCATGGATGAATTCCTTAACAGGACTGAGGTTCAAGGTGTCAGATGGCCTCAGGGCTTCACCTGCAACATATCACTGAATGAAACACAAATCTGCAAGAAAGAGATGTGAGATGACTACAAAGACACACAAAACAACCACAAAGATCCTCAAAATGACAAAAAGTAGTTGCAAAACAGCTATACAGGAATATAGAATGACCACAACAACACACAAAAGGACATAAAGAAATTCAAAATGACTAAAACTAGATGCAAAATAGCCAGAATAAGATGCAAAATAACGTAGTATAGAGGTAAAATTGATCAGATAAGATGGAAAATGATTACAAATGAACATTAAAGAGCAAAGATACAACAAAAATGGATAGGATAGACACAAACTGACCACTAGGAGATGGGAAATAATGAGTAAAGGCAGGCACAAAACGACCACACAATGATACAAAATAAATACAAAGACACAAAAAAGACCATAAAGAAATGCAAATGACCAAAATAGATGCTAAACAACCAGAATAAGACGTAAAAATGGCGAAAAATAAACATTGAACATGAACGATATGACATAAAATGGATAAGACAGACAGAAAAGAACTCCAAAGAGAAACAAAATAACTAAAAGCAGGCACAAAACAACCCCACAACCAGAATAAGATGGGAAGGGACAATAAATAAACACTAAACCACAAGAATATAGCATCAAACGAATAAGATGGACACAAAATGACCACAAAGAGATGCAAAGATGGCTCAAGGCAGGTCCAAAATGACTACACAAAAAAGACCAAAAAAAGAAATTCAAAATGACCAAAATAGACGCTAAACAACCAGAACAAGATGCAAAAATGGTTAAAAATAAACAATAAACAGCAAGAATACAACATTAAATAGATAGTATAGATACAAAGTGATCACAGAGAGGGCAAAACAACCCCACAGAATGATGACAAAATTATGGCAAAAGACCATAAAGAAATGCAAAATGGCTAAAAATTGACACAGAACAAGATGGAAAATGGATACAAATAAACACTAAACCACAAGGACATAGCATAAAATTGATCAGGCAGACACAAACTGATCATGAAGAGATGCAAAAATGAATAAAAGCAGACCAAAACAACCACACAGGGATATTAAATGAGTACAAAGACACAAAAAAGACCATAAAGAAATGGAAAATGACTGGAAATAGATGCAAAAGAACCTGAATAAGATGCAAAATGGCTAAAAATACGCCAAAACTGAAAGAAACCACAAGGATACATCATAAAAGGAATAAGAGACAGAAAATGACCATAAGGAGACATAAAACCCCCCAAAAGTGAAATAAAATACTCACAAAGACATAAACAGCGGAAGCAGGCTGTAGCCAAAAACAATGGAATGCAAAAGACCAGATGAAATGATAAGAGGAAACACAAATGATGATCTAAAAAGATTAGAAAAATGAGACACAAAACAGTGTGATGGTGTATCTGCTCGATATTTTGCGGTTTGGGCGTCATGCTGCTGTAGGAAGGGTGAAGGGCCTTTAACATGTCTGAGCTCAGGTGCTCAGTGTGTCACAATCCAACCACAGACACTGAAAGGGTGCACAAAGGACTGTGTGTGAGTGTGTGTGTGTGAGTGTGTGTGTGAGTGAGTGTAGTAACGTAAGTGGAAGAATCCAACAACGCATTTAAAATGTGTGCATTAATGCATCCGTGTTTGCATCCACTATCTGCAAGCATCTGCTTGTATTCGTGTTTATCTGTTTAAACGTGTGCGTGTGTGTGTGTGTAGGATGGAGTGTGTGTGTGTTGGGTGTGGGTGTTTGCATAGGAGAGCATGTATTTGAGAGTAGCAGTGCCCACACAGATGAGTGGGAGGAGTGTTTGGGGTGGCAGAAGGGAGTGTTTGAGCGCCTGGGCCTCAGTTTTTTGGCACCGTGGCCATAGTATGATCTCATTTCTGGGCAAGCCGTGCCCTGCAGGCCGCAGAGGGGGACGATCTGTGACCGGAAACACAGAAACGAACGCTCCTGTGGGACACCAACAGGTCCAGTGCAATGGAACAAACATGGCGGACAGAAAAGACACCCTTCCATGTTGCACAATCATTTTCTGTCCCTCAAATGGAGACTTGCTGCCATGATGGAGGAGCAATCTTCCCTCCTTTGATCTCCTCTCTATTGCATTACAAAAAGCTCTCGACGACTCCCCCTCCACTACAGCACAATGCAGGTATTATATTTGTGAATGAAAGAGCGAGATGGAGTGTCATTTCCCTCCACCCACAACCCCGAGCACCGAGATTAGTTCATTAATGAAAAGAGCAGGCAGTGGAATCTGTGGGACATGAAAAACAGGATGCTCCATAGAAGTAGGGCTGAGTGATTAGAGAGTGTAAATTAGTGAGGGCAAGAGGCAGGAAATGGACCTCTCTTCTGGATATTTGCATACAGTATATATAGATATATGGATGGAGGCTGATCATCGGAGGAGGACAATTACAAAATACCACAAACAATCACATCAGTGACTAATTTTAAAAAACAAGGCACACTTATATTTATATTCAGTGTGTATCCTGCATTCCACAACCAACTTATGCTTCAGTGTTTTATTAATAAATAGAGGCATTATGAAACAAAGAAAACTGTCATGTAGAAAAAATTAGAGAATAAACTAATGCAGTCTGTTTAAATTCCAGATATACTAAAACCTCTCTCTGTTAGGAAAGAAATTGAAAGAAATACAAACAGTCTTTGCATCACTAATGACATTTGCTGCAGCACTTTTTGTAATCATCAGTTCTTGAGCTGAGTTTCGCAGTCAGGAAGAATTTAAAAGAACAGTTGATATGACAAGGAAAAAAACAGTTTTCAGGAGCACAATAAATGTAAAAAAAACCCAAAAAATAAAAATGGTGTGAGATTAATCTTTAGTCTATTTAACGATTGTTTTGGAGGCCTGAGCTTGTGGTGGTGTTGAGCTGTACTGCCTTATAAATACAAATTTGCTTATAAATGAAAAAATTGAAACACCTGTCGATTCACTCCAACACGTCTCTGAAACAGCTTCAACAAGAATGGACATTAAAACCTACATTTAATTGACAGTCTGCAGCCGTCCAACCTCATGCTAACACTAGCATGCTAGCATGGCAATGCTAACATGCTGAAATTTAGTGGGTAGAACATGCTTTAACATGCTTACTAATCTCAGGTCAGCATGGTAATGTGTAGTAAGTAGCAGTTCAAACTCTGGCTGAGGGAATGTTACTAGTTTTACAGGTTTTGGGACAAATTCACAATTTCACTGGATCACTTAAGTAACAACCTGTGCAGTGGGGTTTGCACCAGAGCCTGTTTAGCAAAGATGGACATAGCGACAGGGAAATCGAGTTTTTAATTTAGTCCACACCATGTTGGTAATTTCAAACCAGATGTTAAGAATGAGGGATGAAGCTGACTGAGACGCTGACAGAACTATGTACGCTCATACAGCAGGGACCTGTCAATCGCTATATCATCTATTTTACTCTAAATGGGATCATAATTCACAAAGTGGACACCAATCTGTATTGAAGGAGACTTAAATCCAAGCGGGAACCTCTGAGGTTGAACAATGAAGCCAAAACAGAAATGTCAAAAACTGCAGTTCCACAAATGGCCACTGAGGCCAGCTTCAAAACTGAGTCAATCACCACAGTACCCCATGTTAAAATGTCCAACATTACAGCAGAAATAAACGTTTTTGCAGCCTGATACAAAGAGTATTTTTAGTACCCTGTTAATGACAACTGTACAGGAGGAGATTTTTTCTATAACTCGCCTGATTTAACTGTACCAAGACTTTAAATTATGCATAATTAAGGAGCAGGCTGCACAGTGGCTTGGTGGTTGGCACTTTTGCCTTGCAGCTGGAAGATCCCCGGGCCTTTCTGCATGGAGTTTGCATGTTCTCCCTGTGCATGTGTAGGTTTTCTCCGGGTTCTCCAGCTTCCTTCCACAGTCCAAAAATATGATGAGGTTAATTGATTATTCTAAATTGCCCATAGGTGTGAATGCAAGTGTGATTGTTTGTCTGTATATGTAGCCCTGCCACAGACTGGTGACCTGTCCAGGGTGTCCCCTGCCTTTGCTCCAAATCAGCTGGGATAGACTCCAGCCCCCTTCGACCCTGATGAGGATTAAGCAGTGTATAGATAATTGATGGATGGATGGATGCATAATTAAGGAGCTGCTGTGAGCTGACATGTCAGTACTGCCACAGATCAGTCTGTAGTTCAGAGACGTTTGCATTACACACCTCAGCTCTACTTTCACTCACCTCATTGGTCATTTTTGATTAGCTGAGAATGGGTTAGTCAGTCACTTCCAAGATGGCGATGGCTGGAGCCATGACACCAATGGCTAACAAAACAGAGCATTTGTCCATCTTTATACACAGTTTTCAGTTAAATTAGCAATTGAGAACAAAAACTCATTAGGAAAATGTTTACTGAGGTAACAGATGTAGTGAGAAATAGGGCCACTTTTGTCAGAATTTTGTACAATCTGACTTCTTTTTGCAAACAGTGTAGTTGTCTCCTGTCGATTATGAAGAATGCAGGTTCAAGACACTTCAGCATTGGCTTCACTTTGCAGACCTTAATGTATACGTTTATCTTTATATACAGTCTATAGTCTGCACCAAATTTCATAGCAATTCATCCAGTAGTTTCTGAGACATTTCAGTCTGAACCAAAGTGGCAGACAGACTAATCGATACCACGAGCATGGATACAAAAACAGGAGGCAACTATCTTCATACATTTTCTAACATATATTGGGATCTTTTTAAAGATGGAGCACATATCAGAGCAGACGTAACCTCCACATGTCACACAGGAGCATGCATGTGAAATGGTCCCTGAAGTGTAACAGCCTGTAACAGGTGTCAGTCCTTGTTAGCTGTGGAAATAATTAGCTTATCAGTCTGCTACAGTTACAGGTTCAGTTGCTGGGTGTGTTCATTACCGCAGGTCAAAGTAATCTCCTACGAACACCCTGGGAATTTAGTGCAGGGTATCACAGCGAGCAGGATATTGGGTCACATGCCAGTGATTAACAACAGTGTAATTAAAAACATGACTGTGCAGCAGTCTGAGAGGATGACTGCACACGCTACATGCACCGACTGAAGCCTACGTTGAAGCACAAACAAAAACACAGATGCTCCCAAATGCACCTGGACGTCTTTGTCTAACACTGTCATTCAAACAAACAGAACTTTAAGCCGGGAAGTTGGATGTCATGAGGGGCTGCGGAGACAGATTTATACAAGGCTCGGAGCTAGACCCAAGCCTACTTTACTTTCAGTTTCTTTACTCATTGCGTAAATGTGGTTACCAAGAGACGACAACGTGTTGCTATGGGTGTGTGGGTGTAGAGCGGCAAAAGGGACCAATGCTGAAAAGACATTCAGCCCTGAGAAAAATAACAGAGAAGAAAAACTGAAAGGTATGTGAACGGCAGGGAGCACAAGGCTGGAGAGGAATTCTGTGAATCACAAAACACAAACTGATTGTGAAACAGACATTTGGACAGCTGCTGAGGGTTCAAATACCAAACCTCACCCCCCTAAAAAACAAATCCTCACTGTAGAGTCACCTGTCTTGGAAAGTAACAAAGTACATTTACTCAAATATTTAAGGGCAGTTTTAAGGTATCAGTTCTTTACTTGAGTTCAGCTATTAAACCATGATGTGTTACTAAAGATTACGCGACACAGCAGTGAGTAAAGTCATTAACATTAGGCTCAGCTTTGGCGACATTAAAGTGATGCTTATCAATAATCAATCACCGTCCAATTAAATAATAATGTTCTTCAGAAATGAGTTATAATGCATGGATAAAAATTTTGAACACCTTTTATTTAGCATCTAATATACTTCTTTGAATGCAGGTCTCAACAGGCAGCTGTAACAACAGAAATCCTGCACTCAAAATTAGCATCAAAACTAAAAGTACTTAACCTTTAGACTGTTATAGTTGGTTGAGCTGATGTTTTAAAGGGGCAATAGAGAAGTTTTTTTGATTTGTCATTTTGACTGCATGATCAGCCGTTAGATTGATAACTTACATTTTCATCATGCATTTCTGTCTCAAGTTCCAGGAAAATGAAGGTGCAAACAGAGTAGTTGTGGAAACTCTACCTGGTGAAAGAAAAAGAGGCCTTTTGCTGGAGAAGGAGGGTAGAGGAGTGAACATCAGATGAGCTGCAGGACTTTAGAGGGTTCAAAACTTTTCTCTTTACTCTGCATCATCACGCTGAGATCAGGGTTTCTATTTCACATTGAGGTTCTTATGCTTGTTTCTTCAGTAGCTACCCAGCTAGTGGTAGATATTTTGCTAATGTGACCACAAACAGCCCGAAAACCAACATTGTGTTGATCATTTCATGTCCTGTGTTGTTGATATTTGCAGGATATCAGAGAGTGGTCTAGTCTGTGCACCAAAAGTCTTATCAACTGGAAGCATAAGAGGAGGGGAGGTTGAACAGTCGTCGGTTGCCACTTAACCCTCGTGTCGTCCTGTCGGTCAAAATTGACCCATTTCAAAGTTTGAACATGTGGGAAAAATACATATTTCACAGTGAAACTTCTGATGTCCGCATTTTCAACATTTTGGGGAAATCTTTGAACATTTTTTGGTGGAAAAACAGAAATGTTAAATCCAGCGAATTTGCTGGATTTTGGTTGATTATTTGTGAATGTTCTTAAGAGAATTTTAGATGTTTTACTGATATATATGTAATCACTTTAGATATTTTTAGGATTTTTTTTGAAGATTTTTACTCATTTTTGAAAATATTTACAAGAATTTTCTTGCCAAATTTGGGGGATTTTTTTTTTTTTTTTTAAATAAAACTTTTAAGGGAAACTTTTAAGGAATTATTGGAATTTTCTGCCTGAAGGTTTTGCAAATTTTCAGAAATTTGGGAATTTTTTGGGTGAATTTTTGGATTTTTTTCAGACAAGGAAACAATATTTTTTGGTGCCCATAAATGAGGACAACAGGACGGTTAAATTACAGTCTCCAGAGTGTCTCTGAGTTTGCCTCCTGATTCCTCTTTCGACACCGCAGAATTCCCTAACAGTTTCCAAACTAGGGGCCTGGTCCTGAAAAGGGGCACAATAGTGAATCTGAGCGGTCATTAGATCATTAATGGGAGAGGAGGCTTCAGCCACACAAAGTTGTTTTCATTTTGAACACATTTTTCTGAAATATGAGACAGTTTTATGCCTTTGGAGTAACAGAATTGAAACCAGCTGAAATGATTAGACATCTTAGACATGACAAGCCACCAACCTCCTTTAAAACCATCAGCCAGGGAGCACATGGCTCTGTAGGAGATGGCACTCTGGGTTGTTTGGTCGACTGATTTTCAGACTGAAATATCACAACATCTACTAAATGGATTGACGTGAGAAATTGGACAGATGTTGATGATCCCGTTAGGATGAATTCTAACAACTCTGGTAATTCTCAGACTTTTCATCCGGCGCCATCATCAGGTCAAAACCTCAAACTGTCCTATACTTTGATTCATGACTAAACAGCAATAATAGTTCCATCAGCCTCAGCTGTGCCTAATATTCAGTCATAATCACAAAATGTTAGCATGCTAACACTCTAAATAAACATGTTCACCATGCGATGGATTATAGCTTTACAAACAGCTGGAATATAGGGAGTAGAAGTACAAATGTTCATACTTACTAAGTTGCACATACTGTAATACTGTAAATTCATTTATTTACATTCCATCAATCCCCACAGGAACCTTTACATCCTCCCACAAACAGTAAACTAATCTACAAACAGATAAAATCTTTCTGGCCGGTGAAGCAACAACAAACCTCTAATTCCCACAACAATCAGGAACTTAGGAGACCACAATATGATTTATCTTGAAACCTGCTTTTCCACAGGCATTTCTAATTAAATGTTAACATGACAATAGTAAAAGGATGGCTACCTTCTTTCCAGCTTGTCCATAGCACACAGGTACCTGTGTGTCTGGTAATATATTTTTGGAGTGCTATAGATAGAAATCAGGCCTCAATGGGGAGAAATGAACAACAACCACAGCTGATGGTAATTGACCCCATCCATTCATGAATCAGCCCAGAATGAATGGATCCGGTAAAGTAGACCACACAGGATGAGAGTGGAAAAAAATGAAGTAATGACAGTTATGTGAGGGGTGTCATGTGATTGGTTTCAAAACATCGACTCAATAGGGATGTATTTTGAGCCAAGTTGCACAAGGACACTGAAGGAAAAGCAGACAAATGGGCCGAGTCTAAGAAAAGACTGAAGTACAAATCCATTCAATCTGTTCCTTCCTCCCTCACTCACATCAATCCACTCTCTGCTTTTGTTATGCAACACCTTGATCCACCTGCTCATCCCGAACATACGTCCAGGTGAGATACATGAGCTTGAGCTAAATGTAAAACACATCTTTGTCTTCAGCCCAGTTTTATCTGTACTTGACCTTTTGTCTGACAAAGAGGCTGAGAGTTAATCGAGGGGTGCAGGGCGCAGAGGGGGGAAACAGGGAGCGAAAGGCAGGAGAGAGGCAGTCTCAATGAAAGATCTGCTGCTAGGAGGTCTCTCGTGATGTAACACATCTACATCACGTCACCATGGCAACCCCGCATCAGCACCAACTGACTGTGGGGAGAAAGAGTCAGTGTCTGTGCTGGTATGTTACAGTACAGTACCCTGGGAGGGAAAGTCTGTGTTGTGTGTGTCTGCAACAAAAAAACACCTTCAGGTACAAACTACTGAATAATATGAATCTAAATTTTAAATACAAACATATAAATAATAAGTATTAGATGGTAGATGAATGCTTGCTAGACACCTGATACAATCTCAGTCAACAAAAGTGTCTACAGGCTTCTCTTGAATTCAAATGTTTTACCTTGACAACGGCATGTTGCGCACATTAAATATTCGAATCTCATCCTTGAGCATACATTCAACCTCACACAGGGTAATAAAGCCTCTCGTGGCCGGCTCCATCCTCAATAGAAATATCGAGGCTATTTACTAAGTTATTGTCCCCATGTTCTCCTGTGAGTCTAAGTATAATCCAGGGACCTTGGGGAGACAGAGAACTCCAGCACAACTAAAGAGCGCTAGTGAAAAACTTCTGTCCCCTGTTCTGTGCCCTGGCTGCTAAAAATAAACTGGATATTGAAAAGCGAAGAGAAAAGGTACAAGGCTACCGGCTCACAAAGCCAAGCCGAGAGAAGGAGGCAGGCGGTGATGGATAAAGGCGGGAGGTGAAGAGCAGCAGTGTGGGTGGAGCTGAGCGTGGGGGTGTTTGTATGGTTCATGTTCACAGGTTGTCTGTCGATGGATCTGACCAGCTTCAAATCCGACAGCTTAAAGATGCTAAGCATGAGTTGAGCAGCAGACAACACGTATGTTCAAATACGGCAAAAACACATCACGATCAACAAAGTTCTTCAACTCGATGTGTGGCATCGAACTGTACTTAGTTTAACTGCCATGTTTCTAAAGCTGTGTGGGTCTCTAATAATCTAATAAATCTTACATTTTTTGAACCACATCTTCTGCTCAGGGCCATGACAGGTAGGATTGGCCTCGAGCAGCGGTTCCTATCTTGATCTCAGGGTCACAAGACCAAATTAAGCGATTACAAAATGATTAACTGCACAGGCAAGCACAAAAAAATACATTTCTGATGTGCAGATTTTTTTGATTGAACAGGTTCACAAGCTTAACAGACAGAAGCCCACACTGATACTGAATTTGGAGAGAGAGGATTTCCCTCAAGAATTTCAGGAGATCTGAAATATGCACCACAGACACTGATCAGCCACATCATTAAAACCACCGACCTGATATTGTGTAGGTCTTCTTTGTACGGCCAAAACAGCTCTGAAGTGTCAATGTGAGGATTTGGGACCTCTGGAAGTGTCCTGTGGTGTCTCCCACCGGGACATAAACGGGAGATCCACTGGGTTTTGTGGGTTGCAGTGTCGGCCTTTGACGGATCAGGTTTGTTCTGGTGCATTATGCAGATGCCAGACTGAACTGAATTTTGAGGGGTTTGGAAGTTGGGTCAACGTGTTGTTGGGCTCTTGGTCATGTTCCTCGAGGTGTTCCTAAGCAGTTTTTGTCACTATGGCAGGGTTCATAGTTTGCAGCACTGTTTATATGAGTGGTACATGCCAAAGTAACATGAAGGCCAAGATCCCAAATTTTCTAGCAGAAAATCGGTGATTTTAATGTTGTGGCTGATCGGTAGAGTCCTACCCTAGATTCCAGCTGCGTCTATACAAAAAACAAACATGACAACAAAAACAGACATGCGGTAAACTATCACTTCCTGGAAGATTTTGGGAAAAGATGACAGAAATTAGTGAAGAGGGAAAAGGAACAACAAAGACCAGATGCATGGCAGATACGTTGGTGGTTCACGGGGCACCACTGAATAATTTGTGATGTAATGTGTCATGTTCACAACTGAACTGTTATAACATTATAAAATGCTGAGGATGTCCTTAATATTACATAAAAGCGCACGCAGATGAATGGATTCCTTTCAGTCAGTCTTTACCAGAGTGTGAGTTCATCGGATTATTCTTGGATAATGTTTTGAACCTTCAGCCATGAGACGGATGGATACTTCACATATTAACATCAGTCTATGTGAGAGTTACATATTATATGAAAATATACCTGTTTCAGATCCAGTCACGGATCTTTATTGCTGCTGTGTGTATCTGCATCATTGCTTTTCAGTCAAAATAAATAAGCAATCTAGAGAAAAGGATGCTTTTCCCTCACTGTCTGATGGTACAAATTCATGAAAATCAAAGTTTAGCGTTTACATTTTGATTCTTACAGGTGTCATTTTCACAATGCATGGGTTCTATAATAGTGTTTTATATGTATTTATGAGTTAATTGATTTAATAGCAGCAGTACAGATATTTTAAAAAGTCCAGCTGGAACTAATTCCTCTCTGTTCTTGATTGGACTTTCTAATTCAGTGTACAAACACTAAAAAACTAATTGTTACAACGGATACCGAAGAACACAAAAAGCCGACTGAATAGATGTGTATGTACATGTGGTTCTGAGCGTGTTCATGAGTGGAGCTGAGAAGTGAACTCCTCTTCCTAGATTCTAGTCGATGATCCTCGCGTGGATCAGTTTCCCAGCTCTCCCAGTCAGTCTCCCAGTGCTCCCAGTCGCCCCTCTCTACTTCTCTGAGCCCCCTAAAATGTCATAATTCCCTACATGTTTTTTTATTTTTCTCAACTCTCTTTACTCCACATCCTCTCTCGCTCCCGCTTCGATGCAGGAGTGGGAGGTGTTGCTAGGCGACAGATTAGCTCCTTCCTTTCAAGAAGCAGAGCGCAGACCTTGACTCTCTAGGTGTAAAAATAAACAGAAAAAGAAAAGACACCCTTAGTGGAAAAAGGACAAGTATCATTCACCTCTGGCATGAGAACCACAGCCTTTGGTTACCCTGAAAATATTCTCCGCGCAGTCCAGCCCCACTCAGCCTCTTGTCCCCTCATCGTCACCCTGAAGTGCTCCAGAAATAATCCACTTATTTATAGGTGCATTTACATTCGAGATGAACACAATCTATCGCTCATTATCAGGTTTTATCTGCGGTAAACTTTCACAGGACAGTATGATGGCGCAGATGATCTGTCCGCTCTGTTCCCTGTGATGTGATGACTAAGGTTGTGGAGGAACATGCTGCTCGTCCCTCATCCGCAGTTTCGCTCGCTGCCAACAGCCGAAGCTGTGAAAGTCACACCTGTTGGCGGCTGCGGCTGGAAAAGTGTGCGCACAGAAAGAGCCAGAATACTCCTGCCCTTTGTACATCTGCTCGGTGAGTGTGCAGGACAGTGACAGAGAGTAAGTGTTGATGAATGAGTGTGTGAGCGACTGAATGAGTGAAATGAGCCTATCTGAGATGGTACGCGAGGCAATATGTGGGTGAGTGACAGAGTGAAAGTGAGGGAACAGATTACAGGTTTTTTTTTTCCCTCAACATTTTCTGAAACACTGTTGCTGTCCTCAAAAGCTTTCACACCACCGTTGAGCAGCACAACGCTTCATTTGTCACTCAGAACAAGATGCCCTTTTATAATTGCTCAAACTTGCAAAGATGTTTTTTTAGACACCTGGGTGAAACAGCGACAAGTTGTGGAAGCTATTTTAGGCCCCTTTAAGACATGAGACACGAAAGTGGCTCCATCAGTCTGTTCAAATGATGGCATTCAGACATAGGTCACTAAATTTTGTCATACACATCACAGACTGTATTTAAAAGATGAACATAGCCACTGAAACGTCACCCATTAGTTTGTGTGCTGCTGTTCTTAACTCTAGAGTTGAGCATTTTACCATTTTTATTTTTTGAAACCAGAGGGATTAGTGAGGTGAAGATCTGATTAAGCACTTAAGGACTCTTTTCTGTCAATCACAAGGTAGTCACATCATAAACCATACAATTTATCCTCTATTTTTCTCTAAATGGGACCAAAATTTACAAGATAAGCATCATTCTGTGATGAAGGACTTAACAGCTTGTGACTGAGACCATAAAGTTTAGGGTTGATACCAGTGCCAGTTACTGGTAATCAAGAAAACAAGGTTTGGAGCCAATATACATTAAATGTAATGTTTTAACAGCATGTGATAGCAGAGGATCTGCCATTCATAACTAGGCTTTTTCATTAATAAGCATGACTGTAACTGAATATGTAGAACAGAAAGAGGAGTGATTAAATTAGGACGCTCTCCCCTGTTTATGAGGGATTGACTGATCAGTTTATCTCCTGCAGTTCTGTCTGTTGTTATTCTCTATTTTCCTAATCTTGCGCTGTTCTATCACTTTTATTGGCAACTAAAATCCATATCTTAAAGCACTATTAATCACCGTTTCCCTGTTTCAGGTGATTCGCGGCTGTCTTCTAACTTAGCTAGCTGTTAGCATAGCCTTAGCCACCGTGAAAGTTGTTAATTTCCCAGTTTGTGGCAATAGCTTGTGTTTCTTGTTCAGTTTTTGTAGTCTCTGCTTGTGAGATATTTCTGTTACCACAAAGTCCTGAGACTTAAAGCGCATTTAACTTGTCAATAATTGATCAATAAAATTACAGATACCGATAATTGGAAAAATATCAAATAATTGCTCTATCCCCAGTTATTACAGCTGTATGCAGTTAAGACTTGTGTCGTACTGAGACTTACATGTTACTAGGTCCAGTATAGTAAGACTGCCACCATGACTTGTGTAGAAAAGCGACCAGGGTGCTCATTCAGACATGACGATGTCGTAACATTAATTAAAAGTAGCACATTTCTGAAAGGAGCTAAAGTTTATATGGCATTAATGTTGGCGAACACTTGGTAATTTATTCCTCCAGAAGTTACAGAACAACATTATCTTTCATCTGGAGTCTGACGAACGTGGGTCCAAAACTTGTTTTCTAGCTCTATTTTTGTTTCCAACCCACTCTTGCTGCTAAATATGCCCCACATGTTCATCAACTAGTTGCTGTCTGTTTGATGCTAAACAAGGAGCCTGAAGTATTTTTTTTCTTTTAGTGCTTTTTGTTGAAAACAGCTGCCAGCTTGGCCAGCGTGAGAGAAACGAAAGCAAACCAAAACTGTAAAGTTGTAGTTGAAAAGCTAACCAGAGAACTTAAACGTGCTATAGGGCATCAAAACAAGGAAAGGAGTTTCAGATTCATGGAAATGTTAAATATTGTTTTCACATTGCCCTTCATAGATTTCAATTATAATGTTAAAGCTGCTTTGATTCAAGGTTAGTCAGATATCTAAGGAACGGTGTTAGTTTGACTTTTATGTCTCTTCATATTTCGTTTAAGCAAATGGACAAAAGTCAGCTAAAGCAGTGATTTTATTTCTCCTGACTGTTGGCTTGTCGTGCTAATATAACACATTAAATGTCTCTTTGCTTCTTTTCATAGAACACACAAGGACAGAGATGACTGGTGCAGTCAAAGGCAGAAACTTAATAGTTTCCTTTATAAATCACATTTAAAAACCCGACAGGCCAAATGCACCAGACATGTGCCTGTGAATGAGCGGCGACCGAGTGAACAAATTAATGAGAGTGCAAGTGAACTTGTGAGGGAGTGATTGATTGGAAAAAATGGATCAGAGTGGGAAAATGAGCGAGTGAATGAATGAGTCTGAGTTAATGCATCTGGATGAGTGGTTGCACTAAAGTGGGTTATAAGACTAAATGAGCCTCCACATGAATATGGAGACAAACAGGAGTTTCTGGCACAAAGACGGCTCACTAATTGGATTCATTTGAGTCCATTTGCTGTCAGGGAAACGAGGCACTCATCCCTCCGACCCCTCGCTCTTCATCTATCCGCCTTTCTACAGCCATGTTCCTCTCTGCCACCCACCTATGATACCAACACAACCCGTCTCATAAAGGCAGGGATTCTCATGACAACCACAACAATGGCAGCGCTCGAGACAACAGAGTGTGTGGGACACCGGGACACCTTAAGTACCTACTAGACTGTTGGGTGAAGAAAAACAAACAGCTCTGAGTGTTTTTGTTCTGGGAGCTCCTGCATAAAGACGTGAGCTATTTTTGACTGCAGAAAGTCTGCCAGTGGTGTTTTATAAGGCAATCTCTGAAAACACTGCATCTTAAGGAAAACAACATGTGCTTGGTCACAAATCCAGCTAAAGGAAGATTAACGAGTGCAACAGCAGAGTCACAGTTGTGCTTCATTCAACAAAAACACTGGAATCAGTGACTAATATGTTGCTCTGCTAAGCAATGACTTGATTTTGAGGCATTCAGAGAATCAGGCTGGTTTTTACATTGCAGAAAAACATATAATTTGTAAATTAATGTGCTTCTGAAAGTGGGGGGACTTCAAAATCAAACCATTTAACTAAATGTTGCAATAAAACAATAATGTTTTAATAATCGTTTCATCTAAATCACAACCAATCTGAAGTTCTGGTCTTTCCTTAGCATCCATAAGTAAGTTTCCAGAAACTGAAAATCTTAAATCAGTTGTTCAATCCTGTTTTGGGGGATATTTTTGGACTTTAGTTTTACAACCATGTTAGCTTCTCTGAGGCACAGTGATGTTATGAGCTAAAAGTTAATATGCTAAAATCATAGACTGCGTATAAAAGATGGATGAAGCGACCATGACGTCACCCACTGGTTTGTTCACAACCATTCTGAAGCCCTGAATTTGGAATTTGGCTGTCGTAATCTTTTAAACTGGATATGATGAGTGGAGCATGGATCTTACTGGGAACTTGGTACATACATGCATGACTTGTCAGTCATAAGATAGCTATGACCAACAGCATACTCTGCTTTATCGTGTACTTTATTTTTGATGGGACCTTAATTTACCAAATGAACATCATTCTGTATTGAAGGAGGCCTGAAACTAGTGACTGAGACCACAAACTCATTAGAAAAATGTTTACTGAAGTAATAAATCAAGTGAGAAGTAGGGTCATTTTCTCACAGACTTCCATACAATCAGACATTGTTTTTGCAACCAGAGGAGTCGCCCCCTGCTGGCTGTTAGAAAAAATACACTGTAAGGCTCCAGCAGTGGCTTAATTTTTCAGCTCAGAGGCTATATAAATCTTTTATATCCAGTCAATGGCCAAAAATGACAACATGCAGATTTTATGCAGGCATTCTAATATTTGATAATTAGCCCTAAAAGCATTGAAGCTAATAGGAATGTCAGTAGTTGACCTGATGATGGCGCCATAGGGAAACACAGCCAATCTCTAAAGTGATTATAATTCAGCATGAGGAATACATTCATGTCTGCACTAACTTTCACCACTGTCTGTCCAAGAGCCATCGAGATCTTTCACACAAAACCATACAGTGTGAATCTGTTGGCAGCAAAACAGAGAATTAAAATCATTCAGATTCATCGTCTGGGAATGTCAGTGCAAAATTTTGTGCCAATTCATTAAATGTTGTGACATTCCAGTCTGGATGTTTCTTGCCTTTCCAACAGCTTCAACAAATCCTGGACTGTTCCCTGGACTCCATAGAGGAGGTGGGTGAGAGGAGGATGTTGTCAAAGCTCACATCCATCATGGACAATCCCTCTCACCCACTGCATGACACTGTGGGGTCTTTAAGCAGCTCCTTCAGCAGCAGACTGAGACATCCACCCTGCAAGAAGGAACGCTATCGCAGGTCCTTCATCCCATCTGCTATAAGACTTTACAACATCAGCATCACTGGCTGATGTTAACATAAACTGGACTACATCATTACCACCCCAAACCATAAAATTTGCACAGACATTCTTGCACTGCACATCTTGCACTTTTAAACTTTATTTTTATTTTTATTTTTTCTGTTAAAAATTTTGCCACCCTTGTATATATTGTAAATAAAACTGCTGTAACAATGTAAATTTCCCCTGGAGTGGGGAGAAATAAAGAACTTTATCTTATCTTTATCTTATCTTATCTTAAATCATGTACTGTTTCATCCCGTCGTGTTTTGACTACTGTTTCCTGCACTGCACTATAAATCTGTTTAAGCCAACAACCTGTACAATGTCTACAAATGATTAAAACTTCTGCTTCCACAAAGGCTGAATATAAAGCCTTCTTGAAAATAGTGTTACAACAAATCAGTGAGTTTCTACACCTGGAGAAGTTTATGAGGCCTTTCAGGTCATCAGAACAAAGACTCAGAAGTTCAAGAGTCCCGGTGACAACAATCCTGAACCTGATTGTTACTAAAGGCATTTTACTGATGCTTCCTTGTCCTGATTTCTTTCAAATTTTGCTCATTATTAATTTAAATCTTTATTTTAAAGTAAGTTTTACTCAGTCTGTAAATCACAATGGGCATGCCTTCTGTTGAGTATTTTTATTTCTGCAACTGCATGAGTTAAAAATGGAATGGAGTAAAAAAAAAAAAGTAGTTTACAAAAATAAAGGGGACACCTGTCCTTTTTACTATTTCAATTATCTGTGTGGCAAAATGCAGCAAAATCCAATAAAAAGGGGAAAAAAGCACAAATAAAGATGACTATGAGAAACAAACCTCAAAACTTTCTTGGAACTATGCCTCTTCTGTTTCCAAAATTCAAAATGAATTATATTAAGGTATGTGTTAATCCACTGAGACTCCTTTGGTAACAGAGTTTGGCAGCTTAAATAAAAAAGAAAGAAAGAAAAAGTAAAAATCTTTTCCAAGATGACAACTTCTGAAACATCATTCAAGTCAGAAAACAAAGTACAAAAGCACTGATCATTGAGAGTCATGAAAAGCCAGATAAAGGCCTTATCCAGGAATAAATAATATATGATTTAGAAAATGAAACATGTCCACTGGTCCTTCAAATCTACAGAGAGGTGAAATCTAGATAGTTTTTTGTCAGATTGATTTGTGGTCAAACACATGATGAAAGTGATCTTCAGTCAGTCTTTGGAAAATAAAGAAACATTTAGTAGATAATGCTTGTTGACTGTCATTAACTACTGTAATGATGACCAATATGAGACAAGGCGCATAGGCTAGTTAATGATGCAGCAGATTTAAATGCGTTGTCTGCATAATTAAGTTTAAACAAGAAAGAAGAATACTGGATAAGATATATTGAAGAATTTGAGCATTTTACTTGCTAATGACGCCAAGAGGCAGCGAACTCAGTATGTTGTCACACAGAGTCCAACCTATGGAGGAAAAATCATGACCTTGTGGCAGCTGAAGAAACCAAAATATGACAGTTTGGGTGGATTTTAAGCATTGGTGAGAGATGGATGTGTTTGTAAACTGAGAGAAATCAAGAGTAAAGAAATGTCACGATGCAACATGAGGTTGTTCTGGAGAAAAATGTCAGCAGAGTGAGAGTTTGTTGCTTTAGAAAGGAAATGCTGTAGGTCAATGCAATAATGCGTTAACAGTAGCAAGGCCAAAGCTGGAACATGCAGTTCAGTTTGTGCCACATTACAGTGTAACGCTGTGTACAAATAGTTTATACCGATGCAAATAAGTAGGTTCAAGGGAACAAGATGTGAAAGAAGAATTAGAACTTCTACAACCTTTTAATAATTATGTTATGAACCCTCCGTAACCCACGACTTGGGTTTACTGGCGCTTTTTAAAAAAAAAAATCTTTTTAAAGCATTTTCATCACAACAAACAATTAATGAAAAAATCCTGGGTTTTTGGCAGATTTTGTGAAAATATCTCCACTTGGATTTTAATAACTTTCACAGATTATTAGACATATTGTAAATTATTAAAAAATATCAAAATGTGCATCAAAAAAATGAATGAATTACTGGTTAAAAGTGTTATTTGTAATCCATAGGGCAATGCATTTCCAGGCAATATTTTGCCCCTCTAACATGTGAACAAAACATGTGGAACATTCTTGAATTTAATGCAGAGCAATACACCACCACTACCTCCCACTGTGACTTTCATAATAAAAATAAAGTTCAATCATCAACTTTCTAACAACTTGGACAAAGACTGAAGAGGTGGAGGTAAAAGTGGTAGAGATGCTGCATTGAACTACATTAGTTTCTTTATCGTGTGTATTAGACATTTTTTATACTATACTTTTTATTCTGTTGTTATCAAAGTTTTTAAACACTAAACATATCAATAAGAAAGGAAACAACACAAGAAGTCAGATATTTAGATGGAAAATTGTTGAAATTGGTCCAAAAGAGAGAGTTGCAGGACGATAGTGGGAGAAATCATCTTGTTTGAACTTGGACTGTGGTATTTATATATTCAGTATTTATATTCTCTCACCAAAATGTGCTGTTGGGATTTATGAAGTTAGTCTGCATTCAGGCACATTTCTATAAAACAGTTCAAATAGGTATTGCAATTTTAAAGCTGCATTCTCAAAACAAATGGTCACTCATTCACAAAATTAATTCAACATTTTGCATCTGTCTTTTCAGTTGTGACAACTTCTAATTAAATTATGTTCAACCAACAAACTATGTCGAGTTAGTTGAATCCTTTACAATCAAGTTTTTTTCTTATTTGTTACATCCTTTATAATTGGTGGCATAAAAACAAGTTTTTAATGACTTGCAATCCTGAACTAAAGGCAAAGCTAACTGAATTAATAAACTAAAACTTTGACAAATCAAAGAGACGGATAATAGGAATGGTAACAAAAGAGCCCAGAACAACCTCTAAAGACATTAAAGGTGAACTCCAAGGTCAAGGTACATCAGTGTCAGATCACACCATCCATCATTGTTTGAGCCAAAGTGGACTTGATGGGAGACGACCAAGGAGGACACCATTGTTGAAAACAAATCATAAAAAAGCCAGACTGCAATTTGCCAAACTGCATGTTGACAAGCCACAAAGCTTCTGGGAGAATGTCCTATGGACAGATGAGACAAAACTGGAACTTTTTGGCACATCAGCTCTATGTTCACAGACGCAAAAATGAAGCATATGAAGAAAAGAACACTGTCCCTACTGTGAAACATGGAGGAGGATCTGTTATGTTCTGGGGCTGCTTTGCTGCATCTGACACAGGGTGTCTTGAATCTGTGCAGGTACAATGAAATCTCATGACTATCAAGGTATTCTAGAGAGAAATGTGCTGCCCAGTGTCAGAAAACTTGGTCTCAGTTGCAGGTCATGGGTCTTGCAACAGGATAATGAGCCAAAACACACAGCTAAAAACAGCCAAGAATGGCTAAGAGGAAAACATTGGACTATTCTGAAGTGGCCTCTATGAGCCCTGATCTAAATCCTATTGAACATCTGTGGGAGGAGCTGAAACATGCCGTCTGGAGAAGGAACCCTTCAAACCTGAGACAACCGGAGCAGTCTGCTGATGAGGACTGGACCAGAATACCTGCTGAGAGGTGCAGAAGTCTCACTGACAGTTACAGAAATGGTTTGATTGCAGTGATTGCCTCAAAAGGTTGTTAAGCAAAATACTAAGTTAAGGGTACCATCATTTTTGTCCAGGCCTGTTTCATGAGATTATTTTTAAAATAATTCTGTTAAACCACGGTTCAAAAGCAATGTCTGATTTTCATTGGTTAATTTTCATAGAATTTTTATTTATTATTATTTTTGTCAGATTCAAATTATTTCTGTGACCATTGTGGGTTTTTTTTTTTCATTAACCGAAGGGTACCAACAATTTTGTCCACATGTGCATGTGTTAATACTGTACTGATGAAATCAATTAAATAGTAAATTGGGATTATTTACTCCATATGGTGGGCTGTAAAGTAATAATGTGGCATGAATACAAGTTTATGTATGCAGCAGAAAGCCAGTATAACATGAAATCAGACTGTATGAATAAGGATTGATACTGACTGAACTGCAGCAAAGTGGTCGTATTTTATGAACCTGCAAGAACTAAGAAAACTGACTGAAATCTAAACATGTAGATGGAAGTAGAGAACATGTGGATTTGTGGTTTATCATAGCTGCAAATTCATTTTCTGTTGATGAACTGTTTAATCAACAGCTTCAGCTCTAATGGAGATTCAAGGGGAAGGAGAAACATTTCTCATGCCCCTCTGTAAGTCACTGACTTTCTGGGTATCTGTGAGGTGAAATTACTCTAAAAAGAACAATTATAAATGTGTGATTTGTATCTGAAATCAACAGGTACAACATGTCAAACTTGCAGCAGGTTTTAAATGTCGCCTTCTGGACACTCAGATTGAAAACCAACCTGTTCGTCGACGCTCAGATTCATCACGTCCAGCAGAGACAGGAAGATTATCTGGATGATCTTCGACTCATCAAACCAAACAAAAGCTTGTTTGATGCACCTGAAACACAGAGCATGACTCAACGTTGGTGCTTTCGTGGCAGCTTCTGTAATTATGTCTTCTCTGAGTGTGCTGCCCTAATGAATGAGTGTGTCGTGCAACCAGAATAGCCAAAAGGACAACTGATTTCACTGCCCTGCCAGATTACGGTCCCCCCTTCAGACCAGTGTGTGATGTATCTGTCCCTGCTTTAGGGCCGCTGCTCAACCATGTGATGCGCAGCAGAGATGACAAACCCATATCTCCCATTTGTCACAGCTTCAGGCACCATCGGGGTGAAGCAAATTAAAACTGTGCAGATAAAACGCAGCAACCAGGGGTCGTCGTCGGAAGAAAAACAGTCAATTTAACACCACCTCGAGGTGCAAATTTGTAAGTTTTCTCTGATTATCTGGTAACAGTTTGGTACCTTCAGGTCATTAGCGAGCCGGTGATGGAAATACAACTACAGGAGAGGAAGCAGAGGTGGCTGAGTCATCCAGAGAGGAGAGCAGGAGGCAGACCCACAAACACCTGCATGGACAAGAAACACAGAATGAAACACACACACACACACACACACACACACACACACACACACACACACACACACACACACACACACATACTTGTATTTCTTTCCCCGTGAGACCCCCTGACCAGGACCCTCCTCATGGGATCCACCCTTTCTGAATGGTCTAGAGACACCATTTTAACTCCTAAATTTTTTAAAAATTCCTGTGAGGTTGAAAATCACTTGAAACTTCAAACACTCTCACAAAAATTTTAGACCTGAAATTTTGTCCCCTCTGGGGTCCAGTCACCTCAGTCAGATTTGTAGCCCCCCATGGGGACTAGTAACTCCACCACCACCACTCAGTCATGTTACGTCTGTTAGCCTCACAGAAGCAGAGAGAAGCAGTTCTTCAGGTCTCCACTGATGGAACCAGAGAGAACAGCATCTCCTGTGACCATTAGAAGGATCATTCTTCTCTGTAAGGAAGTGTTACTGAACAAAAGACAGGCTTCTGAAATCAATCTGCTATGATTTTATTTTGTCCCCCATGTTACTCATAAGTAACCATGGTGATAAGTCAGCCATTTCACAACAACAGCTGAACTGAAAGGTACTTTAACAACACTAGATGGTTTAAGTACTATATATGTCCATACAGAGCTTTACAGTACTGTAACAACATCTCTTCAGTCCTCAACATGTCAACCAAACATGCACAATCAGTGCATACAGAGCTACACAGAACTGTAGAGAGGAGAGAGGACAGACAGTGGAGAGGACAGACAGCAGAAACAGCAGGGAGGAGAGACAGAGAAGAGAGACAGGAGAGGAGAGACAGAGAAGAGAAACAGAGGAGAAGAGAGACAGAGAAAAGAGGAGAGACAGCAGAGAGGAGAGACAGCAGAGAGTAAAGACAGAGGAGAAGAGACAGCAGAGGAGAGACAGAGGAGGAGACAGCAGAGAGACAGAGGAGAAGAGGAGAGACAGCAGAGAGGAGAGACAGCGGAAAGGACAGACAGCAGAGAGGAGAAACAGCAGAGAGGAGAGAGGACAGACAGCGGAGAGGTGAGACAGCGGAGAGGACAGATAGCAGAGAGGACAGACAGTAGAGAGGACAGACAGTAGAAAGAGTAGAGAGGAGAGACAGCAGAGAGAAGAGACAGTAGAGAGGAGAGACAGCAGAAAGGAGAGACAGAGAAGAGACAGATGAGAGGAGAGACAACAGAGAGGAGAGACAGAGAAGAGGAGAGACAGCAGAGAGGTGAGACAACAGGGATATCGGAGAAGAGAGACAGCAGAGAGTAAAGACAGAGGAGAAGGAGAGAAAGAGGAGAGAGAGGAGAAGAGGAGAGACGTAGAGAGGAGAGACAGAGGAGAAGAGGAGAGACGGCAGAGAGGAGAGACAGCAGAGAGGAGAGACAGGAGGAGAGAGGGAGAGACAGGAGAAAAAAGGAGAGACAGTAGAGAGGAGAGACAGGAGAAAAAAGGAGAGACAGTAGACAGGAGAGACAGGAGAAGAGGAAAGAGGAGAGACAGAGGAGAAGAGGAGAGACAGCAGAGAGGAGAGACAGCAGAGAGGAGAGACAGAGAAGAGAGACAGAGGAGAGGAAAGAACAGAAAGGAGAGAGAGGAGAGACAGCAGAGAGGACAGACAGCAGAGAGAAGAGGCAGCAGAGAGGAGAGACAGCAGAGAGGAGAGACAGTGGAGAGGTGAGACAGTGGAGAGGACAGACAGCAGAAACAGCAGGGAGGAGAGACAGAGAAGAGAGACAGGAGAGGAGAGACAGAGAAGAGAAACAGAGGAGAGGAGAGACAGAAGAGAGAGAGAGAGGGGAGACAGCAGAGAGGAGAGACAGCAGAGACAGCAGAGAGGACAGAGAGGAGAGAGGACAGACAGCGGAGAGGTGAGACAGTGGAGAGGACAGACAGCCGAGAGGACAGACAGCAGAGAGAGTAGAGAGAAGAGACAGCAGAGACAGCAGAGAGGAGAGATAGTAGAGAGGAGAAACAGCAGAAAGTAGAGACAAAGAAGAGAGACAGATGAGAGGAGAGACAACAGAGAGGAGAGACAGAGAAAAGGAGAGACAGCAGAGAGGAGAGACAGAGGAGAAGAGGAGAGACAGCAAAGAGGAGAGACAGCGGAGAGGACAGACAGCAGACAGAAGAGACAGCAGAGAGGAGAGACAGCAGAGAGGAGAGAGGACAGACAGCGGAGAGGACAGATAGCAGAGAGGACAGACAGCAGAGAGGACAGACAGTAGAGAGAGTAGAGAGGAGAGACAGCAGAGAGGAGAGACAGTAGAGAGGAGAGACAGCAGAAAGGAGAGACAGAGAAGAGACAGATGAGAGGAGAGACAACAGAGAGGAGAGACAGAGAAGAGGAGAGACAGCAGAGAGGTGAGACAACAGGGACAGCGGAGAGGAGAGACAGCAGAGAGTAAAGACAGAGAAGAGACAGCAGAGAGGAGAGACAGGAGGAGACAGCAGAGAGGAGAGACAGAGGAGGAGGAGAGAAAGAGGAGAGAGAGGAGAAGAGGAGAGACGTAGAGAGGAGAGACAGAGGAGAAGAGGAGAGACGGCAGAGAGGAGAGACAGCAGAGAGGAGAGACAGAGGTTTAGAGGAGAGACAGCAGAGAGGAGAGACAGGAGAAGAGGAGAGACAGCAGAGAGGAGAGAGGGAGAGACAGGAGAAAAAAGGAGAGACAGTAGAGAGGAGAGACAGGAGAGAGGAGAGAGGACAGACAGCAGAGAGGAGAGAGGACAGACAGTGGAGAGGAGAGAGGCCAGACAGCGGAGAGGTGAGACAGTGGAGAGGACAGACAGCAGAGAGGACAGACAGCAGAGAGAGTAGAGAGGAGAGACAGCAGAGACAGCAGAGAGGAGAGACAGTAGAGAGGAGAGACAGGAGAGAGGAGAGAGGACAGACAGCAGAGAGGAGAGAGGACAGACAGTGGAGAGGAGAGAGGCCAGACAGCGGAGAGGTGAGACAGTGGAGAGGACAGACAGCAGAGAGGACAGACAGCAGAGAGAGTAGAGAGGAGAGACAGCAGAGACAGCAGAGAGGAGAGACAGTAGAGAGGAGAGACAGGAGAGAGGAGAGAGGACAGACAGCAGAGAGGAGAGAGGACAGACAGTGGAGAGGTGAGACAGTGGAGAGGACAGACAGCAGAGTAGAGAGGAGAGACAGCAGAGACAGCAGAGAGGAGAGACAGTAGAGAGGAGAGACAGCAGAAAGTAGAGACAGAGAAGAGAGACAGATGAGAGGAGAGACAACAGAGAGGAGAGACAGAGAAAAGGAGAGACAGCAGAGAGGTGAGACAGCGGAAAGGACAGAGGAGAGACAGCAGAGAGAACAGACCGCAGAGAGGCGAGACAGTAGAGAGGAGAGACGACAGGGACAGTGGAGAGGAGAGACAGAGAAGAGGAGAGAGCAGAGAGGAGAGACAGAGAAGAGAGACAGATGAGAGGACAGACCGCAGAGAGGCGAGACAGTAGAGAGGAGAGACGACAGGGACAGAGAAGAGGAGAGACAGCAGAGAGAAGAGACAACAGGGACAGCGGAGAGGAGAGACAGCAGAGAGGTGAGACAGCGGAAAGGACAGAGAGGAGAGACAGCAGAGAGGAGAGACAGCAGAGCGGAGTTGATGTCTGAGTGGATGCTGGTACACACTTCCTGTCTTTTGCGGCACCGAGTCAGAGGTAAGGGAGAAACACACACCTATAGCGGGCCCCATGCCGACTATGGGGGATGGGCATGGTCGGCGTGGGGCCCGCTATAGGTGTGTGTTTCTCCCTTACCTCTGACTTGGTGCTGGTACACACCTTTACTGTCTAGTGGTCCCCATGGTGACTATATCATCCTCCACTCAGTAATGACATGGCAAAGCTGTGTTAAGTTGCTGTTAAGGAAAACTTAACATTTCCTGTTGGTATTCCTTCACAATAAAAGTGATCCATCAGGGAACAAGTGGGATACTTCAGTTATGAAGAAAGCAACAGGAAATGTGATGTTTATGACACTAACTTAGCAAAGCTTCATTACTGGTGCTTTACTTACGTTAAAATGGGTCTAGTTATGTAGTTTTTGGCCATTTTCTGTTGTTTAATCTGCAGATCAAGTTAAATATTGCAGGAGATCATAGTGCAGTGGGGATGAGCTGTTAGATGAAGAGATGCATTAAGCAGATTCACACAGAACGTGACCAGTATTTTCAACGCGTCAAACAGGACTTATTAAATGGCCATACATGGAGTGGAAAAACGAACAACTGGCCAAAAAGGCAGTACACAAAGCACCTCATTGTTTAAAACATTGCAAGAGGAAGGATTAATGCAAACATTTTCTGAAAATATGAGTGGAGATATACTTCAGCACAGAAGCTATACTTCTCCAGTTGTGCAAGACAGTCAAAGGTAAAAACCATAGCCATAACTTCAAAGTTAATGTGGCTTTTCATGTCAGTAAATGCATGATGTATGACTTGGTGTGGATGAAATTTATTAACCAGTCAATCTTTTTACCATGTCTGAATGCCCTTCTGCCAGTGGCATGTCAGGACTCTCCTTGTTTACATGATATTCATCTTGACTTACAGTGTAAACTGTTAAAGCTGGCCTATTGAAAATATAAACCTCTTGTGGTTCTTCTTCACCACACCATCACTTTGTTCATAATCCCCCAAATTAACAACAATACACTGCCATTCCCAGAATGATTGTTCTGTTTGTCTTTTGATTGAAGACCTGCTAACTATTGTGCAAACTAATTTTCTGGTTGCTTCATTTAAATCTCGCAATCAAATGGAGTACACCAGTACACTGCTTATTGTCTCTTTGGTAAAGGACATGTTCTGCTATTTGCCATTTTCATATTTGTGGTTGGAGAAAAGATTTCTTACTTCTATAACCTTCATCAATATGCCCAGCTTGTGTGTCCATTTGTATTTTTAATAGACTAGTTGACTGCGTACTTGTTTTTAGTAAGTGTTTGATATGAAAGTGTCATTCTCCATTAGCGTAACCATTTCAATTCACTTCAATTCAGTTTTATTCATATAGCGCAAATTACAGGTCAAATTGTATCAAGACGCTTTACAGAAACCATATGCCTGAACCCCCAGAGCAGTCCTAATGGGGCAGTGGCAAGAAAAAACTCCCTTTTAACAGGGAAAAAATCCTTGAGCAGAACCTGGCTCTTTATGTGGGGGGACCCATCTGTTGCTGGCCGGACGGGTTGAGGGGGACAGAAGAGGTAGAGGAAGCGAGGTAGAGGGGTAGAGGGAGAGAGGGAGAGGTAGATGTAGAGAGGTAGAGAGGTAGAGGGGTAGAGGTAGAGAGGGAGAGGTAGAGGTAGAGAGAGAGAGGTAGAGGTGGAGAGGTAGAGGTAGAGGAAGAGAGGCAGAGAGGGAGAGGAAAGGGGAGAAGGGGGGAGGGGAACAAGGAACATATAACATACAGTTGGATACATGTATGAATAGCTAGATGATACATACAAGGTACAAGCTAGCATTGAAATTGATTCATAGTTTACTGTTATGATGTATGACTTTGGCATTAAATATACAACGTATATAGCTGGTAAATAAAATTCAAGCAGTGCATATGTGTTTGAGCATATAATTTCAACTTCCATAACAAACCCACATTTGTGTTTAAGGAGCCTTTTTGAGAGGTCTGTAGTTGGTCATGTACTCTAGCTGTAATCAAGGTTATTTTTTACCAGAGCATTGTATTCAAAATCTGAAATGCTCTTCTTCCTGGTTGTCCTAATTGTCTGACATGCTCATACCCATAACATTATGACCCACACTCCTGTTTGAACAGCTAGGCCCTGTCCTTGTGGAGTTTGCTTCTGCTCAAGCTAAAGTAGCACATCTTGCCATTTCAAATAGATTTCTTCAGTTTGGCTCAGCATCCCAATCTAATGGAGTGAGTAAGATGCAGAGGTCCCACCACTATGTTCCATAATTAGACAATATTTTATAGGAACCAAAGACTTCACACCAGATTTCGGTAAACATTAGCAAAGTTACCATTGCAACCACAGCTGGCAGATGAAGGCTATGCTAGGTTGGTAGCAAAATCCAGAAACAACTCAAAAAATGTTCATGCTTCAGGGTTCCTTGCATAACGCTTACTGCACAGGAAAGGACAAGTAAATGCTACATGCAATTGAGGTTGGTAGCTGACTTGAAGTGAGCCAGAAGACCCTCATGCTAATGGTTAGAAATGTGATGCCCTCAAGTCCCTCCACTGCTGAAACAGCACACTGAAACACTGTTAGTTACTGATATCCTGGCATGGTTAATCAGATGATGATCAGCTGTGATAGAAATGAAGGATGGGACTGAGTCTGAGTCAGTCTGCAAACATATAGGAAATATGTGGGAAACAGGGCATAACTATGGCCTCCAACATCACATCAGACTAAGAAATTGGTCAAAAGGCAACAGAATCATTGCTGTTGTTCAGACAGTTACAAGTGTGACTCAAGCAGAGCCCTGTTAAAGTGGTACAGTTAATGAATCAGTGTAAAAGTTTAAAAATAAGTAAAGGAAAAGGCCAGGATATATCCAATTGCTTTTTTAAATCTCCCAGCTTAGTTTTTTGAGTGATTCACCTTTTCCTTTGACGTACTTTGATATACACTGTAGGTGACTATTGTTGACAGACAAGCAGTGACATTGTACAAATACTGAATACTCAGTCAGGGAGGAGAAGGGCACAGAGGGCAGATTTTCTGTTTACTGCGAATTCAGTTTGTAGATATTGATATTATGTATTCCCAAAGGAGACACAGAGACGGATGCAGGTTTAGAGTTAATTACAAAAACCAAAAACTATAACTGAGGGAAAGCAGAGCTTAGTAGGAGATGGGGCAGTGGGCAAAATCCAGGGAGGAAAACTGGGTCTAATGAAGGTAGCTTCATTACCTATATGGAATTCACATTCAAGATACAATAAGACACAAAACAATGACTGTGTCTTATGGATTTAATGAGTGTGGGTTTGAGGCTGGCATGTGCTGCCATGTGCAGCCATGTGCTGTTTGGTGGCTTCTCCTTGCAACATTGGGTGAAAACCCTGCTGAGGCCTACAAGGCAGAAAGCAACAGTTTGAGTACAAGGATTAATTGATTGGACTTCATTTATAACTGAATGCCTGTAGAAGTGGGTGTGGGGCATTGTTTTGATAATCCATAAATTGAAAAGTGTGACATGACTCACCTGTCTTTTGTCACTGCAGGTGTTCCAGCCAAAGAGTCCCCATGGGCTGGAACATCTTTTTAAAGGTTCCGGGAGGAACCAAGTGTAGGTGAGGAGAGGGTGAGAAGAAATCTCTTCAGGTGATAAAATAAATGTATTGCTTGATGAGGATGTTGGTAGTCGTTTTTCGGAAATGGATATCCAGTTTTAATGTTTGTTATTATAGTTAAAATTAAAGACATTGCGTTTTTGGGAAATTCTTGTGTTTGATTATTTTGGTTAACCCTTATGTTGGTAGGCCTGAGGGGCTGATTAGGGGGATGCCTATAAAAGACTGGCAGTTGAGTGAGAGCGAGGAGAGAGGAAAGGAGCGACACAACACACCAGTTAACCACCTTTGCTATTTGTGTTCTTTTAATGTGAATGTTGGTGAACAAATGCCAGGTTGACCTGCATCTTATCTCGCCTCAAGCCTCCTGTTTTATCCAACTGTAAAACAGTCATCCTAACACTGGGGTGTGATGGGGAAGCAGTCTGAGTGAGGATTTACAGAACTGGAGGTAATAGCAGGGCTACAAGCAGAAAGAAACACACGAGGAAAAGAAACTGAACAGATAGCATGAGTGGATTTACAATAAACTGGTGGAGAGCGGAGGGAGAGATTGGTCTTTAAACTGCAGGTGTTGGGAGTGGCAGTTAGTGAGGATGAGCTGCAGGTGTGTCAGGAGCATGTTAGCAGGCACTGTCAGCTGAAGATCAGGCATTAGACAGGAGAACAGGCTTAGAAATAGACATCACTCATGTCAACTGATATAGGAACATGAGAGATGTTGGCCATAAACTGACATAAATAGCATTTTTGTGAGACAGTGTTCTGTTGTTGACCTTTAATCTTTCAGACATTTGTGTGTTTTGTCATCATTAACAAATTAATTTGACGTGATCTCATAAAACAAAGCCAAAAACATGTTTTGTTAGGTCACAGTGACCTTGACCTTTGACCATCAAAATCTACTCAGTTCATCCTTGAGTCTATGTCAACATTTATGCCAAATTTGAAAGAATTCTCTCAAGCCTTTCTTGAAATATCTGACTATTAGGAATGAGCCTGACCTTTGACCTTCAGTGTTATACCTTGGATACATGTCATCACTTAATTTTATCTCAGTTGGTTTTGTTTGACGCTTTGTCATAATTAATGTGAATTCTTGAGTCATAGACAAAAACATGTTTTGACATCATTTGACCTTTGACCTTCAAAATCGAATCAGTTAATGTCCAAGTCTAAGTGGATGTTTAAATTCTTGAGGTGTGGCATAAATGTGAAGAAATTCCCTCAGGACTTTCTTGAGGTATGACATTCACAGTTTGCCTTTAACTAGTACATTCATTATATTTGTAAAAAGGATTCATTGCAGTTCTTGTGAGCCAGGTTGCATCCTCTCTCCCATGTGAGTGACATGCTCACCCCTCATGTCACCTCAGCCAACAGCCAATAGGATGTTACGGCTATTGGTAGTGTATCTGACTGTAGTGGAGAGGAGACTGAAGCTGTGGGAGATACAGAGCTGCACAGAATATGCATGGAATGTGTTATATGTGAGGCAGTGCTCAATAAAGACGTCAAACTACAGTGGCATCTCCTCGTGTTTCTGACCGAACACATTGCAGTGGAACAGCACAACAACCATCCTAACATTGGATAGTGAGAAGATCCTAAAATCACTATGACAATATTTATATGAAAATATGTATTTATATTTACATATACATACTGCAAATAAAACAAATTGACTGCTTTGACAGGATGCTATAGTGATTAAATTGATTCCTGAATTGATTTTAGGCAAAGTAATTCAATAACATTCGAGTTTAATCACTTGAAAATGCATAAATCTGTATGAAATATGAATTTTTTTGTCACACACACTTACACACACTCTCCGTTAATGGACCCCACGGATGCAAATTTACACACTGCAGTACCCACCAATGACCACTGGGGACGCTGTCCGACACACACTTTGTGTGAAGTCAGACTCCATGGGGTCCATTTTTTTTTTTCAAGAAAATCGCACCAGGCATGTCAGGAGGCCATTTTCTATTGATTGCAATGCTTGTGCCTGTGGGGCCCCGGTTTTGGGCCCCACGGGAAAAATTGGACCCCACGGCGTGAGTGATTTGTCAGGTTGTGGACCCCATCGAGATATAAATACAAACGCACACACACACACACACACACACACACACACACACACACACACACACACACACACACAAGTAAACTAAGCAGCATGATTCATCAAAGATATGTGACTCTTCATTCATATATTAGATAATAACAGTGATATGTAGATCTAGACTATCTAGATAATAGAATAGATTATTAAGTCCCTCTGGAACCACACACAGGATCCCATCACTTCACATGACTTATTTTCCTGGAGCCTTCACCCTGAAATGGAATGATTTTAGTTTTGGGGGCTTTTTTTTTTTTTTTTTTTTTTAAACAATTAGTGTCCCTGCAACATCACAGAAGAGTTTAGATCACCTTGAAAATCTGATTTTTGACAATGAGTAAGAGAAAACGCGCCAGAATATTCTCTTCTGTCAGTTTTACCACCAAACAAGGAAAAATTAGAGATAGAAGGTTAAAAATGTAGCGTGGGTGTGTGTCCAGATGTGAAGCCGCCACAAACCTGTTTCTGGGGGTCTAACGGTGAAATCTCTTCTCTATAAATAGGGCGATGGGAGCGGGATACGCGGGTGCGCGCCTCCCAGTCCTTGTGTCGGTCACCGGTGAGATCTATTTTTAGAAACAGCCCTGCTTACTTCACGTGCGACCGGAGACCGGTTTCGCAGGTTGCGCAATACGCGGCTGGCGTTTTTTTCTTTTTCTTTTGACGAGCGCGCTTTGCATTATTCATGACCCCCATTCATTAAAATGACTTTTCATTGAGATTCTGAAAATCGTCAGAGTGACTCTGAAGCAGATCAAGAAGAAGAAAAAGTCTGAGTCAGGAGTCGATTATCTAAATGCTTTAAAAATCCTGACAGCGTGTGTGATGGTCTGAACTAGTGTCTTACTGGTCAAACTGCTTCTCTCAGCTGCTGATCGCGTTTTATAGATGTTTTTATGCTTATGTATAAAAATGTAAATTGATATTAAATAATGTCGACTGTTATTTGTTATCTTAGGAATAAAATCAGGCCTACAGGCAGGAAATCTGTCTTCGGCGTTACTCACACAGCAGCCAGCAGGAACATGGCAAACAGCGATTTTATGTGTTTTCTATCGCCAAGATTACACGAAAATGTACACAAGATCACCTCCTAACAACAAGAAATTATGAAATTCCACTAGAGACACGACACACGCGCAGCGATCACATCTTACAGACTAAACAGATGGATTCTATCCACATATATGAAGGTTTCTGAGCTGATTCCTGCTCAGAAATGATTTCCATTCATAAAAGGCGACGAGGAGCAGCTTCAGCATCCGCGTCTCCTCCATCACCACCTGCTCTGCGCCGCAGCATTTAATGTCTTTTTTGTTAAAAAATGTTAACAGAAAATGTGGTCAGGACGAGGTGCTGGATCGCACCGAACCAGCATCTGCCGTGTTTACCGACAGGTCCGGGGCCAAACAGGCAGAGACGGGTAAAGTCTAGCTCAGGTGCCAGACACAGAAACACAGAAACCTCTTTCGTATTCAGCCCAGTGCTCCCATCCATCCCCATCCTTCCCCCTCCTTCTCCTCCTCTTCATCCCCCTCCACCTCCTCCTCCTCCAATACACCGGAGTCCGGTGACTCCGTTTACGTTTTACGCTTGCTCCGCCCCTTACTCGGTTTTGTCCAAATCGGGCTTTTTGCGTCGCCGGAGCTCCCGATTTCAGGCCGACGTCATCAGCGAGTAGAGGGAAGAGCTGACGTCGAGGAAGAGTCACCGAGAGGAGAGGGCACGGGAGAGGGAGGGGGGAGACTTCCACCAATGCTAACACTGATATGAGGCATGTCTCCCCCCCCTCCTCACCCCTCCCCTCCCTCCGTTTTACGTCGGTGTTGGTGCGTCGGGAGCCCCCCTACTCCGGCGGAGTCCCAGGCTATATAAGTGACCGGCGAGCAGAGTCCCTCAACCAGATTTACGGGTTCCGGACTTCTGTGCGAGAGACGGCGACCACAGCCGCCGATTCACCTGCACTCCGAGAGGAGGGACGTACATCCAGCACCCGGCCAGCATCCGAGCCGGACGCTGTGGCGGAGATAAAGCGGACAGACAGCGGACGGGAGAAGGTTTTTTTTTAAACCTTGCTCTGGGAAAACAACAATAACCAGCTGAGATGAAAGTCCAATAACACACCCAAGAGCTTCTCTACTTCCACCACCTGTCTCTTGACACGTCTTTGGAGACGGGGCACTTCAGCCGAGCCACGACCCTCAGCAGCTCTCCGCTCACAGCAACTTCTATCCGGAGGAATTTCCACAGTTCACCACAGCAACAGCAGCAGCAGCAGCAGCAGCCGGCCACGATGTACCGTTCAACCAAAGGAGCTTCCAAGGCTCGACGGGACCAGATCAACGCCGAGATCCGGAACCTGAAGGACTTGTTGCCCATATCTGATGCAGATAAAGCGCGGCTCTCGTACCTGCACATCATGTCCCTCGCCTGCATGTACACCAGGAAATCTGTCTTCTTCACTCAAGGTAAGAATAAGAACGACCTGTTGATGAATCTGCTGCTCCATAGAGACTGTAATCTCTCAGTGCTGGAATCAACAAGTGTCTTAGCGGCACTGCAGGCGACTGTGTTGATACAAATGTGATTTTAGGATCATCTGTGTCTCATTAATTGATCGGAAATAACCGATTGTGAAGCTGATAAATCGGTTAATAATGTAATTTGTATCCGTGGTGCTGAAATGTTTCATGTTATTAGTGCAGCAGCAGCGTCGCTGTCCGCGGTGCTGAAACACGCTGCGGCCACTAATGCAGAGCTCAGATACACTGTGTTCTTTCTCATAGTTTCGTGTTTATTAACTAATTTAACCTCTTTTTTTCCCTCTTTCCATCATCTGCTTTTCCCTAGAAGCGGGAACTGCTGCTAGTCTCGAGGAGAGCGCACGGTTCCTGTCTTTTCACGAGCTGTCGGAGTTGATGCAGGCGCTGCCGGGCTTTCTGATGCTGCTGACCGGGGAAGGGAAGCTCCTCTACCTGTCAGACAGCGTCTCCGAGCACCTCGGACACTCCATGGTGAGTCTACACGCTTCTCATGTATTTAGGTATATTCGAGCGTCAGTGTGTAATTCATTAATAACATCCCTGTGTGTGATTTTCCAGGTGGATCTCGTGGCACAGGGAGACGGTGTGTATGATATCATCGACGCCTCAGACCACTTTATCATGAGGACCAACCTGTCAGCCTCCTCATCGCTTGAGATGGGTGTGTACAAAATGTACACTTTTATTTCACAAGTTTATTCTTGATTTTTTCCTCCTCCAACATAATTTTTAATAACCCTTCTCTCCTCCACAGACCGTCTCTTCCGCTGTCGTTTCAACACCTCCAAGTCCGTGCGGAGGCAGAGTGCTGGAAACAAGCTGGTTCTGATCCGCGCTCGCTGCATCTCGCCCCCCTCCCCCTCTCCTGCCGCCGGGTCATACTGGACCTCCAACCCCGTGTGGGTGTGTTTCTGCTCTCCTCTGGAGCCCCATCCTACCCGCTCCAGCCCCGGGGCAGAGAGGGAGTCCACCTCCACCCCTCCCCTGGCTGAGAGCAACTTATTCCTGGCCTGTTTTCACTCCCAGCACAATCGGGACATGAGGCTGCAGGCAGCACAGGACAGGTGAGCTCACACAAATAACACACCGTCCTCCACCTGTTGCTTTAACATGAATTGGTTTGTGAGAAAAGTAAAGTGGTGAAGCATCCTCCTCCTAACACATCACCGCCCACTCTCCCCTGCAGTGTGAGCGCCTATCTTGGCTTTGATGTGACAGCTTTACGCTCTCGCTCCTGGTACAGCCTCCTCCACCCACAGGATCTGTCACATGCCTCCACTCAGCACCGTAGCCTCTGTAAGTGTACTCTTCACACCATTTACAACCATGCATGCCCACACAATTACACACATTGTGCCCACTGGCACATCCACACAGCAAAGAACACTATGATGATTAATAGGATTACACACTGATGCCAACTTGTGCTGCGACTATTGTTCCTCAGTGAGAGAAGGAGGAGAAGGCAGAGCTGAGATGGTGGTTCGTGTTCAGGCTCAGGACCAGTCGTTTGTTTGGCTCTACATGGTGCTACAGCTGCAGCCTGGAGAAATCCCCATCAGCAGCAACAACTACATCATCAGGTATTTACTGCTCTTTTTTGAACCCCACACACATAAAACACCACATAAATGTGGCCACAAACACAAATCTAACTCCCCTGTTCTCCTCTGTTTCTCCTTCTGTTTCTCAGTGACTCTGAGGCCTGGTCAGTGCGTCAGCAGCTCAGCTCAGAACAGACCCAGCTGACGCTGGTCCTGAGCGCTGGAACCTCTCAGCAGGAGGGTCTGAGTCTTCAGTCCCCAGAAACTCTGTCCAGTCCAGATCAAGTCTTCACTCCAGGCAGCAGCGGCCTGTCAGCCCAATCCTTTGACTTCAGCACTGCTGGCTGCAGCGTGGGCTCCTCTGATGAACCAGGGAGCTCTGTTCCTGAGGCCATGCAGCTGGAGGGTGACCCTCGCTCCAGTATTTCCTCTCTGGAGGAGGAAAGCTTCTTTCAGCAGCATCCCACAGAGACCCCCTCAGCTGCCTCCTCCCCCACTCCAGTCACTGTTGAAACAGTAGCAGATTTAGACTTTTTAACCCAGAACATTCTTCTGCCACCATCCTTCCAGCTCGACCCTCCATTGCCAGCTCTCCCTCTGCCTCTCCCCCCAGTGCCCACCTCACAAGCTCAGCAGACCAAAGAGTTTGTGTGCACTCCCCCCTACACCCCCCAGGTTGGTGGGGCTAGCTTCCCATTTGGCGAGCCCCTCTTCAGCTTTGACCCCACTGGCACCACCACTCCTCCCCCCTCTGCTACAACTGCCACTGCCACCACCTCCTTGGCCCCCTCAGCTTCCTCCACAGCCCCACCGACTACTGCCTCCAGCCCCATTCCTCCCACCACCCTCTCCACCAAGCTGCCCCTCTCCCTCCCCACCCCGTCTACTGAGCTCCTCTTCCCCATTGAGCCCTGCAGTGGTTCCCTGTATGAGAAACTGCCCCCTACACCCGACAGCCCCGGAGACGGGGACTGCACAGTGATGACCCTGCCTGAGGTTCGGGGTCCACTGTATGTAGATGTACCACTGGGGCCCCTCCAGTGTCCCCCCGAGGGCCTCCTCACCCCTGAGGCTTCACCCGGCAAACAGCCCTGCCTCTCTTTCTTCTCCCTTGAGAGAGAGAAGGAAAGAGCAGAAATATCCCTCTTAGCTCAACACATCAGCTCACTGGCAGAGGGATTCTACCTTGATCCACTCCTGTCCAAACTCTCCCCTCCCTCTATCTCACCCTCATCCTCCCCTCCCTCCCCCTTCCTGTCTCCAGCCATAGAAACTCCTGATTCCGTCCATGTGCTTAGGGAGTTTTATTCCGTCAAAGCATGGAGAGGTCTGGACATTCCCATCTTCCTTGACGATGATGATTCTCTGTTTGAAGAGAGCATCCTAGAGACCCTTCTCCAAGATGACTTCGCTCCACCCCAGTCATCCAGCCTCTCCTCCCCTTCTCCCTCCACCTCCCCTGTGCCCAACCCTTCCAGCCCAACCTCTCCTCAAACCCCAGTGTGCTGGCGCCAACCCTCCCAGTTTGAGGGAGTGGGCCACGTCTGTAGCGTCCAATCGGCGCAATGTAACTCTATGGCTGGGTGCGGGGCGACTGTGGCTGCTGAGGCCGGGGTAAAGGCGGAAGGGGAGGGGCTAGTGGAGGAAGCAATGGAGATCGAGGTGGTGTCATCTCCTGTGTCCTCCTGCTCCTCCATCCCAGCTTCCCCTCCCCTCATCCTCACTGCCTCCCCCAGCCCCGTCACCTCCACGCCCATCGCCTCGCCCACGTCCGCCGTGTCTTGCACTCAGTCCCTCCTGGAGGAACTGGCCGTCCTGGAACCCATGTTTGGGGCAGGTGCCTCGATCGCCCCTGGCTTAGGGCAACAACCTGAGTTGTATCAACTCCAATGTCATCCATCGCCACAGTGCTTCCACAAAGGTAAGAATAGGTCTCACTTTTACCTCACAGTTCTTTTTTTAAAATGAGATGACAAATCATTCTCTGGAAATGCACCACTAACATTCTCTTTCTCTCTTTTCTATTTTCTGTCTTCCAGATGGGAGTGGAAGTGTTCCTCCGTTCTAAAATAAGTCTGTGACTTACTTCATCAAGTATGGCATATTGTCATATTTTGTGGAGCCCCTTTTACTGAAAAGTAAAAAATAATTAAGTGTATAAATATACATAATGTATATACAACTTAAGGACTTTAACTCCTACATCTCACCTAAGAACAAAGATTGGCTCTATATTTTTGTTCAGTCATCTATCTGTATACTACAAAACTGGTGCAACATTTACATGATGGTGCAACTACATGGACCCACAACTGACTGGGTTCTGAGTCCATGTAGTGTCTCAGCTTCTCTGTTACATGAGCTTCAGATATGATCAGACAAAGAGACCTCTCTGAACTTCTAAGCGCTGTTTAACTTCCAGACGCGCATTTGTATTCACTCGTAGTGAAAAATCTGTTGTGAACAAAAAAATTATACATTCCTTGCTATTTCAATAGGGAGATGAATTTTAGCACTTTTGCCTGACATGCAGCAACGCAAACCCAAACCTCAAACGTATTGGAAGTCAAATGTTTACAAATTTTTTACATCCTTAGGATGAGCACTATCAATACATCAAAAGAAGGAAGATTTCATGTATGAAATCTTCCGTCCAGTCTTCAGAGGAGCTACAGCTCTGGTTTGAAAGCACTCTTTCTCACAGCCTTTAAGACAGCATCAAAACTCACAAACAGTATTTAACTGAACCTTTTAAACCTGAGATACTTTGAGCTTTGAGTTTGCGGCTTCAAACCTTTAACATTTCATACTTATCTCTCCATCTGAAATCTTGTGTATCAATGTGATGTGCAAAACAAAAAAGAAAACATGTGAAGAGATCCTGGCACGAGAAGATCTCAAGAATGTTGTCGCTTTACGCCAAACAAGAGATTGTCTGGAAGTTTGTCGGGGCTCTGATCATGCCACAAATCCACTGCTACGCTGTACTGTACATTAGACTCTGAATGTGGGCTCTTCAGGTTCTGCCTGGCCTGAGGGCAGTCAGCTGGATATTCTTGCAGCATCAATATTTGCAATGCTGGCAGCTTATAGCGGCTCCTGTGTGCCTGAAATGGCCCTGACCTGCTGAACTCTGAACTCTTTATCATTGTCCATTCAACATGGACAGTTACATCAATGCTCCACTGGAGTGCGGTGTAGTGAGGCACAATTGACTATGTGAATGAGCGATTCTTCTTTTTTGAGAGGGGTTAGAATACAAAAGTTTTGTTTTAAAAAATGAAAATAGGGATGGGGTGCTATTTCTATTCAGTTACCAAGCGACACGGGTTGAGAATGGTACAATTCCCATGGTGTCGACATGCTCACGTAGAGTTGTCTACGGTCAAGTAAAGGATTGATTCCTACGTTCTAGCTATTCAAGGCTAAGTTAATATACATGTGTAAAATTATATTACTGTATGTGTGATATTTGAAAAAGATGTTTAATGCATATGCATTATGTCTGTGGATATAGGCATATGTTCTTTTCAGAAAGGTTGTACACATTTGTACATTTGTATGAAACAGTTATTGGTCTGTACATATAAGAAAGAGATTTTTATTGCAAAAGATGGAATATATTCTAAACATCTTACTTACTGCAGAATGGACATTGTGGATCAGTGTTCTATTGTGATGCTTATAAGTGTATTTGGTTGTCATACAAATGCATTTATATTAAAGTGCACTTAATGCGGCTGATGCATTTGTGTCGTCATAGCAAGCCCCCTGTTCCTCCCTCAGCCTCATCATCACCATCATCATCATCATCATCATCATCATCATCATCGTCGTCCCACCATCCCTGCCTCTCTTCCTCCCTCCCGTTCACTCTCCTCCATTTCTTCCCCTGGAGCGAGTTTCGCTCAGCAACAGCACTGACGCACACACATGACGAGACAGAATGAGACACTATCTGACTCAGACTGACGCACACACTTGGCATCGAGGTTTTTGCGTGCGAGGACGTGTACACACAGATGGCCTCCCACTTATGATGATGCACACACACACACACACACACACACACACACAGACACACACATAATAGTAGGCATATGACCCCCCCGCCACCCCTCTTTACAAATCACAGTAGCCCACATTCACTGATGTACCTGCGACTCTATCAGCGCTCGACGTGGTGTAAGACTCCATATATAGGCATTCCTGCTCAAGAGCTCTGACTGAAACAGCCTCCCATCTATTCTCAGCCTCTATTCAGAAGGATCAGAGCGGGGAGGGCTGGAGAGAGAGGAGGGGGAGACGAAGCAAGAGTGAGAGGAGGCTAAAATTAGAGGTACAGTAAAGAGGGATATGGGACAAACTGATGCTCCGTCGCCACACAGTGGAAACATAACCGAAATTACAGAATAATAATAATGAAAAATACATTGCTGTACCATTTCCTGTGAGAGATAAAAGATTAGAAATTCATAGATTTATGGATGAGGCCTACAATCCCTTTTCTGACAGATTTCATCATCTTTCCTACAGAACAAATGAATAAAACACAGAATCGAATGTATATAACGAAGCAAAGCCTTGAACATCATATATTTTTGCTGCAAACGAACATTTTGTTCCATCACTACCTGCTGCAGTGTTGGAGATGGAGGTAAGATGAGAGGAAGGAGCGCTGCACAGCTGACTGCTGCTATCTTCTGGTGAAGACAAACACTGCAGCCGAGAGGAGCTTATTGTGCTGCATGTTGTGTGAAGCCATGTAAGAAAGAGGTTGCAAAGAGAGGACAGTTTTACATTTCATGGTAACATGACCGAAACAAATTCCAGGTGTCAGTAAGATGCATTAAGATCGACACTAAAACTTAAATAAAGACATGGTTCTTGTGGAAATACATGATATGGATGGAATTATTATCACAATAGTAGCAGTACATGTATAAAATCACATATCACAAAAGCAATCAAACGGATGTTCCAAACAAAACTGTCCCAGGGGCATCCAATGATCATTATTGTGCAACTGATGATAAATCATTAGGCCTGGTTCTACGCCAGATAATAACTAATGAGTTTACAATTTTGTTTCTAATAAAAATAATTAATGAATATGTTTTCTGCTTTAAGGCACAGGTTCAAAATGTTGTTGAAGTTTGATTGATGAATGGCTAAAAATATGGACCACTTGCAATATCACTGCAAGAGTAGAATGTTTTTCTATTTTCTTCAATTTAGTTAATCCATTTTACTATTTGCTCCTCCTTGTTTCAGTATTTGAGTCGTTACATCATGTCTGAAGTTGATGCTCATAAAAACTACACTAAAATGTAACAGATTTGCAAAAACGTACAAGTTTACATCTTTATGTCTCTTTGGTCCAACCGACAGTTTAGTACCATCAAACTATACAATTTAGAAATCTATAAGTAAGCAATCTTCACATTTTAGAAACTGAATTTTCATTTTTTGCTTGATAAATGACTTGAACATATGTGACTAAACATGTTTAAACAAAATTAAAATGAACATTAATCTGAACAACACAAATTTATGATAAGATGAAAAGATCCTGACTCCTTAGGAATATATAAATCTCAAGACTTCCTCTCTGTGATTTTTGAAATAATTCATATGATGAACCCTTTAGATCCCAGATTGATAGAAAAAGTGTGAAATGTGCAGGGAACCATCTGCACAACCTTTCAAACAGCCAAGCTGCTTCCAGAAGTGTTAATAATAGATAAAAACATCAAAGAGACTGAATATACAAATCCTTCCAAGACAGAGCAATTACATTTTCATTAGCTCGGCTCAGAGGAAATGAATCACTCAGGGTCATAAATATTTTCTGCACCTCAGTGGTTGTTTTTGTTGCCTAAATGTAGGTGATGTAAACGCTGAAATTAAAATATTTTAATATCAGATGTGAATAAAGACGAGGGAAAAACAGAATCATGTAACAACTGACGGTTTATTCAGATCTACCGGACAACATTAACAGTGTTTTTGCATGAATGCAGTACATGTATAAAGTCAATATAAACAGGAATGCGAGGTCAGTATTGCAGGTCTTCATTTTTTTTTGCCCAAAGCTTCAGCTGCAGCGGCAGCAGCTGCTGCAGCATCTGCTTTCAACTTCTCCTCTCTCTGTTCCAGGAAGACTTTGTACTCATCAGCTGAAAGACTGAAGACAGGGAAGGAAATAAGGAAGAAAAGATGATATTCAAGTGTTACAGGAACCTTCAGTAACACACAATCACTCTCTAAAGACAAATGTTAAAGATGGATTTCCTGGCAACGACACACATTTTTGTAGATTGGTGATTTAAACCGTAATGAAACTGAACAAATGTGGATGACAAACGTTACATCAGCACATTTCCAGCAGCTATGCAGTGACGTTTAGCAGCAGAAATTTCTAACTGATAGCAGAAAATTCTTCAGCCATCTGCAACATTAACTCAGATTAATTTTTGGGTGAGTTACCCAGAATCAAAGAGAATTGGCTTCTTTCTGGACTCACCACAATGCAGCAGTGTTCAACAACCATCTGGGGAAAAATCCATTGTAAAAGATGCAGAGATGTCAATTTCTCCGCTGACAGTACTCTCAATAAAAGATAATGTGCTCCTGCCCCAAGATATGATAAGTTTTAAGTAAGGGGGAAAAACTCATTCTGGGAGAAGTACAACATCATTAACTGAAGCAGAGGCAGGAACGGTGCAAGTGGATGATTGTGCTTGAATACAAAACGCAAACAGTTGATGGCAAAATAAATGGAAGTCGGTGCACGTCATAAGCAATGAATATCTGAAAATATGAGGAAAAATACAGGTGGATCTTAAGATGCAAAGCAAGCAGGTTTGCAAATGTTGCATCTAAATGAAATCCAATAAAAAGGCACAAAGTTCTAGCAGCTAATGTCTGCAGAATTCATGAGGTCTAACTGCACATTACAGACTGATTATACACATCATGAATTATATTGTGTCTCGTGATGCCGTTTTTGCAGTTAGTGTGCAAAAAAATAAACACAATTAACTGTTTTATGCTAACAAGGCAACACCACTGAACACTGACACTGCAATCTTGGAATGATACAATCCTCAGATAGAAAAGAAGTTAGTTTTCTCAAAGGTTTCAAACTTATTATCCGTTTCTGGAGAGTTTCTTACATTTGCAGCCGCTCCTCCATTGCCTGTGTGCACCGCATATTCAAAGTCAAAGTTTTGGTATGCATGCTGAGTTAAAGGGCATTTTATTTAACTTACTCAGAGCCTTTGTGTGCAGCTTATGCTACAAGATAAACCAGGCCACCCAGAAAGGGATTTAGCCATACAAAGAGAGAGCCTGTAATTCCATTCAGTCGTTGTCAGGTTATTATGTTCAAGTTGTTATATGTAGAGCGGGGCAGTCAGCGCACTCAACAACCAGGTATAATATAATTACTTAGCTTGGCCGCAGACAGATATTTAAAGCAACCTGCTTGAGCAGCGAAATCACATCAGCCACAAACACTAAAACTGAAGGAGAACATTCAGCTCTGAATGCTGAGTGATATGTGGAGCACTGGCAGCAGAAGTAAAGTAGATTCAGTATAGCCACTTTAAGCACAGTGAGGTACTAGAATGGAACTGCAAGGGTCAAGAAATTAGCTGTTAACCCTCTGAACTCCAGGCAGTTGCTGGGCAGGTTTGTTGCACATTTTTGCTCAAGTGATGCATCTCAATGGAAAAAACACAGTCATGGCTAGAAGCAGAAAGAACTCAGAAACGTCTTCTGAATTTTACAAGCATTTCTAAAAACATGAAATCGACATGTTGAAATTTTTTCCAAGTGTCCACGTGTTACTAGTAAGATATTTCATGTCCTTCATTTTTCATTAAAATCTGTTTTCATCCACTTTGCTTTGTGTAAACTCAGTCTGCAGTTTAGCTGAATTGTCCTTCAATTTTTGTCAGAGTCTGAGTCACTTATGCTTCACAGCTGCACCGAGGAGCGCAGATATTTTTGCTTTCACAGAATCTACCCAAAACAAAGAGTTTATTTTTGGTGAATTTGTAAATTACTCATACAGAATAAAGTCATTTTCACAATATCAAGCTTAGATTTGGTTGCATTTTGAATTTTATGCTGCAGCATGAGTTTGAAGGGAACAGTACATCACAGGAAAGTAACTCAAAGATCATCTGAAAGTCAAAAAACTGACGATTTCTTCTGTCAATGGTTCAGTTTTGGTGCTTTTATAAAGACAACAGGACTTTCAAAACCGCCAGCAGGTTTGGGGGTTTGGAGGGATAAGCGAATACACTCAGGAACAAATTATGACACAATCTCAGTTTTAGAGAAGACTGTTTCTGCTCTGAAACATTTCAATTTCTCTTCTAATTTACCTGCTTAATGTAGCTTAGTATGCACAATGCACAATGCAGTGTTAGCTCGTGTACTCAATACTAAAGGAGACTCTGCTCCTAGTAGGGCTGTATGGTCCTGCTGTAGTGAACAAGGTCTCTGGTTTGTGGTTCAATAATTCTGATATCAGAATTAAAATCCAAATGCCCCAAAAACAAGTCAAATAAGAACCTAAGGAACTTCTCAATCTTTAACTGAGACCTTTGGGTTTGCTTCAAGGTTGTTGTACTGCATTTCATTACACTCTGAAGCTGCTGTGGAGGTTCATGATCGTGGCCACTGTGGTCAGTCACTCATCTGACCTCTAGTGGAGTTTGGAGGCATAACAGCATCTCCAGACGACACACTGAACCAGGATCTGTGTCCTCTGTTGGTCCCGTTTACACAATCTCAGGTTAATGAAATGAGATCATAAGAGCACCGAGAACAGAATCAGGACTTACTCATTGACTACTTTGATTCCCAGGGAGCGAGCTGAACCGACGATGCTTTTGACGACGTTCTCAAGGGAGGTGTTCCTCATTTTGAAGCATTCATCCTGAGCTTTCACCTGAGCGATTTCATACACTGCTCTGACCGACACCATCCCGGCTGTCTCGTGGCCTTCACACACACACACAAAACAGAAGTGAAATCATGAATAAAACAGGACGAAAAATTCAATAAATGTATCAGGGAAAGTTTGCCACAAAGGACGACAAAGCGAGGGGAAGTGCGTGTGTGTGCAGGTGTGAATGATGAGAGGGTGCCGGGGTGGGATTAGGAGTGAACAGCTGAATCGAAGCTGGAGATAGCTCGAAGCGTAAAAGGTGGAAATCCATAATTCTCTTTTCTTAACACATAACCTTTGCCACTTCCTTCCTCTTCTGCAGTTCCCCCGCATGTCATGAATATAACATCAATCACAGCAAAGCTCAAAAACCAAGTCCGTGGAGAGGCGCGTGTCCGTTACAGGATGGGGCCAGCAGGGGAAAACTGAAGTGGGAGCTGAAATATAACGGCAGCAGCGCTACTCACCTGTTTTTCCAGCCCCTTTCGCGATGCCTGCCGCTTGCTTCAGGAAGTAAGACACCGTGGGCTGGCCGATCTTCAGGTCGTATGTTCTGTCAGGCTGAGGAGACACAGAGGAGCTGCAGTGAATACCTGATTGGACTTGGGCACGTTAACACGAGACTTTCATGAATTAAATAATAAATGTCCTTGTAGCCAAGATTATGAAGACACAGAGGTCATAAGTTCTTCAGTGTTAAAAACTTTTGCTCATTCCAGTCAAGAGATGTAATCAATTAGTCCCTTGACTCCTGAATTTATTTACAATTAAATAAAAAAACATTATTTTGTGGTTTTGTTTTCCAGCTGATGCTAAAATAAATGGATATTGTTAATTTGTCTATTACACAGAACAGATATATAATAATAATAACAGATATATAATAATTAGGTCCCACTCCGAACGGTCCTACAAGAAACCAGTGCTTGCAAAAGGTTCCGAGGTACGTATTGAATATGCACAAACCGGCATCAGTCTGTGGATATAGGCATATGTTCTTTTCAGAAAGGTTGTACACATTTGTATATTTGTATGAAACAGTTATTGGTCTGTACACAAAAGAGATTTTTGCAGTCTGAAAGAAAGTGGTATGCTGCGAATTCGTGACATTAGGCGTCAAGAGGTTAAAGCATTGTTTAGTCATCTTTTTTCATTCAATCACTCACTTTACCATTCATAACCTTCATTGATGCTAGTTACTGTTAATAAATTTTGATTGAATTTTTGCAGTTCTTTTTTTTTTTTTTGCACTTTTTGAAAAATGCTTTGCTCGATTTCAGACAGAGGTAGACAAACGCAGGCTCATTATTTCAACCTGATAAACCTCAACAGCCATTCCAGGCTTTCATGTATTAGCGCGATTAACGTAAATTCAGCCATGGAGGTTCGAGGTTACTTCAAAAGTTCTCAATCTCACCAGAAAATGCCACATGAGAAAGATTGGTTTTGCATTATTTTTCAACATAGTGTCATTTAACTTCAGTGTACTTGGTCCACTGATGTTCAAATTTCCCGTGTTCAAACTTATATTTGCTATCCCTTCACAAAGGAGGTCGCATATAGAGCCTCCAGAATGCACTTTTCTGAACTAAAAGAAAGAGAAAAGTAGGAGTTGTGGTGGTTTACAGGTTATTATGCTGTGATTTTACTGGTGCGGCCCACTGGAGATCAAACTGGGCTTTATGTGGCCCCTGAACCAAAATGAGTTTGACATCCCCGGCTTAATGGGAAAGGCATGGAACTACAACCTAGCGGCAACTTCATCGAGCAAAATAAAAGGATATTTGATGAAAAAACCCTTTAAGATACCACTTCCTGCATCAAAATTAACTCTTACACTCTTCTACAATAGTTATCGTATTTTAAATTCCTAGAATTTAGAATTTGGAATTGTATAAGATCAAGATGTTTGAATGAAAGGGACATTGTACCAACTATTTCCATTAAATGCAATGATTTCACATTTTCCCCCTGTACTAAAAATCTTCCTGGTGTGACCTGCAGGGAGTTGGTCTGAAGTTTCACAGCATGCACCAACAATATGTCCTGAAGAAACAAACTGCAGCAATGGCAACAAGAGTGGTGAGTAAAATGGTGTCTTCTATTGAGGGTCACACTCCTGTCTCTCATATGTCATCAACTGACTGATATTCTGTGAAATAGGACGCTACTGTTACATGGTTGACATTTAAAATCATTACACAACTAGTCCACTCCACAGCTTTGTTGCTGGTTTTTCTTTTCTATTGATTGTGTGTACTACATGCCAGGGGGATTTACAGCATGAACACGGACATTTAAGCTGTGTGCAGTTGTAAAAAACTGCTGTTAACATCATCTGAAGCACTGGAAAAATCAACAGCAACAGTCATTTAAGACCAGTTTAACAACACCTAGAATTTCCATGAAGGGCCATATTTGGTGGGTTTAGTGACATAAATGTGTCGTTTCTAACATCAGAAGAAACACATCTGGTATTAACACTGCACTTACACTTTGAAATTCCCCACATAGCATTGGACACTTAGTTCACAACTTTACCTCCGCATGACGGTTTAAAATCAGCTTTGAAGCTGCCACCACACTGTCAGGAGCACAACACCAAACTCATCTCTTTGGTTTTAATTATGGAACGGATTAACTTTCTCATCTTCTGACCCAGAATAATAACTGAAATCAGAGGATGATTTTCTGACTCCGACATGAGTCATTAGGTTTTCCTGAACTGCTGACTTCAGCTGAAACTCTCAACGCAATTTCAGCTAATTTAAAACCGAAGTAAAAACATCACTTGGACTGACTTTTCACAGCATTGGAGCACGTCTGGGGCTTCAACTGTTTGAGGCAGATTATTTGTATAAGCTGTAAAAAGTTTAAAAATCCCTTATTGTCACACTAATAAAGCAAAAATAAACACACAACTGGTCTCCCTTGGGGTCTGGAAGCTGTGTGCCTTGAGTTTTTTTTTTATGAAAACTAATTCCCAGTTGTAATCCTACCCTTTGGATCGGTGAACTTGTTTTTTCTTTCATCACTGTCAGATGCTCTACTTTAATAATCAGAGTTGTTTATTCAGGGTTATTAGTTATGTCATTTGCTGTGCCAAACAAAAGGTAATATATTATTTTTTTTCTGTCACTGATTATGAACTACTGTTTTGTGTATTAATAGGAGAGCATAATTTAAAACTGCATTTAATGATTTATTGTTACTTGGATGTCATGCAGCAACACTGACATATCACCACATAAAGTCAAATCTGGAAGCAAAGAGTGGCTTATTGTCACATCCAGCAGACACAAAGCAACATTATTATTGATTTTGTGTTTCTGGCCTCCTGATGAATTTAAGCCCAAATGCTACGCTTTTTTTTTTTTTTTTTTTTTAAATCTGGTTTTGGTCTCTCCTCAGGAGAATATCTGACTCTTCAGCTGCTAAATGCCCCACTATGTCCAGTCGCCACAGTCTGCTCTGTGGTGCTGAGCAGGTACAGTTCAGGGGGTTTATCTGAGCTTTTTCACTGAACTCCTGCCAACAGTGGCAGAAAATAACACGGATGAGACTGAATCAGTAGAGGAAAGCTACAGAATACCGCCCAAAACAATGAGCTGAGAGGAACTGCAGAGTCAGGTGGTAATTCTGTGTTGATTTATCGCTACCAGCAGATGTTTTCACAACACACATAATCACTTAATTGACTGTTTGTATAAAAAACTGGTCACTGCAGCTTTGAATAACGCATAAACACTTTAACATATTATGTAACTTTAAAGCAACCTAAATCGTCAGCCCGAGATGTTGTAATTCTTTTGTTTAAATGTTGCGGCACATCTGCTCTCCAGCCTCATTTACTCCCCTCAGAACCAAAATAACAATAATCTCTTCAGCCTCACTGATTATTCTGACCCGTTTCTTGTAATTCTAATTCATTCTGTGGCTGGGGACCTTCATTAACTAAACTCTGACATTCAATCCAATCAATAAATCATCAGAGGTAAGTTTACTTTGGATCATCTGTTATCTGTCACATAAAAAACTAACAGCAGACAATATAAAATGTAGGCTGAGCTGAGAAGATACCACAGAGGAAGGTGATTTGTCATCAGAGTCATGTTATCTAACGGTACTGACCTTTCGACAGAAAGGAACAAATTTTCTCTATCTACAGAGAAGCTATTGCTTATAAAGGTCCAATAACTTGATGTTGTTTTCTCCTCCCTTTTATAAAATGGAACACAAACATCTACTGCAGCAGGATTTTTCTTACAGGCAAAATGAGACAGGGAAAATTACAAAGTCGGAGAAAGAAGCAGACGTGAGAAGAACATTTATAGGAGCAGTAACCCCACTAGCTGCTGAGATGAAAGGGGATTAGCTTAGCTTAGCATAAAGACTGGAAACACTGAGAGGCAGCTAGCTTGAGTCTGTCCAGAAAAACATCTGCCTGAACTTCTAAAACTCATTAGCAAGCTGTATGTTGTTTTCTTAAGCCATACATCCAAACATAAATTGTTGCCTGGCAACTTCTGTGATGACCAGACACCGGGTGGTTACTGCACCGAGTCTGTTTCAGTACAAAACTCTTTGTAAAACCAAAACATGCAGTTTAAGCCATTCTAACAGTGTAACTCTAATGATAAGGTCAGTTTGTCAGCCGTTCCGCTGATGGACTACTTTGTTCTAGCTGAAATATCTAGAAGATTATTGGATGGATATCCATGACATTTGATACCCACATTCATGCCTCTCTCAGGATGAATTGTAAAACATGGGGTGATCTCCTGACTTTTTCCTCTGGCAGCTTTATTTGATCAAGGCTTTAATTTGTGCAAAATTTGGTTTCAAACACCTGCAGAATCAATGGTGCTCTCATTTATGCAGTTAAGGATTACAGTGACAGCGCACAATAATAGACATTTCTGCAAATCTGTCAGTTTAGCTAACTGTCTAATTTTCAAATGCAGTCCCTGGGTAGATGTGATGACAGACACAAGGACACATAAATTACATTAGACAGGGACAACAGGACTGTCATTATAACAACACACACCATAAGAACACATAAGGAAAACAATGACAACAGCACATAAAATAAAACAACAAAGCAAGCTTTGAATATCTTTGGGCATTTTCACATGTTTGATTGTTGTTTACCTATTAATTAAAATTAATTTTAAATGCAACATATGTGTCATAGCCCCTGATCAGTGTTGCCCTCAGTGAAAAAGCTGACTGTCCTTCTCACAGGTGTTAAACAATCACCTCTGACCACAGAATCAGTGTGTCTGTCATCAGTAGCTTTCTGCTTTATGAAGACACTAATAGGGGGAGGAGTCAAACCATGTAGAATCTTAGTGACAAGACAAACATCAGTAAAATAAGACTGTCCCAGCTCAGTAGGCTGTGATTTCTTAGGCAGTAACAGTGGTGATGGGTGTTTGGCTTCCTCTCAAGCAGCTTAAAAGCCTCATGGTATACTGAGTGTACAGGTTTAAGTGTCGTACACGAGGCTTGTACCCGGCTTGTTAAACACTATGACAAGTGGGACATGATCATGGCCCTGAAGTACAGTGCTGCTGCCTTAGTAGTTAAACAGCATCTGATATGGAGGACTTTTTATTTAAGTTAAACTTGCTACATTTGTTACCGTTTAAAATAATTTTTGAAGATCTCATAATGTTCCCCCTTTCAACAAGTTAATGAAAGTCTCACAGAGACGGTCTTTTAACTTCTCAGCTCAAAGTATTGCAAAGGGGTGATCATTTTATATGTAATACAGTTCAAGTCACAGCAAAGTTGTTTTTAAGTCATGCATATTGCGAGTTTGTCAGACACCGTCACAATTTTAAAATAAGCGGTGCAGAGCTGCCTGTAAAGTCCTATGAAGTGACTGCTTGTTAACACGTCGTCTAAAGGGCTGCATTTCAGCCACTATTTTGTTTCCTGTTGTCTGACAACAAACAGTAAAATATGTAAGTGAGAACAGCTTTATATGGAATTTGGTTGTATTAAAATGCAGTATATGTGAGCACAAAGAGCAGGAGAGAAGCTAAGAGAAGCCAACACCGGTTGAGCTCAGGCTGCACTGAAGTACAACAGGTGAAAACCCAGTAACCCAGCCAGTTATTGTTTATTGGTTTAAATTAGTCAAAGTTTCCACCATGTCTGAATGTCGCTCAGCTGTACAGTTTCCACAGAGCTCTGACCTGTGGGCAAACAATCAAAGCTAATGGTACCAGTAGCCACATTGGCCAAGCAACATGCTAGATTTTGCTGTTTTTGTGGTAACATTACCATCAATAATAGAAGTAATCCACTTGCTCTTAAGTTCCTGAGATGCTGGGAGTGCAGGATGTTTCTATTCACTCTTGCAGCCAACAGCAGAACATTTGGCATGTTTTGCTCCTGGCAGATACATTTTAGATTAGCAGGAGCGATTAAAGTAAACAAACCTGGCTGATTGTGAAGCAGCTGCTCATTCTGGATGGCGAATCAGGAAGCAGTGGGCAGTTAGGGGGGCAAATTTTTAGACCATCATCTTAGTGACTCAGTTTCTACAGAGAAACTAAAGCTTTGAGGCCACCTAGTCAAAGGAGGTGGTGGGTTCGGGGGGTTTGGTTGGAGCAATGGCAAAAAGATACATCTTCATATTTTCTCAGTTTTATTTTACACCTCTGAGTTTATAAAACATACAAAACACAATAAAAATGGATTTTCACCATAAGGGACCTTTAAATGTAAGATTAGAATCGATTGTCACACAAAGATATTTGAAAGCAGACCCCACTGTCAGCTTTTCTTCTGCAGCATAAACACCAGCGATGAGTTTAGCTGTTTACATCTGAGTCATGAGCTTCAGCTGCAACGTGTGATAAACGTCAGCATTTAGCAGAAAGTGCTGCTAACATGGCTCTCAAACGCTCCAGATCTCGGTCAATGTCTGTTTGTGTGTGGATTAAAAAAATATGATAGATACATAATTAGCGAGGTGCCGGCAGTCTGACTTTTATAACTTTGGACAGATCCAGATGGGCTGGTGCCCCCTGCTTCCAGTTTTTAGGCTGAGCTAATTGCCTTCCAGCTCTAACTCTTAACTTAACACAGACATGGGAGTGGTATCGATCTTCTCATCTAACTCTCTGCAAGACAGTGAAAAAGTGGGTTGTCCAAAAAGTCAATCTGTTGCTTTAAAGTAAGATGAAAGGCACCGTGAGATGCAGTCAAAGCTACTGAAGTGGTGAAAGCCGGCTGAGAAATGTTTGTGTCAGAGGCTGAATCACGCTGCATGCACACATTAAACACACAGAACACACACAGTGCAGCGAAAACAGAAGAGGCGCAGCACTTCAGACCACCAGTAGATGGCGCTGATGGTTACCAGCTTGGCCTCAGATGTGATGACAGAGCTCTTGCTGGATATTGCATGTCAAAATAAATTCACGCCTTTTAAAGGATTAGACTTCCCCTCCTTACAACGCAAACCTCATTACAACACACATTTATGCTGCTGAAAGGACAACTCCTGATTTGAAACAACACACAACGGTGGGAGGGGGGCATGACGAGTCGCACAATGTGCGGCTGTGTAGAATAAAAACTACAAACTCATGACACTTCTTTTCTGAGCAATTCACATCTCTTGCATGCACTTAATGCTTCTCGACTCCAAGTTCCCCTGGGTATTGCTTCATTAATGAATGCAAATGGAAAGGCTTACTTCAGTGGTAGAATATGAATAATGGAAGTGCTCTGGTAATGTTATGCGGCTAGTGGAATTAACCACAGTCGTGGGAGGGAAGACTGCTAAGTGTAATGGGTCAGGGACAGGTTACAGAGACCCACAACCAGCCCCACAACCAGCCCCACAACCAGCCCCACAGACGCACCTTTACATGGATCCTGATAGGGAGTGGGATGCCCTCCTTCAGCTCCTTAGTTTTCTCATTGAAGTCCTTGCAGAACTGCCCAATAGGGATTCCTTTCTGGATAGGGACAGAGGGAAAAAAAGAGAGGTAAATAAACATGGAGAAATAGTGAAGGATCGCTTTAAAATGTATGAGGAATCTGCGCTCGCAAAACATTCAGCTGAACGTCACTCATGTCACAGTGTGCTGCCAGAATACAGATGCCTCGGCTGCTGTCAGTCAATCAATCACTAAGCTTCAGAGGTGTGACTATGTTCACACACATAAAGAAGCAGCCATGTGATGTGATGTTCGTACTTATGCACTATAACATTACAGTAGAAACATTTTTACACCCCATACTAGTTATATTCAGATGCATCTGTGTGTGCGCAGCCCCCTGTTGTTCCAGACAGTGTTTGTGTGTGTCTGTCACTCGAGCTATGACTGAATGCATGTTGGTGCCCAGAGCCAGAGAAACCCAGTGATGAATGAGCTCCCATTTTCTAGCTCCTGCGAGGCAGACCAGAGCGAAAGCAAAATGGATGGGTGACATTAAGTCAACACCCGGCCAACACTTCTCCTTTGCAGCATTCCTCTTTGGAGCTGAATTCAGTAGCAAAGACTAATAAAGGATCTAATTATTACTGCTGAAATTTAGACTGACCTTCACCCGCCATCCTTCCCAGAGGCAACACCACTGATTGAAATGTTCATTTTAGAAATGAGAGAAGAAAAAAAGGGTTTTTATACACAGTTTAATGGACTTGCGCGTTTCTATTGCTCCATGACAGAGCACACTGAGCAGAGCAGATTTTAATAATGGATCTGATGAAAAGTCAGTCATCCTGAGACATTCTCCAATGACAGGATGGGGAAGACATTTGTGTGAACTTAACGGAGCAGAAAGTTCTCTGAACATCATCTCCACTAAAGGCTTCAAAAGCACCTGATGAATGCTAATGACTCGCTCGATCTACACATCCCGTCACTTCATCAGTGTCGAAACCGTTGCTCATTCCTCAGTGGTGTTTCTCTACATTTGCTAAAACAATAACAAGAAACTGATTGAAATTTCAACATATCACACGAAATCAAGGCAGGTTATTGTTTGAGCTGATGGGCGCTATCTGAATTACAATATTCTGCTAATGAATTGAAACAGCTACATCCCCAGAGTCCTCACTCGGCTCTACCTTCCCTCCCTTCCGTACTTATTAATAGTAATCCCATGTCAACCTCAGTACCTTCCACCCGTGCCCTTCCCTCCCTCCACCTCCCATAAAACAACACAGCAAAGGTAAACAAGCAGGGAGGGTGCATTAAAGGAAAGTCTAATTAAATATGGATTAATATAAAGGCTGTGATGTTGGGTGTGAGTCAAAGCAAGCCCCTGGGCTCTGCCTCATACATTCGGCTCCCGTTCCCTTCCTTCTGTTCAGCCCATGTCGGATAATGATCTCTCCCACCGACTCAGACGGCCCTTTCATGCCACACAAAGCCATGAAAAGGCCTCCCTGACCAGCAAGAGATAATGCCTGATGCTTCTAAAATGTGCTTAAGCACGGACAGCGAGACATTATGCAGGGAGAGAAGGGACTGTGCTAAAGATAGACAGAAGCAAAGACTTCACACGGCCTTTCGTGGCCAAACAGTCCTTCACTACTAAAGACGGCTAAATATAACAAAGATTGGCCTGAAGAAATTAAGCATGATGCACTTGGGACAACAGACAGCTCGCCTTGAGCCTCGTACACAATTAAGTATGCACCAGAGACAGGTTATCATAATTTAATTAAGCTGTTCCCCAAAAGTCCAGGCATCTCCGACTCTGAAGATGAAGTTGTATTTTGGCCTCTGGCTATTTAATAGCTTAACTGCAGAAATTATCCCGATTGAACCATGTTGGTAATTGTAATCACCTCCTCAAAATGTGGCAGAGAGCTGGCGTGCCATGAAAGCATGGTTCAAGGTTGGCTCCTCCAACTTCCCATGACATTTATCAGTGAGAGGGAGCTGGAACAGTAACATTCATGTCCTAGCCAAATCGCGAGTCCCACTCAATGCATCTGAGCATCTAATCATCCTCGAGTCCGAGCTGCTGGATAAATCCTCGCTCTTCTACCATGACTGATTCCAGCTCTCCAGTATAAAATGGCTGCAGCCCATCACCCGAAGCAGGGCCTTCCCCTCCGGCTGTGGATGAGGACATTCAGCCGCACATCTTCAAAGACCCTCTGAGATCCTGGGCACCAGGATTAAACGCTAATCTACGAAGATATTTCTTGCCATCAAATCCAACAGCGACAGTGGCAAGTAATTGCAATGTGATCCATTGGAGATCAGCGCGGCCGAGTCTTATTACTCATAATTATGTGAGCAATTAGCCGTCTGCAATTAAAATCTGAGAAATGTCCATTTGATTTGACCCTTCCACCATATTCTCTGCAGTGGTTTTTTGACACCGCCTTCGTGCTAATGTGATTGGCCTTTCAGCTTCACTAACTCTTTTTAACAAGATGTAGCACTGGGGTGGCAGGATGGAGTGTGAGCAGAGGAGGGAACTTGATGGGAGGAGAGGCGAGACGGGAATGGGAAAAGGAGAGACAGCTGAGGTGTATTAAAGTTGTCAGGATGTGGCCAGCGATCTCGGTCAATATTTTTACGACAGAGGGTTTGTTTGACAGGGGTGAATGCCTGTAGAGGAGAGACGTAAAGCAAAGGCCGTGGGAGGTCCTCATAAATATGGGTGAGTGTAGGGGTATGTTTATGTATGAATACTTTGGCTTCATTTCAATATGACAAGAATATCAGTTGAAGAGTGGATGTGTGTGCATATTAAGCTGCCACAGACCGCTGACAGTGAGGAAGTGCTCGCTGCGTGTGGTCGCAGGTGTTTCTGAAAAACAAGAATAAAAAAACAAATGAGGGAGAGATAAAGGGAGAGGAGGAGGAGGAGGAGATGGAGTGAGATGAGACAGAGAGGGAGAGTAGGTCAAGAGTAGCATTGTGCTTATGGAAGCGTGACAAACATGGAGATAAAGGCTACAGACTCAGGATAAGGCCTTGGGGCAGGAGCCACGATTAATTGCCCCTGGCACACAAGGCCACTGGATAAATTGCCCTGTGTGGGCGGCACGGAGGACGGCTGAGATACGGTGACAAAAGGTGCTACAGTGGAGAGAGGCTGGTGGGAGGTGAGGTTAATTAAACTCTTCAGTGTGAAACACTCTCATTCATTACCTTCATTAACTTGTTCATTTAATCTGCTCCGGTGTTGGCATTTTATCACATTCAGCCCCAATGTAGCGTCGTACAGCTGATTAGGTTCCATGCCGAACCCCTCAGCAGCCGAGGGGTAACTGAGAGTGAGAGGCTGAACAGCAGGTCAGTTTAGGTCTAACAGACTGCAAAAAAAGCTCAAAATAAATCGAGTTCACGCTGGACGTCCATTTTACTTGATTTTCCACAGTAGAATCAGTGGATTAGTCTTAAAAGTGGAAAATGAAAACGATATTCGCCCCCAGTCTCCAGTGTACTGTGCTGAGGCCAATATACAGGCCTGCATAAAAGAGCAGAGGAGCGCTGCTCAAACAAGCATGAACGCAGGGCTGAAGGAGTGGACCCAATTCAGGCACTCATCTTCATAACAACCAAAACAAGCCAAAAGTTCTCAGTAGAGTTTTTAACTGTCTGGATCTTTTCTTGAAATAGACACAGCTTTCACTTTTTTGTACCTGGCACAAGAAGAAGAATTTGCTGTTTGAGGGCACGGTGAAAGCAAGCAAGCAGGCGGTGGTGGAACAAAATGGATTGCATCACGACAAAACATCCCATTTTCAACTCCATTAGGTCCCCCTCACAGTCTTGACAGTGTTGTGCTTTTTGCCACTTCACATGATTAATCACGTGTGGAGGCTGCAGCAGAAACACGGGAGCCTGAACCGCAGGCAGCTGTGACTCCACGCTGGAGATGGCTGAAAAATCACAAGATACGCTGACATGTGGAGGACAGACACTCGAAGGAAGAGAGACGAAGGCTGAAATGAAGTCAGACGGAAACAGCAACTGGTAATGAGGTCTTCACGCAGCCGCTGTTGTGTTTGTGAAGTTTTCAAGGAGACATTAGGCAATTTTGAACTGTAAAGATGTTAGTTAAAGGGGAACTTTACAGTTGTTGGAAGAACTATTGCATATATGCCAAAAAAGAAACCTTTTGTGCACTGTAAATTTTTTTTCCGTACGTTAAAGTGGAATAGTTAAAAAACTGCAAAATGACAGCAACTATCAAAATAATATATTTAGATTTAAACAAAGAAAATTAATTTTATAATCAATCATGTAAAAAAAACTAATAAATTGACATCTAAAACAATGGTAAAAACTTAACTATCATTTTAAATCCTTAATATACACAATTTTCTTTCATAGACCGAAAAAAAATGGAAAATTATAAGAATTTTGCTAATTTAAATACAGTATTAGTGCCATTTACAAAAACACATTTTTGATGTGGACATTATTTACAGCTTTGACCTAGCTTTTTTATGGTTCACTTGTAAATTAATTTAATTGTTTTTCTGTGGTTTTAATAGATATTATTAGTAATTCAACAAACAGGGAAAATCTGTAACAATAACAGTAAATTGTTAAATCTAAGTTGTAAAAAAATGTTCATTTTTGGTACACAAAAAAATGTTCATTTTTTGCAGCGTGGCTCCCTACAAAACTGTGAAATATGATAAATTGCTATAAAAGGCGATGTTGGTTGAGTCACAGCTAGAGCTGAAGTCTCATTCAACTTTTATTTCAACTCAGACGACATGGAGGTATGGAGGCTTCATGCATAATGTAGCTGAGCAAGAAAATGAAAGATGTAGGAAAACAAATAAGAAACTTGGATAACGGTGACAATAAAAGAATTAAAAGGCCCAGTCAGTAAAACAAGAAAACCGTTAATTACACCGTTTGCTCTAATTAATGTTGCTGAAATGGGGAAAAAAAATCTGGAGGAGTGGAGTTGGAGACAAGTGAGTTCAATCAAACATCTGCAGCTCGCTGCCTCGTCTCTGCTGGAGGCCAACAGCTCCAGGCTTCATTAGCCGCTACCAGCAGAACAACTGCTGGCAATCAAGTTGAATTATGGGTAACATAGGTGACAGACGTAGGCGAGAAAGATGAACGCGTGGAGTGAAACAGACAATATTTTAGCTGCTGCGGAGTCAATTTTGCTTGAGGAAGAGCAAGGCTAAGTGGTGGACCGCTCCTGTAATTCATGGCTCACACTGTGAGATGACACCGAGTCGGAGCCGAGGGCAGGGAGGTGATGGCGCCGAGTGCTCCGTGTTTTCCATGTGTGTGGAGGTCAGCCTCGGGTCTGATGAGGAGATGTTGACGCCTTTAGCATTCTTGGACAGTTTGCAACCCAGTGTGTCCTTCCAAACTTCCCCAATCATGTCCGAAGCAAAAAGTGATGAGTGCACAGTACTGTGGACGGCCGGCCCGCCTGGCTGCCCCTCGCCCTCCTCTGCTATTCACACTGCTCCCCTCATCCTTTCTTTCCTGCCTCGCTCTCCACTTCTTTCCTCTGTGAAAGTGAGCCAGTGTGTGTGTGTGCACAGTGACCTTCAACCACACCCACAGGGAACAACAAAAAAAAAAAGGAGAAAAGAAAAGGCAGGGAGGGTAGCAGGATGGAGGGGGGAGTGGGATAAACAAGGGGAGAGGGGTGACAGAAAAGCAGTAGAAATAGGAAGAGGACGGCTGAAGAAGAACACAGAAAAAAAAGCCACACTGAAGTGGGGAAAATGGAAAATCTCTCTTCTCTTGGAAGCCAGCGGAGCGCAGAGCTGAATCTGACAAGAAAGATGACTCTCCATCCCCTTTCTCACCAGTCTGATTAAACCTCTCACTCTAAAATGAACCCGGCACACTGAGAGCCACAGAAACCAGAGACCTGAGGACCGGAGCCTTTGCTCCAGGAGCAGACCGAGGTGCCCACAGATACACTTGAAGGAGCTGGACCTTGAGCAGAAGGTGAAATTTCTTCCAACTCCATCTGCGGCTGACAAAGAAACCAAAATTGAATCCTGAAGAAGAAAATCAACCAGCCCTCAGATTCACTTTTAACCAAATCTGCGTGAGAAAATTCCCAATCCTTCTGTTTGAGCATGCACTAAGCCAGCCGTAATGAGTTAATCTACAACAGAGCAATGATTTCCTTGTGTGACTAAGACAGTAAGTAGACAGAAGGAGGACTAATTAAACTTGTAACATCTGCCTCCTGAGCTCTGAATGTGTCTACAGGCTACAAGCATCTTTCGCTCCACTTCCTCCGCTCTTATTTCAAGCAGAGAGGGCTAAATAAGGTGTCTGGCTGCTCCCGAACAAAGACACTCATCTTGTGCAAGTGGCATCCTCGTTATTACCATCACCAATGAATGTACTGTAACCGAGTGCTCTGAAATATTCATGGCTAAACTTCCACAGCTGATGGCGGAGGGGGGAGAGAGAGAGAGAGAGAGGATGGGGAGGCTGAGGAGGGTGGGAGGTCTGGGGCTGGAGCACGTAACCTGCTTACAAATTAACACCAGCACCAAACTCGGACAGCGTGACTGAGTTTCTCCCCCTTCGCTGTTGCTCCGCTCTGCCTCTCTTCTCTCTCCTGAGCCATCTTCCCGGTCGGTCTGCGGGTCTCCACACTTGCGCGTCGCCGCCGCTGCTCCACTTCTGACCGACTTCTGGCTGCTCCGCACAGCCGGAGACCGACCGACCGAGCGACCGAGCAGCAGCAGCTCTGCTCGCCGCTGTGGCACCGGAGAAACCGACAGCAGCGCCGCGGGAGGCGACAGATTCACATCGAGCCTTTTTCTGCAACGAGCACGGACTGATCGGAGGGACGGAGACATCTGCCATGCCAGATCTGCACGGAGGAGGAAATCTTGATAAGTACGAGCCAGGTTTTTTTTTTCTCCTCTCTCTCTTTTTCTCTCCTACAAACTGCTCGGTGTGGCAGCAGCGATGACTTTGCCCTCTCTCCGCCTCTCCATGAGCCTTCCTCCGGAGCCTGACTGTACACAAACAGCCGGACTGTGAGACTTTTATCGGCTCATCAACGACAATAAAAGAGACTTTATTGGGCATCGACGGCGCTTCTGCTTGAGGGGGGAAAAAACACATTATTTGCTTTTAAATCAAGCCAAGAAGATCGAGCCCAAGTGCAAGACGAATGGTTTGGGTAACTAAAGCTTCACTTTACTAGCAGCCATGCAGGGAGAAATCCCCGATACCTGCTGTTAATAGGGCAGTTATGAAACAGGTGTTGCAGAGGAGCGGGTTTAATAGAGATAGTTAAATTACTAAAGGATGTCTCACGACAGCACTGCAGGCGGAGCAGCTAATGATGAGCACCTTTCAAGAAGAAAAAAAAAGAAGCAATAACTGTGGGGAAAAATGAAACAACAAAACCCATCAGGCAACTCCTGAGCTGTTACCTGATAAATCAACAGATGTTTTAGTCCTGTGGCTTTATGTCTGCAGAGAGGATTTATTCTGCATTTGCACAGATTGCACACCCTAGACTCTATTAATTAATTAGTTTGCACACAATGGCTTCAGATGATGTCCTGATGCCCTTGGTGGTCCTGTTGCACCTGTCGAAAGTTGGTAGGGATTTGTGCGGTTGATGTGGGTGTTTATGGAGATTAACTGGAAGTGTAGACAAATCAATCTTTGCTCTGCATGGATTTCTGTCCATTGGGAATCACCTGTTATTAATAGAAAACAAATGCAAGTAGCAACCCCACCCCTTGCTTTATCTCTGTCAGCATGTGTCAGAATTAAAGTGATTTTTGGTTGATAACTGAGGCGACAGTGCACATGGCGAGCACTCATGTCAAATACGAGATGGAGGAGAGGTGGATACATTTTTTTAGGGGGAAAAAAATTGATTTTCAGTGTTAAATGGACTATACACAAATCTCTCTCCAGCACACTATTAAATCCCATTACTCATGCTTACAGTGAAATAGGTAGCCTCACCTTGTCAACAGCAGTGTCATTTCTGAGGCAGCAGAATGATGAATTTGGTCATTATTGATGAGCCGAGTGGACATGCGGGCTGTCATCCCGGTCCCTCACTCAGAACAGAATAAATTACACAGCGCTGACAGGGAGTCAAAACACAAACACAGGTTGATGGGGGAGATTTCCAGGGTGAAATTTAAGGCGCAGGTGGAATAACTTAAGAGGCACGACCTCGAGAAAGCCAGCTGCAACAGCGGCTGTAAACTTCTTCATCCTCACCCCCCGCAGGCTGGGGTTGTTCCCCAAGAAAGAAAAGACAATTTTAAATTCCAATATCCTCTTAATCTGCAGCTTGGTGGAATTCATTCAGTGGTGAGGGAAGGATAATCAAGTTGCTGTGTGTGATGAGACAAAAGGCTTCATAGACAATCAGATATTACAAATGCAGGCATGATCCACGCCTGTCCTCCCACCATGCCTCCGAGCAGATTAATCAGTCGAGATCGCTCCTTTCCTCATCTCTTTGATTCATCTGTTTCAGAGGAAATGCTTAATGTCTGAGATTTTTCAATACTCCTGGTGATGAATACATGAAGATTCATCCCGGCCAAGCTGGCCCATAGAATCCGTGTCCTCATTTAGTGGGTGGAAGCCACTTTCTATCTGCATTTGAGTCTTTTCTTCTTCATCACTTTCACCCCCTCTCCCCCTGAGCTTATTTATGAACTATTACTATCATGCAGTAACACTTTATTAGGCATGTAGACAGCCAAAAGGCCTATTAATCTTTCACTTGCAGTCTTATTCTCATTCTCCTTCTCCACACACATACACTATCTCAAACCTCCTTTTTTTTTTTTTTTTACCCAGCGGAGTTCTTCAGCCCTCTTCAATGATTCAGACAGCACCAAGGAGATGGCAGAGCTCCTGTTAGTCTTACAGTGAGGGAAGTGATGTGTCTTCCATCGGCAAGATATCAATACACATTTTTCACTGGCAGACTTTTCTCAGAGGCCGCAATCATGCAGACAATCTTTCGTTCGATCACGCTCAACTGTTGCTGTTAGGAGACATCTGAGCGGGTGATGATTTTATATTATAATGCCATCGATCCAGCCGAGGGGTTGACACCCCCGAGTGGCGCCGAGCAGATAACAGACAGTCCAGTGGTCTGCGCTGTGCTTTTCAGCTAAATACGATAAAGAGACGTTGGTTCGATTACACTGTAAAGTCAGTGATCATTTCTCACACCGAGATCAATACTGAGGTTTATTGTGTCTGAGGCTGAGATATGAGCTGTAACAATAACATGAAACCTCATTCAGCAAATTAGCATTGCCTGCATGCACTCACCCGGATGCACACGGTGTGTACACAAAGACACGAGTCAAGCGCGTCTCTAAACAAATAGCAAGTTATCAATATTCATCTGATATGAGAGGGGAATTTGGGATGATTAAAGGCTGCAGCACAGTATGGGAACAAACACGACAGACTATAGAGGGAAAGAAAAGGTTTTGATGGGGCACCTAGTTGCGCCTGAATGCAATTAATGAATGAGCCGAGTGGAAGAAGGAGCAGGAACAATACACAGAAAAAAGTAACAGCAACTTGGAGAAAATCTCAGAATCAAAAAGAAGCAATGTTTGGACCTTTATGGAAAGTGAAGACTATTTAATTCAAAGAGCCGCAGACAAAAAAAAAAACAAAACAACTATTTAATAGGCCTCCCAGCTTGAGCAGCCAGGGTAGATGTAGCTCTGGCCAAAGATGAAGGGTGCTCACTGCTTACTCTGCAGCTAATGTCTTTAACCATAGCAACAAGCATCAAACCATTTTACATTTGGTTTTGAATTTGTACTGGGAAAAAAACAAGCTTTTTCTCATCCTGAAAATTTGTCAGTTTTACTGAGCACAGATGGCTTCGTGTGCAGCAATGTGATCAGAGTTTGAATTCTGTTGCTGTGACACATTCCCCACGATGCATCTGTGTGTGTGTGTCTTTTCCAGGCATGGTGCCCACGCCCCAGGTGTGCGTATCAACCCTGGTGACGGTGAGCACGATGGCAGTGGTGGACCTCTACTTGCTGGAGCAGAGCATGCTGGGAGTGCGTGGTCTGTCAGGACCTAGTGTGTGGCAATGTGCGGCGGTGTTGCTAGGTGATGTGGGCTTCCTGCTCGCGCTGCGCTTCGTCTCGGCTGGCGTGGTGTCAGAGGCGCGGTCGCCACGTCGTGGTTTTGCCAACGCCCTCTGGTTCCTGTTCCTGTCCCTGCTCCAGCTCAAGCTCTTCTTTGTCTGCCACAACTACAGGCAGGAGCGCCGGCCGCCCGACCCGCTGGCCAGAAAGACCCTGACGCTGCTGCTGTCCATCTGCCTGCCCTCCCTCTTCCTCATCCTGTCGGGAGCTGACCACATGACCCCACAGCGCAGGAAGCAGGAGGTGCGGGGCCGGCTCCTCTGGGTGGTGGTTGACCTGCTGGACGTGCTGGACCTGCAGGCAGGGTTGTGGGAAGCCCAAGGAGGGTCCACGGCGGGGACTGCAGGGGCCACTGAGCAGAGGCTGCCCATCTGGGCTGAGGGCTTGGTCTTCTTCTACTGCTACGCCCTCCTGCTGCTGCTGCCATGCGTGGCCCTCACAGAGCTGGGGGCCACCGGCCTGCCAGGACAGAGAGGACCCCGTAAGGAGGCTTTGTACCCTTGGCTCAGCTTGGTCACCATCAATATCTTCACCCTGGCCCTGCGGGGCACAGGCATGCTGTGGTACAGGGACCCCCGTGTGTCCACTGTGTTTCTGGGGAAGAACCTGCTGGCTCTGGCTGTGAAGCTGAGCTCAGCCTGGGAGAGACACAAGCAGGAACGTGGTGCTGCAGGAGCCGAGACTGTGGCTGGAGCAGAACCAGGAGACTCTACCTTGCCAAGTCAGAGTTCAGAGCAGGGAGAGGGCCAGGCCCAGGGGAAAGCTCCCCCCTCTCATTATCACACACTGTCTCGATCTCAAAGCCACACTCTTTCCCATGTCAGCCTGGAGCCCACAGCGGCGCCCTTAGGACCCTCTTTCATCTCCCACGAACTCTAGAGAATCACCATGAACATGCGCGCGTGCACAAATGCATGCACGCACACTCAAACTCAAAATTTAGACCAGCCAAGCCAGTATCACATCCAAGCAGATAATTTGTATTGAATTTCAGTACAACGGCGATGGGTATAATGCAGAGCTGTGGAAATGCATTTGGCAAGCTTGGCTATCTGCACATTTTCTTGTGCTAGGAATAACAGAAAATGCATTGCTGTGATTTATGGGAGTGTATTGTCTAAGTCAACACTGTGAACGCATCTGTCAGAGTGTACAGACAATTCCACAAATGTATGTTGAAGTCTAGTGTTCATTGTTGTTTAATCTGGGCTTAACTGCCTTACCTGTCGCCTGCCTGTTTTATTCTGTCCTTGTAGTTTGACTTCTTGCTAATCATCATCTGTGTAGAAGTGAGGAACACAAATTTAAGTTAAAATTCATGTTGTTTTTTTGTAGAAATATTAGATCAACACTCATCTACCCTTAGATGCCAAAATACAGTCTGTGACCTTTCAGTGTACATTTTCTCTGTCACTCTGCAGAGAACTTTCAGAGAAAACTTTAATATAGAGGAGTGATGATTCATTTTTCCCTCACCAACACAGAGCACAGATTCTAAATCCATCTACAAGTCAAATTCAACACTCTACACTGTGCTTCAGTATTTTAATGTAGAGTCCAACCCAGTGACCCTGAGAATGGAAGTCTTCTCACAACCCCAAGTTGTGTTCCCCTGTTGGATTTATTTAGATGCCTCAGGAGGTAAAATATAGAGTTTTCCACAATATAAAAATGCAAAGGTTAAATAGATATAAAAACTTAGTGTGAATTAAAGATGTTTATACCACATATCATATCTTTTTATTAATCCCATGACCTTCCCAGATATATGCTGGGACTTTGCCCAGAGGTTGTGAACCTCTCATGCCATCATGGTGCCAGATTTTCATTCCATCCAAATGGAACACTGATATTCATATTAGTCCCTCTTGTCTGGCAGAAAATGTCTCGATCCTAAAGCCACACTCTCCCCCATATCAGCCTGGAGCCCACAGCGACGGCCGCCCTCAGGACCTTCTTTCATCTCCAATGAACTCTAGATATTCATTCTGAACATGAAACATGCACAAATACGTGTGCAAGGAATCAGTCACTGTGTTGTTTGGTTGGTGTGAAAACCTGCAGACTCATAGCCCTCAAGGCCGATCGTTCCTTTTAGGCTGTGTTGAGGTCGTACAGCATCTATTATGTGACTTAAATGCAGGGTTTGAACATCAGTCACTCAGATATAACTGTGCTTTAGTAACGGAGATGTATAATGCACCTTCAAGTACATTTCAACATTTGTTGTTGATGTTAAAATCATCCTGCAGCAATTTTAACACAACAAAATGTGCAAATCTCAAGATGCCAACTTTGAAAGACTCTATTTGCATTAATACAATCTTGCACTGATAGGGACAATGACGGGCAATAAGCATTTCACATCATCTTTATGCTGTTGTAACTCAAACCGCAGTACAGGTCTATTTTACTACAGTGTTTACAAAGACTGAATACCAATGTAAGTAATCCCTTTACAGTTTCGAAAACTTAATGTTTTGTTGTCATCTGTACTTGTCTGTCTCAATGTCACTGTTATTTTCAAAAAGAAGAAGAACAAGAAAACTGTCCAGCTGCCTGTTCTACCCTCCAATCCCCTTTTTCATTCTAATCAAAGAGTTAACTTTTTAATTCCATTTGAATTATGGATGGAGCCTTTCATTGGGTTGTCAGATGTTGGGTCTCATGGGATTATGGGTCAGAGCAGCAGGTGTAGAGGATGTACAGTACTGTCAAGTGCCTTGTTTCACACATGAAGCCTCTGGGTCATTGTGAGGCGTACACATCATGTGTACCATGTGGAACTTGGACATATGCCATGTGTATACTGTGAAGTTATTCCACAGCTGTTGTCAGCTACATCTCCAGGACAGAGTACAGACTAATAAAGTATTTCATACTCGCCTGGTGTTGACAGTTCATTGGCTATTATGTAGGAGCCTTATTGGCAGACTGTCACCCACACATAAGGGGAAAACAGGAGGAGTCAGCCCAAACTATTCAGGGCCAAGAGGCTTTAGGGACATATAACTGCCTCATTCTTGCAAAACCTCCACTATATTAAAGTCAATCAGCGCTCGTTCTGCAGACATAGTAAATTGCATGTTTTTATGTTTTGCTGACGTTGTGAAGTGAATGGGCGCGTCCCCACATATTCAGAGCAGAAAAACATGCTTTTTGCTTCACGGAGTGGCACGCTGACGAAAGGCCGTCATTTATCACAATTATACCAGCCACCCCATCAGCTCAGATCCTCTCGCAGTAATCCTTGACTGTGCTGTCGTGTTGTCTGCCTTTAATGCTGAAAGAGAGAGAAGTCTTGATGCGATGGGGTGTGCTTGTCAAGGGTATAGTAAGTGCGCGTGATGTTTTTCAGCGAACGGGCTCTTTGCTCACAGTGCTTATGAATGCACCCGTCGGCCTGTCCTCTGAGCTTTAATGGTCCTAATAATTGAAATTGAGGCCATTCGTCAAAATGCAAGTGCTTATTCTCACTGCTTTATGCTTGATTTACAGGCTGTATTTACAGGATGTATTAAGACTAATGTACAGTCATAGCCACAGAAAGAAATTCATTTAAATTATCTGTGGGGAATTTCTCTTCAGTTCAGAGACTTTTAAGAAAAAACCACAGAGGGATAACCAGTGTAGTAGACATCATGCAACTCTCGCCTACCCTCTTTCTTCCATCTACCTCTCCTTTGCTCACTCTACATTTCAAACACATGCATTCTCGATCCAATCCCTGTTGGGCAACTTCTCATATTTCTATTATACTAAAAGCAGTGACTGCATAGGCAGCTACCTCTGCAAATGACTAGCTCCTAGAATTTGTTACACCTGTTAAGCTCAGCATTTTCCCTCAGCTCCCACCGACTCTCATAACCTGAAGAAAAGTGCATGAGCTGCTCTGCTGTGTTCTTTCTTCTTCTGCCATTCTCTCCGGTGCTCCTGCTCTTTCCCTCTATGCGTGTGTGCTAATTTCACTCCAGCCTGTAATTATTCTCATGTACCAAAGCTGTCAGCTTCCCTTTTTTGTCTCCCATTCCTTCTTTTATTTCTCTCGTTTGTTTAAATTTGCCCCGCAGCCGACAGGCAGCCTACCTCTCTGCACTTCCCCTGTCAAGGGTGGTTAGTCAGAGACGAGGAAAAAAACTAAGGAGGAGAGGCTGGCTAAGATTAAAGGGCCGGGGCCAGTGCCTAAAGCGGAGCGTCTGCTGACTGCCATTTATTTACCGTTTGCTACACACATTGTGAGCTTGATGGAGCACGGAAGCCAGGAGACACAAACATGCACAACATGACAACAATGACATCCCAAACACTACAAAAAGAGGTACCTTTAGACAAAAATATGGCTTTGTCTTGCTTGGTTGAGCACTTGGTTACATCCCATCTCACCTCATTACCCCCGCTGCTGCGACAGCTACAGTATGCCTATGAGCTCACTCCAACCTATCCTAGCAGAAAGAGCCACGTTTAACAGACAGATGTCTAAATCATTCATCATAGCACACACCATCAGCACTACCACTTTTGGAGAGAACTTCAAAGTCTACTCTATGAGAAAGAAATGATGCAAAAGAATCTGAAACTCTTATGATATGCATTGCAACAGTGGGGAGGTTCGCATACTAATACAGGTCTCAGATGTTGAGGTGACATTTACCTCATGCTGAAATTAAATGGAACAAAAAAAGAGAACTGGGGCTGAAACGATAAGTCTATCAAAAGAAAATTAACCACCAAGCATTTTGACAATTGCTTAATCATTTAAGTCAATGATCAAACACAAATGCCACACGTTTGTTGATTCCAGCTTATCAAATTTGAGGATTTGCTGCTGTTCTGTTTTTCTCACTGTAAATTGAACAGTGTGGAGGAAGATCTTAATTTATTGAGAAGTAGCAACACCACAGTGCAGAAATAATCATGCAATATTCATGCATAAGTATGACCATCAAAATAAACTTCATTTACCAGATGCAATTAATGAATAATGGCTCACTTCAGAATAATGCATTATTAAATTATACTTACTGATGCATCAATGTGTGAGCATTCCTCAGTGCTGCGGCTACTAAATTGCAGCAAATTTTAATCACTTTAATTCCGTTAGACTGATTAAACTTGAAGATAAAGCATCATAATTTATTCATTGACTAAATCTTGATATATCTCAATGATAATAGATCTCGGTGAAGTAACTAAGGCTAACAAAAAAATGTAGACATGTAAATAGTGACATATATACACAACTGAATTGCAGTGAAGCGGGAGTATAAAGAAAGTACAGTTCCTTAAAGAAAGTATTTAACTATCCTAAGCATTGTATTTCATATTTAGCTATTTTGTTTCACAGAAATGAATTATGTTTTGGATTTTTGGTCCAACAAAAAAGCAATTTAAAGATGTCGCCTTGGGTTCTGGGAGATTGTGAGCAGCAACATGTCTACATTATTAAAAATCCCATATTATTCACCTTTAAAATTACATGCTTTTCTTTTTGTGGTCTACTAGAATATATTTTACATGCTCATACTGTACATTGCTGGAGCACCTCGTCCCGTCCTCAGTCTAAAGTGCTCTGTTTTGTCTCTTTAAGGCTCCCCTTCTGAAAAGTCCAATCTGCTCTGATCGTTCAGCTGGCCCAGTAAATCTTGGGGAGACTTGGGGTTTTCAAGTTTGTCGACCTTTGACATGCACAAAAACCAGAAAGGAAAGGAAACCCCTCGCCCTCAAAAGAACATGGTCTCTAAATTTATCATTTAAATACATTGTCTGCAGCTAACAATATTGTTATATTTGCATTTGTCTTTATGTTGCACCTATGTCTAAGTGTAATCAAAAACTTAAAATTAAAAATTTCATGCAACAGAAACATAAAACTAAGCATGCGCAGTGAACAAAATGCAATTCCCAGTGGGAAACCTCCACATTAATCAAATACAAACCATTTAAGTTGGCTCGTATATATTATTTACCGTGCGTCTCACTCAAACAGCAAGGAGCAAGTGTTCAAAGGAGAAATGGATCATACAAACACAGACAGGCATTGAAGACCTCACTGCATGCTAGCTGAGGCTGGTAAAGCAGCCACTATTTTCAGTTTGCGTGTTATCTTCAGGTGTCACAAATCCAAGATTCTTCAAAATGATCAAATTCCAACCATAACATCCTTGGGAAAGGAAACCCAAAAATACCACAGACTCCCACTGATGCCGACATATCAGCACTCATGTCACTGTGAAAGGCTTTATATGATGCGAGACAGAGGGAGGATTGTTCAAAAATGTATGATTGCTATTGTTTGAGTTTTTATGCATGTCTGTTGGTTAGCTGCCATAAAATATAAGCCCTCTGTCAGTCAACAGCAGTGATTCTGCCATAAAAAATAAAAAAAAGTTATTGCATCCACTGCTAAAGGTGTACAATGGGTAACGTTACGCAAAATTAGGTAAGAATCCATAAAAATCCATTTGCAATTAACCTTTGAAGTTCACAAATTGCTACAAACGAGCCATATGGAAAAGCTCGATGACCTTTACAGTTGAGAGTTGAGTGCCAGTCAGAGTGAGCCTTTAAATTCTCAGCTGCAGCTCAGTGGGACCTCAGCGGTCTCCAGTGTGGCTAAAGAGGACGGAAGATTTAGCTGCGCCTTAAATGTGATCAGTAAAAATTCTAAAATCAATTATACATCTAACTGGTAAACATTGCAGAGATGGTAAAATTGGGTTATTACAGTCTCTTCACTTGGCGGCACTTAAATTCAGGCTGCGGTATTTTTGAGCACGGATAAAAGATGCTTAAATGGGATGAGATTAAAGCACAGATCCACCGTTGTATTGTTGAATAAAAATCTCTTTCAGCTGTTGGAACCTCTACTAACCACTCAATGCATTTCCTAGCAAAAGTGAAATCACAGATGAACATCAAAATTCTTGAGAGCAATCATTCTCAAGCCTGTATTAACTGATTTTTTTCTGGCCACTTGAAGGCAGCATTAATTAGATGGAAACAGCTCCGATGTGTTCCCAGCTTTTAGGATTATAAAGCTACCTTTATAAACACACTGCTCCCTATTAACACATCACATCAGTTGCATTTCCAGTCACTTGATGACTGTCAGTCCAATATTGATTGTGTTCTTTAGCTGCTAAATGCTCCGCTATGCTCAACAACTAGTTGCCAAAATCATTCTGCTGTTCATTGCTGGGCAGGTAGTGTACTGTGGGTTTTAATGTTTTTTTATGAAAGCAGCTCCCTGCGGAACATGAAAACAAATCTGAGAACCAAAACTACAAAGTTACATGCCAGAAAACCAAAACAATGTGCTTCTCTGTAGAGCTGAGAAGAGCTGCAGAGTTGACTGCAAATCATTTGTTAGTTATCTTTTATCTCAGGTTGTCATGCGATCCATTTTTAAAATGCATTACAGCAGCTTTAAGGCAGACCCGCAGCACAAATGTAACCTCTGTGATGTGAAAAACTCTGATTTTTAACACTGAGTGCCATCTGCACAGCGACGGCACAGACTTTGCCTTTATAAATGATGCAGCATTTGGAAAGAAAGACAGACGGAGTCTAGAAGTGAACTAAAACGGTGTGAGAGTTTGAACCACTTTGAATGGAGATACTTCAGATAAAGCTAAAGTGATTAGTCGAATAACTGAATAGCTTACATTACATTGTTAACGTAATGGTTCTAGCTCCTAAAATGTGCAACTTTGAGCCTTTTCATTGAAAATTAGCATTTTGGGGGTGAGCAGTTTGGTTTGGCCTGTTGGGCAAACAAAGACAAGAGGAATTTAAAAGACTTTTTTTATTTTCTGACCTTTTCTAGACCAAATGATTGTTAGACAAAATGATAATAAATAATGATAACAGAATGCTTGTATTAGTTGCAGCCTCTGTATGTGAATATGAGAGGAAAATATGACATCAAGCAGATATCAGTAGAAGAAAGTGTTTAAAATAACTACAGGAATTTGGAGCAGTAAATGTAAGTCTCAGTCTGTCTGGAAGATCAGGTTCAGTAATGAACAGAATTTTGTTATTGTAATGTTGTGCAGCTGCCGACAGCAGAGTAGATCCCTTTGAACAGAAGCCTAAAGTAACGGTGCAGTTACCGTTGATGTCAGATGAAGTATGATATTCTTTACATTATTTAACTTCTTTCTGACATCTCAACATTTGCATTTCCTTGATATTATTAATCATGCATAGATCCCTTTGCTGCCAGCTTTGTACACACTTCCATTCTCCTGTCTGAGTTTCATCATTAAGTCACAGAGACGGATTAACTGTGAGAACTGATCTGGTTTCCAAGTGTACAACAACATCCACGGCTGATGAGTTCTGTCCATTAAAGAGCCTAACTGGATCATTTGTATGTACAGAACGAGCCATAGGGTTGCTTTAATTCCATCTTGCAAAGGACAATCAAACTTTAATAGCTGAATGACCATTAAAGCAGCAGCAGATTGGGCATTTATGGTGTAAAATAAAATATAAATTTTACTAGGAAGATCTAAAACAATACACTTGTGTGATCAGAAACAAAGACGAGGTTAATTAATGGATCATCAGCAATGAAAAGCTAAACTGCAGCAAAAAAAGAAATTCAGCCTCTGCTATTCTTATCCATCCTTACTCCACTTTGTTCATTGCTCAGTGACATTGAGGACTGCTGATTTATAGTTTTTATTATTGTGCCAGCCACCACATACATTTTTCTACTTAGAATTTGGATCAGTGGTGAAAAAGTTGCTCTGGTGCATCCCTGAACAATAAAAAAACAAGACAACTTCAGCTGTCTCTGTGGAGCAATTGAAGCAGAAAGAAGGATACGAGAATTTAAGACAAAACCTTCACAGGCTCAATTCCCTTTCATCAACCGGCTTGTAAAGAGTGAGGCTAATGTATATGGACAGCTGCAGTGGATGGAGGTGTTAGTGTCTTTGGCCTGGAAACTGTGAGAAAATAGTTGCAGACTGAGGCAGTGTGTGGCACCCACCTGCACAATAGAGCTGTGCGACTAGAATAAGAATGGGAATATGAATAGGGCTATGCGAGGAGATGGAGGTGGTGGTGGTGGGGATGTAGGATGAGGTGACTGAGGGGAGAGAGGCAACTATGTGATTGGCAAAGTGAAAATAAGGAAGGATCAGGTTGTCTGGCGGTTAATGAAGGCTGTGTGCAGAAGGTCAGTTGATAAAATGAAGCTCTGCTCCTGCAATTAAGTTAATACTCGTGATTACTCAGAGCGAACAGATGGAACAAGAAGTGGAATCGTGGGTAATTTTACCTGTCCCAAGACGGGGCCTAGTGGGGGTCCAGGGGCCGCTTGTCCTGACCTCACTATGGCCCGGATTACATTGCCTGTATCCAATTTCTTCACAGCCTTAGCTGCCTTGGAGATCTTTGACATCCTGGTGTGTCTGAAAAGCCTTAAATCTGCCTCCAAGTCAACTGAGAATCCATCCACTGAAAAGGCAGAAGAAAACAAACAAATTAGCCTTTCAAGCATACAGAACTGCAACAAATCACTCACACAACGGTCTCATTAAAACATCATACACTCCAGTCGATACAAATACCCACAGGCAGAACCCGTGCCTTTCCATTCTTCAGCGGGTGAGTAATTAAAAAAATCTTTGCCTTCGATCGGCTCAGCAAGAGCCGCTTTCCTGGAGGTGTTTGGAGTGTGGATCAACAACCGAGTGAGATGCTCGCCACGTTGGAGAGCCTGAAAACTAACAGGATTTAAACTTCTCTCCAAAAAAATCATGGGGTGCATGCCAAAAGTGCCTCCTTCGCTTCACCTCAGTTTGAGTGGTGTCATCACCACGTATCTGCACTGCAGCAGAGCTTCTTCTGCATCAGTAGAGGTCAAGAGTCAAGGGCAGAGTAGAGACACGTAACAATAATAAAAAACATGGAAGGATGGAAGTGTAATCCAATACATGAACACAAAGAGGGAGCTGCTTTTTCATACCACCTTAAAATACATTTGCCAAATTAGAAGTCAATTAGTAGAGTGGGTAGAAAGGCCTGAACTTGTGGCCTTTCTCTGGGGAGGCAGAGGACATAAAAGTAGGACTCTAATCCTCCACTGGAATAAAAGTAATACTGACACAGCTGCTTTAAAAAAAGAAGAAAAAAAAAGGATCAATGACTGGAGCCAAGGGACAAATACAAGTTTTAGGGTTGAGCCGTGTGAATCAGGGGAACCCAGCATTCAATAAAAATAAGTACTTGAGGGGAGAGAAGAGGTCCAGCAATGATTCATTGTAGGCAACAGAGGGTATCCAATTAGATCAACAGAAGAGACAGTACCAGAAAGATATATGGGACCTCATGCTGCTTTAGAGCAACAAACAGGGAGAAGCGACTCCCAAGAAAAGTTGTGATTCTATCTGGACTGCTGATTATCCAGCAGCCGTTAAAGTGCAACCACCATGAGGCAATATTTGTGAGGGCATTAAGGTGATACGCATACTGCAGAAAGAGTTCCAAATGGAATCTATTTAGTTTGAATTCTCTCAATAGCTGTCTTTACAATGTAACTCACATACACTGCTACTTTTCAGAGGTCAATTTCACGCTACTCACCTAATGTGTTCAGCTGCTTCATTGTAGAAAGAATTGTGCTGCTGGTTAGATAGAAATGCAGAGACCATTATGCATTAAATCTGAAGTGGGAAAAGCCACTTTTGTTATCAAACAATGACAGAAGGACTCATGAATCTCTAACTGGCAAGCTAAGCTAAATAACTACACCTGCAGTTTGAGAGTGAAAATAAGATTGCCGTCTCGTGGTTGTACAACAATCCATTTACATCCATATCTGTCCAGACTCATAATATATGTAGTGAAGAATTTGAAGGACTTTTTAAAGAAGTATTAAGAAGTTATTGGCCAATAAAACTGATTCTGATACAACACAAAGTTGTAGCCACAACAGACTACACTGCAAATCTGATCGCAGGTGCAAAGAAGCTCCTCTATTAATTCTAAAACATGAAAGCTTCACACACAGCTTCAAACTGGCAGCACAAAACATCTTTAGAATATGCACAGTTAAAAGGTGGGAACCCAAGATTATGGTCCCCAAAATCAGTATCTGATCAAATGTGAAAAATGTACACAATTGTTCTTTCTGTTCTGAAATATGGGGTGAAATAATGGTCGGAAACGTGTTTTTAAAGAGCATCATGACGTCAAGTGAAGCTGGCCTTTGACCTTTTGGATATGAAATGTCATCAGCTCATCATTTGTCCTGTTAGACATTAATGTGAAATCTCATCATAATTAGCATATGACTTCTTGAATTTGACCACCAAATAATAATGAGTTCTTCATGAGTCCAGCTGCACTTTTGGGCCAGATGTAATAAAACTACCTCCAGGTGTTCAAGAGATATCGCCTTCACAAGGAGGGACAGGCAGACCATAAGCCTGAAAACATAATACCTCTGGCCATGGCTGGCGCTGGCATGGAGGCATAAAAGAATGCTATAAAAATATCAACCAATAAAATCACACACAGAGAAACGAGGCTTAACTAGAGTTTCGTGACTGTGAGGGAAAACAGTTAGGACCAGCATTAAATGTTGGGTTTAAAGGATCAGGGTGTAAGATTTAGTTACATCTAGAGGCGAGGTACAAACCAATTGAACAGCCTTCCTTTTTAATGCATGTAGGAGGACCTTTGGTGGCCGTCACTACAATCTGAACACGCAAAAGGCTCTCTATAGAACCAGTGTTTGTTTCCTTCCTGGCATACATTAGAGACATGGTGGACTCCATAGAGCAGGACCCCCTCCCTATGTAGATATGAAGGCCTCATTCTAAGCAAGGCAAAGCATAATGATTTGTAGTTACATTTGATTATACACTAATGAAAGCATAATTATGAATACCAGATTGCCTTTCTGCTAATAGATCCCCCTAAATTGTACAGACTGGTCCTTTAATTCCAATTTAGGGCAGAGGGAATAACAGTTCTGTGGGGGGGGGGGGAAATGACAACGTCATGCTTTAGTGCACCGCAACTCCAATCTCTGTAGGAGTATGAATAATAAAACTGCAGTTCCCTCACAAAATGAAATCACTTATCACAAGGCCATGCAGTGAACGCTGAAGAAGAATTGACCTACATAAGGCATCACAACCGCACTGACAGTGCGTTTCACGCAGCTGAATTTACATTAGATTCAAGGAATAAAGCGGCATTAACAGTGCAGCAGTGGGAAACATGGTTCAAGGCTTCACAATAAGCTTCAATCAGGGCTGGGTTAATGTTTTGTTGTGAGTAACCAAACTAAAGCTGCAGTAATTTGAAGAGAACAGACACAATTTTGAGCTGCTCTTTAGGCTGAATATTACATTCCTATGGAAATTACTGGCAACAGCGTCATCGATAATAAGGAGTGCACAGAAGGAGCAATTTGTTTGGGCTGTGTAGAGTTCCCGTGTGAAAGCACTTTATTAAAAAATGCTTGATAAATGGCATGCCACAAATCCAGCATTTAAATAACCACCTAATAAAGGAAGGTGAGTTGAGCTATAATAGAGCAAAAAAAACATGGCAAATGTTACAGAATACATTAAATTGCCACTGAACCCAACAATGTAAATCCTATTACAGTTAAATTCTTATCTTGCCCTTACAGCTTCCCTTTGGATTTGGCATAAAGTCTCTAATCATCAGCTTGTATAGTTTAGTTGTATCGACTATGAAGACCAAACCCTAAACCTCATATTTCTAAGAAAATCTGGAACTTCTCAAGCTCCCCCGTTACCTGTCAAATAAACTATCAGCGATGGAAACAACATCTTTGACAGAAGTAAACATGTCAATAAAACTGAGCACACAGGAGAAAAGCTGGAGAAAAATCCCACCTTTCATGATAACGTGCAGGTCTACATTGACTGTTGTAAAAAGATAATCTGAAAGTAGATCCCTCCATGTAAAAACTCATTACACTTTATCACCCATTCATTATTGTGCCTCTAGAAGTTGTGAAGGTTGTCACGGTGCAATAACAGCCGCTCATGTTGTATGTTTCAACATAATTAAAACTGACGGCATTTCAAGGATAAAACCGACTTCGATTAAAGAAATGAATAAGTTTGCTATTAAAAATGTGGGCCTAATTGCACCAGTGAAGCCCAGTTGTTTAGGCTATTCACTTTAGTGTTCATTAAGGGGAGCATGTAGCCAGCATCAATGAGGCTTCTAAATCTGTTATTTATTTACAAGTCAGGGTGAGAGATTCTGCTCCTCTTTAAATTACATTCTTGAAAAAGAGATAAAATATTTTTTAAGAGCTGTCTTTAGTTTGAAGGTCTAAGAGCATGCTCAGTATGAATGATACTGATATTGTATCATTATGGTAGAAATTGTCTCCTTCCTCACTTTATATCTTTCATATCTTTTTGCTGCAGTTGGACAAAATAAAAGCTGAATACTAATTAATTTCTCAGAGGGATCAGGCTTTGTACCTGCAACAACACAGAATTAAGGCTGGTTCAATAACCTTTGTTACACATTATCTGCCTTCTCGTCTTCATATCTCTGCTAAATTAAAGCGGCAAAAGTGAGGAAAATGAAGTCAAACATTTCCCAGTGACACAGACTCTGTATTGCCGCATGAAATGAAGAATCAAACATTATTATCTTATCAAAGGAACATTCTGACAAAGATTCAAGTCTAAGTGGAAATGTGTGTTTACCTGAAAACTCTGCCTCAGAAAAGGCTTTTCACTTCTATCAGAGCACCTTTACGTGGTTGGTTTATTATTCTCAGCAGCTACTCCCTCTTCCCCATTCTAAACCACCTCTGTAGGTCTTCAGGAACTCATGTTCACCAAACAACAGCATGTATTGCTGAGTTGTGCTTGCCAAGGTTTAGTACTAACTTGAGTATTGGTTATTCCACTGCCAAGGTGAGAGCTGAGGCAGAGGTATATTTTTACTGCTGTGTGTTTGTTTGTTCATTTATTTGTGAGCAGAACTGCACAAAAATTTCCCGCAGAGGTATGAGCATGAAGGAGCAGGAGGATGTGATCTCAGAGTGCGCTTCTAGTTTCACACTGATCCGCTTTAAAATTAACACTACTCACAGGTGAAGTGAATAACACTGATTATCGTGTTACAAAGCAATGTTCTGCTGGGAAACCCATCCGCCCCCATGGCAGCAATGACCCCAGACAGTAGCGGCCTCCTCCAGCAGGACAATGCACCCAAACAGACCACAAATACTGCTCAGGATGGCTCGAGGAACACGAGAAAAGCCCAAGATGCTGACTTAACCTCCCGACTCCTTGGTGTCCAAACAGAATGAGCATCTGAGACGTGCCAGAATCTGATCTCCACCTCTCAACCCACAGGACCCAAAGAATCTGCTACCAACGTCCAGGCGCCAGACAACACAGGACACCGTAAGAGGTTCTACGACTGCTAAGAGCCATTTTGGTGGCGTGAAGGGGGACTACACAACGTCAGGCAGGTGTTCTTAATATTGTGGTTCTATTAGTGTAGATTCTGTATTGTAACGAACTGGAAAAAGTCGTCAAGGTCAGATTATGGCTGATGTCAACTTGTTTAATTATCTGTAATATTCCAAGCAGAGCGACACCACTTTGGTGAACTGTCATGAAACTGTGTATTAACGGAAACCACATGATACATCCTAATGACTCATCTGACTTTACCTGAGTTGGCATTTTTAGATTTGAGTGAAATGTCTTGACAACCATTGGATGGATTGCTGTGACATTTGGTACTAATATCTATTAGGCCCACAGGATGAATCCTAAAGACTTCTGATCTACTGACTTTTGATGTAGCACCATGAGCAGGTCAAAACTTTCTTATCATTCCTTGAAATATATTACATCTACCAGATGGACTGACACAAAAGGCAGTGATCTCTTGTCTTTTCCTCCATGAAGTTGACATTTGTGGTTTTGAGTGAAATGTCTTGAGGACTGCTGAATGAATTCCCATGACATTTACTTTCCCAGCACAAGGAACTGTAATAACTTCAGTAGTCTTGCACAGACAGACCTGTTTCAGTGTTGGAGAATGGTCTGGCTGCACCTCAGCACCATTCTGCTATAGAATGGAAAAAAACCGTTTTGGCTTCCTTGTGTTTCCCTAAATTAATTACAACCATCTTGGGTGGTGCTGAGCCCAGGATGTAGCAATAGAGGCCCTGCGAAATATTGACGGGCCAATGTTTTGGTGTAACATTTGCACCATGGAAGGCAAGCACTGTCATTAAAATTACAATTTTTTTTCTTAAAAGATTAAAAAAAAAAAAAAAAAAAAAAACTAAGAATTTTCATCCTCTATGTTTCTGCTCAGAGGTGATTGTTATTTTTTCATAATGGAGGAGAATTTAGACACTACCACCAGCCTCAGTTGTGTTCAGTGCTACTAGCAAATGTAAGTATGCAAACACACTTATTTCAAATTAACATTATACCTGATAAACATAATATACATTATCATATTACACCAGAGTTTTAGTATTGCTATTGTCAGTTGGGAATGTATTTTTAAACGGGTGCAGCGCTCCTTTCTATTTTCCTCTGACTTCCTTTACCACATGTTCTCATGTGTTGTGATAACATGGTATCTCCAGCTTAGCTGATAATTCCCAATCCTAATTAGGATGATTTTGGAGGAAAAAATTTAATTTACTCTGCAAGCTTCCATCCTTGGTTAAGTCTGAAACGCGTGATCCATTACGTGATATTCCCCATCCTGAGGGTGTAATTTTGTCATACGCTGATAGGAACTGAAGTATTCTTATTCTGGTCTCCTCACTCTGTCTTAATAGAAAATAAATTTCTTTCTGTTCCCATCTCCTTATACAGATAAAACCTGCCAGAGCACATTTTCCAAAAAGAAGCAATGATTAATATTCTTTGAAATTCCAAAGAAAAGGACCAAATTTATTCTTATCTTCTCAATAGACTTAAACTACCTCTTACAATCTCTTATATTCAACTCTTAGTTTGGCGGTCCATCTAGTGGTAGCACTCACCTTTACATTTCACATAAGACAGCTGGGAGATTAATTCACAGTGAGTTAGTGGTGTCACTTCAGACAGAGCCTTTCACCACTACACAACCCTGCTGCGGAACATATTTCGATAAACAGGAATACATGCCCTGGAAACAAGCTCAAGTCTCTGGATACTAACAGCAAAAAAGCAAAAGCATATTAAAATTATAATAGCAATTTCATGAATCTGCTCATCTGTGCAGAAATGTCTGAATACCATTAGAGCCTCAATAAACGACTGGCATCCTTGAATTAATAAGACGACCAAACCTTTGTTAGCAGCACAATAAACAGCAGAGGAAGGACCTTCGCTGAGCAGCAAGGAACTCTGGGATTCCTGCAGCAACTGTTTAGGTGGCACCATGTTTTGAGTTAGAAGCCACAGATTCACTGTAATTGATGAGCTTAATGCAGTGACCACACGGAACAAATGTACTGGCCTGTGATCACTTATTCAGCCACACGAGACGCTCTCGATAAGATCAAGAGATAATGTCAGATATAAAGTTATAGAGAGTCAGTCATACGCCAATGCTATTCCACTGCATTAGTATTCATCCCATCAAACTCCGGCCCTGGAGCTATTGATTGCTGAATGCCAAGTGCTAAAGGCCAGTCAAATAAAACGAAGAACTCAAGAAGAGCCTGAACGATCCCTCACGACTGAAAAAGGGAACCTGCACGACCAGGTTTAACCTACAGCTGAACCCACGGGTCTCATCTCACCGAGGTTTTAGCTCAGCTGTGAATTTCAAAAATAAACACCTCATTACTCCCACAATTTCAGCAATAATGGAATTTTGCGACAAATAGTCTGATGTAACACCAGATCCCATTACATTAAAACAGGCAGAAAGCAGGAACAGCAGCTTCATATTAAATTTTCAGCGGGCTATTGTGCTGAGAAAGTATATTCTGATAAAGGTATTACTACTTTAAATGTACATCTTACACTTAGCTGACATTCTTACTGGGCAGGCAGAGATTAAATTTCTACCAAAAAATCATCATAGCTGCAGGGTGAATGTGTTCAGCAATCTCACACATCAACACAAAAAACCATATTTCAGTCTACACAAACACTGAAGTGACCTCCATCTGCCATTAGGCCACATTTTTAATATACTAGTGCAGTGTGGCTCAAAACATGCCGCTTCGGAGCAGGCTGCCTGCTTTGCCTCCAGTATTGCTGCTTTCTCAATGTCAGTGACTTCTCTTCCAAACTATTTCATGCTATGTACTGACTTATTAAAATACTAACATTAACACTCAAACCATTTGGCTCCTCACTATAACTAGTATCATGTAGAGAGTTAGTTAAACATAATAATTTCTCTATGTGGCTCAGAGTGGGACATAGTCAAAGGCTGCACATAATACTTTTGTTAATCGATCAATCATTGAATCATCATAATTTGATTTCCATATCACTGCTGTGGTACGATGATAATACTAAGAAAAATAAAAGATCCTATTTGTCAGATGCCTCATCAGAAAAATACTGAACATCAAATTCAAAAGAACAAAGAATCACTGTGTTTCATCGCTTCTTTTCATCATTCATGTGTTTCTTTGCCTGTACAGGAGAAGCAGTATTTCTACTGAAGTTTCTGATGTCAAGGTCACTGGTTCAATCTTTGTGTCTTCATTTTTTAAGAGCAGCGCTTGGCCAGCCTTCGTTACCACCCCTGAGGTGCTCTTGAGCAAGTACTGGACTCCTCAGCTGCTCAGTCAGATCAGACTGCGGTTGTACTGAGCAGCTTCTAGGTGTGAATGTGTGCAACTGTGTGAGGCGGGTTTGAGCTAAATGGTAACATTTAAACTCTATATAACCAAATGTAAGAAGACACGCCTGTAGTTCAGTGTTTAGGTACTTAGTTTCACTCAAAGAAAATCCTTAGCGTATGCAATTAAAGCTTTCAGTAATGACTGATCGATAAATGAATGCATATATATGGTTTAGGTACTTGTTTAAAAAAATTGTAAGACATGTCACCGTTTCTCAAATGCCAACGTGAAGTCTTCAAATTGCTTGCTTTCGTTCCACGAATAGTCTCAAAACCCAAAGATGTTCCATCCATCTATCTATTAAATCCATTGTTTGTGCCCAGCATGCACCCATCAGGTCTATAAGGAAACTGTTTTGCAGTTGCACAGAGGCCTAAATTATTCAGTAATCATATACGTGTGAATGAAATGCTCAACAGGCCACATGCTTTTGAACAACACAGGGATGGATATCTACTGCTAGTTTCAAAGTAGCCATGGTGCAAAATTTTAACGAGGACACCAGTCATCCTCTGCGCTGTTTTAATGTTGTTGTGTGGAAAGTTGACAACTGAAGCAGCGCATACGCCCATCGCTGCAGCTCAGGTTCAAATCAGGACCATGTACTCGCATCATGATGACTTCCAGACATCCTGCATGAAATATCCCCGTTTGCTTGTTATCAAATCTCAGACTGGCCGTTTTCTTTACTGGCTCTGCTGAATTACATCTCCCTCCCCCATCATCTTTGAGTGGCAAGACAGACTGCATGTGTTACAAACTGGCAGCACTTGGAATAAATCTAAAAAAGCAACAGCAACAATGAAGACTCAGCGGCAGAGTCGGTACTTGAAAAACATAATAAAAAACTGAAAAACAACTCTGACTCCACATAATTTTCTGATATATTTTGCAGGCAGCTTGTTTCATATGTTGTGGCAACATAGCTGTCAGTTTTTTTGTTTGATATGAGAGCACAATGCACATCAAAACCACTGACTGGTGTGTCGAGAAACAGGCTGGAGTTATATTAGAAGCAAAATGCAATGTTTATCTTCCAATTTGAAAAAAGATATGTCAGGGTTTATGCCTGGATCAATGATTTTTACAGATAGGATGCACCAAAAAAGAGCAAAAAGACATCTTTATTGCATCATCAGACTTCTTCATGTTGTAGACAACACTGCAAAAACAAGTAATGAGAGGGGAGGAAGAGGTGGAGAAGCAGCACGGCCACAGACTTATATGATTACACACAGACGAGAAGCATCACACCCATCTCTAGGCGACGTGGCTACACAAAAGGCCCTGACATTATAAAATTCATTCTTCAGAATTACTGCTCAGAAGCTGCAAGCCAAGTGTGACGGCAGCCAAAATGTGACAGTAAACATTCTGAACTCTGAAGCCATCTGGGCCCCCTGGGTCTGATCTCCGGCTGCAGCTGGACTTCATGTCCCTAGTGCTGGGAGGTATCAATAATTTATTAAAGCGTACAGGGCGGATGCTTAGCGACCTTAGAAGTGGACACAAGAATGAAGAGGGGTCAGCTGTCCTTACTGACAAGGACTCTGCAAAAAGCAGTTGCAGTTAAATGACTCAGCTATTCTACAACTCTGTGAGATGGAAAACTTGTGTCCTTGATCCAAAATTATAAACCACTCAGGTGTTTTCTCAATGACTGTACTGTAGTCAGGACAGAGGGGTTGGCCATGCATGATATAGTAGTAAAGCACTATGTTTCCAGTTTACATGCACTAAAAACAGATCCCAATGAGTGCTGAGCAGGGAGGATTTGAATCTAGGCATTTCTTTTGGACATCTTCTTAGCCTTTACTATTTTTCCTCATGACATACTGCTAAAGATTACTAAAATGCAACTGTCAGTGATAAGAAACAAAACATTTTTCCACAACTCCTGCACATACACTCCTGTGATGAGCAGTCGCAAGAAGAAAAGGTAAGGAAACTGTATATAAATAGGTATAAATAGGTTATGATCTTGTCCAGACAGTTTATCATTGTCAAAATATCTTTACAAACCTTTAATATCTTATATATTCTTGGCTAAACTATCATTCAGTCCAAACAGAACAACATTTTTGGCCTGGCTTGAAGGAGGATTTGGGAAAAGAAGTAATTAGATCATTGGTCCATAAGCATCTTGCCATTCTCTTTGAACAGGTATCATTTGGTAGTTTAGAACATTATTTCAACTAGTAGATCCAAAAACTAGGGGTGACTGAGGGCAGGAATAATGAAGATAAATAGTCCTTTTTGCATATTAGCTTGTCAACCACAGCTGTAATAAATAACACCATTAATTGCAGCACTGCATTGCAAGAATTGCTGGAACAAAGCCAAGGTCAGTGCTGTTGGTTCCACGTGTGCTTTTCATGCGGTGAGAGAAGACCGCAGAGGTCCACTGAGAAAAATATCTGTGAATTCAGGGATTCAGTTGGGTACAATTAAGAAACAAGAGAGCTTTGATGCCAGTAAGATTCAGTTTGGCAAAGCATAAGGCTTTTAACAGATGCTGAGGGAATGCGTGTTTGCAGTTTTAGCGGATGTGATTGACAGTAGCCTGGCAACAGAGGTAAATAATTTAAAATGCTACTGACTGATGTATGTGCCATCACGTATTTCCAGCTGAACCTCAAACACTCAAAAAACCACACAAACAGAAACACACATGATATATTTCACTGCTGACATTAGCTATGCTGTTCTTTTGCACATTTCATATACGTGCTCTCTCATGGGAAATCTTGACTCTCATCCACTGTTGTTTACGTTCAGGAGGACAGCCTGATCCCAAGGCCTAAGGATTGCACTGGAGGTCTTATCTTGTGTCTCTCATTGGTATAAATCTGAGCGCCCAGTTTCATAGGAGGATGAGAGGAAGATAGACCCACACAAAGAAATCTGTGGAGACTTCGAAGTGCCTCATTATTGGAACAGCTAGACAAAACCCAAGGAGACTTACCCTGACTGTTTTTATGTTTTGCTGGGAGGGATATGAGACAAACTTGTGTAAGACGGAGTGTGAATTTATATGTAGGAATTTATTTTTTGTAGTATTTCTTTCAGTAGAATTCCCACAATGCAAATAATAAAGACAATAATTTTGCACAGTCCAGCAAAATCTACGTAGTTACCTCACTTGAATAACATTGTAAATAGTTTCAATACTTTATAATAACCTTGTTTAGTTACACTTGCTTCTTATTCATCTTGTAACACTCACTGCTTATCTGACATACAAAACTTGTTGTTTTTCCTAAAAGATGATAAATATTATTCTCATAAAATGTCCCGTTTGTCAGCATTTACTGTTATGAACCAAAACACTAAGTCAAATTTCTCCCATGTGGAAACCTATTTGGCAATGAAACAGGTTTTGAGTGTGAAATATCTTAAGTAGAAATACCCAGAACGGTTCAAACTTTGCTCACAGCACGTACAGTAAAAAATATGTCCAAGGTCTTTACCAGACGTGCTTGAAACTCCTTTTGTTACTAGTTTATCCAGCAGTCTTAGTAAAAAGCAACAAATACACATAGCAGGAAAGCTGGGTACCATTGATTCACAGCATTCATCTTTGGTTAATACTATTTTCTTTGTTGAATTCAACAAACTATAACAACACTCACAGACTTTATCTTTAAAATACTCCCTTGCGAACAAACATGTCTCACAACAGCAGCAGCTTGAGTCCACTGTCACATTGAAAGGCAAAAAGCTACAGGGAGCTAAAGTGGACACAGACAGTCCCAACGTCCACACAGACCGCTTTAAATATTGCTAAAATTTTAAATAAGACCGTGTTAAACTCTGCGGAAACCACAGCAGCCTCGGTGTTGTCTTACCTGGCACCTGTCCTGCTCCTTCACGCCGTTAGCTGCATCCTTCAGGGCGCAGACATGTTGGATTTACCGAACACAGCGGACAGTTTGCTGCGGCTCCTCACCGCGCTGCCCCCTGTCGGACCGGAGGAGCAGCTGCATCACAACCAGCAGGTCTGTCTGCTCAAGAGCACTTCGGCAGCAGGGCAGGCGGTTGTATGCAGTGGCGGTTCTAGACAAATTTTACTAAAAGCTTTTACTTTACTTTATATGAAAATCAAACAAATGTTCTGTTTTATTTATTTTACAAAAAATGCATCAACTGAAACAATGAGGTTACCAGGGCCGGTGTTGAAATGTGGAGCATCAAGAATATTTGAAATCAGTCACATGTAACATTTGGTTTCCTGACATTCAAAATCCTACAACTACAGCAACAAGATACTGCTGTGGTGCTGTTTGGCAAACTGGTCCTCAAATACGTTAAGATCCAAGGCCTTGACCTGTCTGGATTCTATACTCAGCACAGGGGCCAGCAACATTTGGACAGGGGAAATGGCCCCTGTAGGCCCATGTGTAGAACCACCACTGGTTGTATGGCAAATGTTACTGCACATTTAGGCTCAGAAGTGTTGGTAAAATTTGGAAAACACTGGGAGGGGTTAGCGGCACCCCAGCAATCTTTAGATTTTTACCTGAAAATTGCACTATTTTCTGCACTAAATTGACTGCAAATTAGATCTGTGGTTTTCAAACTGTATTTCTATGCAGTCATTTTATTGTTATTATTTTGTTATATAAACCATCTTTAATTAAATTCTATCTTTATTAAAAGTGCTACACAATTAAAGTCTGATTAATTTATTCCAACCCATCGAATGGAAATATGCTAATCTTGTATATTACTATCATCTTTTTCATATTCTCCAGATGGTATTTTGAAACCTGAGTAGGCTTCGCTGGACTTTAAAACAAACCAGATGCTGTCTAAAGAAAACAAATATTCTGTTCTGCACTTGGCTCCAGTTGAGTGATCTGTCACTGACACTGACAGCTAACTGACACTGTTACAGTCACCATTTTGTCATAACTGTCAAGCCACTAAATTATGACAAATACATCTTATTTACTCCCAAATACGGTCACTGGAGTGTTATTTACAGATACTTCTTCTTGTAGTTGTTTTGTGAATTTCTATTTTCATTTTTGATGCGTTATTTTACTTTAGTTTGCCAATAGTTTAACGTTAGCTTACAAGCTACTCACTGTCAGCAGTTGAGGTGTTGCTAATACAACATTCAACAAGTCAGTAAATTTGTTCTGGGGTTTAGTCATATGCATTTTCATTCATTTTTGGTTTAATTCTTATGACTTTCTGCACAGTGATGAGACCATTTTTTCATCATTATTATTAGTTAGCCATTGTTTCTCTTTTGTCATAAGGGTAAAGTCTGACAGCAAACAGATAGTTTCAGTAAGTTCCCTCAGTCTAATTTTCATCAGTGGTGTTTTATATTTTCTGACTTGTTAAGATGTTCATTGAATTATTTTCTGTCTTTAATTTATTGTCAGTGTGTTTAGTTATGAGGTCCATTTGTAGCTTTTCTGGAGGTTTCCCTCCCATTATATGGGTCATTTTAGAATTGGAGGACGTTTTACGTCCCACCCATAAAATTTCAAATAACCCATGTACAAAATACTAAAACATGCAGCTATTGTATAAATTTACTTGGCCTGAGACCAAACCAAAAAAAATCTAGGAGAAAAGAATGTTTGAAAATATTTTTAAACGTACCAAATAACTCTGGAGTTCCCCCTAAAATGCCATTTTTCTCCTTTCCCACCCCTCTGATGACCAAATGGAATCCCAAATAAAACAGTTAAAATTGTATTTAAATCTTCTTTTTTTTGATATTATTTTTTCATTGATGTCTTTTGTTTTTTTTAGTCAACATAATCTTTTAAATAATAATTATAATGCATGGAATGTGTGTCCCACAACAACCCTGTTAGCATAATCTTTTTAGCTGGTAGAAAAAGAAGAAAACAGTGAATCACATGATACACTGGAATTAACATCATCAAACAGTTTTCCTAAAGAATGGGTAGAGCAAAGGTACGTCCTCAATTCTATTTTTCATCATTTCATAACATTTTAAGCCCTGATTAAATGTCTCACTCTACCTCATGCAACCCTGTTATGCATATTATAAGGATAAGACAAATTATTTTTACTTTTTCTTTACTTTGTAACATCAGTAAGTTTGTCCTCTTGATCAGCGGTAACAGCTAACTAAATATCTAGCTTCAATACTCCTGAGAAAAAGCTAACATTAGCATGGATTAGCAAACAACAAATAAAACATGGAATAAAAATGGTACCATTAATGCGTAAGCTGAGCCAATCAAGCCTTTGATAGTTTACCTGTTTTTGATGAATATGTAGCAGAAAACTGTAAAAGAGGAGGTTTATTGTTCAAACAATTTAAAGCCTAAATGTCTTCCAATTATAGAATGATCCATCTGATCTTCATCAGTCGATTTAGTCCAATATTTGCAGTTCAGTGGCAGCAAATGACCTTCAACCAGTGATTTAATACAGGCTGAACCATGGGTGGGAGCAGTAGAGCACTTTGAAGGACAGACTACAAATTCACCTGCATTTCCATCATAAGTTTGTAATTGTGAATTCTTATTAACAAGCCATCACCTCAGGCTGCTAACAAAATCAAATAGGATCTATCAGTTCCCCTCTGGAAATTGCTGTGTTTGGTTCAGTGCATTGTTGTTACCTGGCTCGAGGAACTTAAGTGAATAAAAACTTAATTTATATTGTTACACTGCCAGATTAGCTCCCTCCTGTGACCTGGACCAGAATAATCCTGTAATTAATTCTGTTACACTTCCATAATGAAATAGCATGAATATTACAGCCAGCATTTCCATTAAGGAAACACAGCAGTGCTGCTGGCATTTTCTTTTTTTTCCCCCAAGCAGAGCAACAAAGCTTTTCTTTTTCAGTTTTAAATTGGAATCAGCATCACTGTTGAGAAACCATATAATTTTTTGGTGCCGATATTGTTGTTAAATTCTGGGAAACATAAACATTTGCATTTCAATACAATATTATTTGATTATAGCCGATTGGAAAATATATGAATGTCGCTGCATGTTATCAAGCTATTTTTAGCAAGTGTTTTTTTTCTTTTTTTTTTTTTAACAGTAATCATTTTCATACATCTCATGCATCACTAACAGGATTTCCCATGGAGGATTAGGTCGTTCAACACATCTGAATCATCTTCTACTCGGATATTGCTTCAAAGCAAATATGCTGCTGGCATCAGCAGCCAATTCATATCTCACATTTACTGCAAACCATTTTTCTGTCTAAATTTAACTTGCATACACGAAGCCATGAATATCACAGAAAAAAATCCTTTATTAAAATATTTTATTTGGAAGAAATTCAAGTTATTTAAATTAACATTATTTCAAGTTTACACTGACAGCTGTACTGCCCATGTTTTGACAGATTTATGTGATCAGGAATTGTGAGATATTCTGCCTTTTTCAAACATTAGGCATAATTAACCAGTATACAAACACTCACCATACAAAAGTGCTCAAAGTGACAGAAGTGAAAAATTCTTGCTCTTTTGCATTAAAAATGTGAAGGTTGAGATTTAAACTGTAAATACGAAATACAGTTTACTTTCTCCTCTTGAGGTACAATATTCAAAGTTGGCTCCCGCAAAGAATGTTTCTGATGTCACACAAGTACGTCACAATTCATCACACCGATATGTGAATGTACAAAAGCAGTTTAAAGATTGAAAATAAAAAAGCAAAGGAAATATTCACAGTATATTTGATATGTTTGATGTAAAAACAACAGAAAATGGTGTTTGGCATCGATACGGAAGTGGTCACAAATGTTTAAAGGCATTTTAAGATGGTTAATAAATAATTGGATATTCTAAAAACATCAGCACAGAACCATTAAAAACACAATCAGGGATTCACAGATCAGTTGGTGGAGTTGGTCATTTTCTGTAGAGCAGCAGCACTCACACTCAGTGAATGCTCGTTGGGTAAAAACTCTCTCAAAAGGAATGACAGGAGCATCTGTTGTGAAAGATGGGCAACAACAAGAACAAGATTTGTACTCTATGCGAGTAAAGCAGGAAAATTAAACCCAGTGAACAAGGGATGGTGACAGAAGGTGAACACTGATATACTCACATAGACCAGCATTTTGTTTTCCTCACTGTTCTGGAAGAGATTAAAAACTGTCTCCATGTCATTCTTCTTCAGGACGAGGGAATTTGAGTCTACAGAGGGAACAAAGAAAATTAACTTTAGATGGGCATCAGCTGCCAAAAATACCAGAATGTTTCCCACTGAAGTGCAGAAAGGTGGCGCCTACATCTGGCATTGATGAGGTTATGTGCTCGGTCCCTGGTCTCGTCTTTCTCCTCTTCGCTGCGAGGAGGACGAGGAGGAGCTGCAACATCTGGCCACTGTTTGCTACGCAGAGTGTCAATGTAAGCAGCCATCTGCACTTCTGTTGGGTTCATCTTGTTGAGGAAAGAGTTGACTTTCCTGGAGAGGATTACACAACAACAACAAAAAAAAATCACTTTCATAGACCAGGATACAACAAATACCTGAACTGTGGGAGAGTGTTGGCACCAAATTTACTTTTTCAAGATGGGCATCACAGGTTTCAAAATGGCATCAAATATGTTTATGAGGATGGAGTTTCCTGAAAAGACAAGAAGAGGATTAGCTTAGTCTTCAAGAGCATCTTAAAATGACCACACCAGGGTTTCTGGCTTCTCGTTTAGCCAGACCATTCTGCACAACACAGTGGTCTGGCTGCACCTCAGTATCATTCTGCTATAGCAGGAAAACTGGCATGTTTGAATTTCTTCAAACCAATCATAGTCATCTTAGGTGGCAGGTAGAATTGTTTTAGTGCAACATTTGAATAATCCACCGGGAAAAAACTAGCAGTTCTGCGTTACTGTACGATCCAAATCTTCAGCAAATCTGTGCAGTCTCTTAGGTTTCTGCCTGGAGATTTTGAAAACAGTAACACGCAGAGAGCAAAATAAGAGAAGACGACCTACATGAGCAACTGATGCAGGGTGTATACCTGCAACCTACATCAGGTGAGTCCAACTAGCTGGTCAAAAACTGTGCAGATGTGAAAGCTTGACACTAGAGGGCGGACAAACATCCAAACAATTTAATTTTGATGGCATACTTTACAATAAGTATTTTAAATAAACACCTCTCTAACTACAGGCAAAACAAAAACTCATAAAATTGTCTTAAATTAGATCTTTAGATGCTCCACTATGAGCTGTGATCCAAAACTCCTATTTGAAGCGGTATTTTTGTGCAGTGAAACGTCGCTCCCAACACTCTACATGAGGAACACACTCTGGAAGTTTCACTTTCTAAATGTGTCAAGCACCATCTGTACACATGCTGAATCTGTGAAACGACTGTGTCAAAACGTCAACCTTTCAATCTGAACTGTCTTCTAGGAAAGAGGAAGAAGTGGTGGGAAGATAATGACGATTGTCTTGATGGATCCAGTGATGCAGTTTGGTCTCATGAGCAGTGATGACCCTCGACATGAAGGCTGAATCAGTCTGACAGAGTTTGCTCTTTGTGCAAGATTAAAGTCATAAAACCACGAGTGGTCAGAACGAAACTTCCACTGTTCCAAGAGCGCTGGGAGCGGTGTAGTGCTGCTTCACAGGGAATTACAGCCAAAGTTGTTGCTTTTTTAACAGTCAACTTTTCTTAGCGCACCTCGTATTCTCACCAACACTTTGTCAAAAATGTGTCAGTTTGCGGTTAGGTGCTTCTGAAGCCTGATATGTGGTCTGTCTGCAGAGCCTGTTTCATAGTACGTTATAGAGATTAATGAAAACATCTGAGGTTCTAACGTATGACACCTAGAACTAAGTGTTTTTTCCTTCATCCAAATCAAATCTTTCTAAATCAGTCCAAATCTTTTTTCCTTTATACAAATAAAGATTAAAAACATACCACATGTTGCTCTGTCTGCAGTTCATAATTTGTCATTTTAAGCCATATAAATGATTTTGACTGGACTCAGTTCTCGAAAATTTTAACACTGTCAAAGCGTACAGTGTCTGTATCAAAAGTACTGACGGATACAAGGTCACCATTACCACACACTGATTTACCACAGCTGTTTGAACATTTACCTGCCTTTGAGCTCATTTCAATTTATTTCACTTCACTGGCAAAAATGAATCTTTGGGTTTTGAAGTTTGCCTGAGGTTGATCATTCATCTCAGTGAACTTCAAGGCTGTGCTATTGTTAGATGGTACCAAACTTCAAAGATTATTTGATTAATATTCCAGACAAAGCTCCTGTGATATAACACTTTACATAACCTTCAACCTATGATTTTGACTCCACACCTACAAAGCTTTCAGTGGAAGAAGGTTTGTGAATATAACACTGTTTGGCTGCCAGCTGTCAGTCCTCCAGTATCTAAACACATGAATGCATCGCCCACGTCTTGTGAAAACAAGCCATGCTTTCATCTTAAAATGCCACGTGATGATCAATACAGATAAAACCTTCACTGCCAAATGATTTGCCTTCACAGGCAACTTTCAAGTCTCCACAGGTATCAGCATTAAAACTACTGTCTAGACTGAAGAGAAAATGCATTAATCAATGTAAAAAGCTGTAGTATGCTTTGAAAAATGCTGTTTGTGAAGTATACACGTCATCGCCATCTGACTTTAAACACTGAACAAACCAGATATTTCTTTCAGCAGATCAAATATGGCTTTGGTGGCCTCCATCTGCTCCCAGTTGACTTGGCTCCTCTGACACTGGGAGTCCTCCCCTCTCTGCAACGTGCCCTGCGTCTCCTTTCGTTTAGCCTTGTTCACTGCAGACATCTTGAAACCTGTTTTCTCCTTTTTATTTGGCCTTGCACTGAAATGACGCCATGATATGCCGTCCACGGTGTCCCGCTGAGAGCCTCCGTCTGACTCAAGGGGGTCGTCATCGGTGCCCACTTTTGTTGAGGTCAGAGACTCTTGTGACCTGGATCGAGTTATACCTTTGAGGATCATTTTAAAGTGAGATGCGATGGGATTATCAGAGTCTTCTGTTTTGTCCTGGGAACAGTCTTCAGTTGAGGAACTAATAGCTGGCTGTGAGTCTGTTTCTGCTTCCTCTCGCAGTTCTGATGAGGAATCACATGGGGAGATAACAATAGTTGGGACAGTAACACTGGGAACATCGCTGTCCTTCTCAGAAGAGGCACTGTGGTTCTCTAAAGACTGAGCTGGTTCTGGATGCAGAGATGCCATAATGTTGTCTTTGGGGGCTTCTGTCCGAGGGCTGGAGCTCTGCAAAGAAAAACAAAATCCTGTGGTGATTGCTGACCCTGAGGCAACGGCCTTCGTGGCACAGAAACTAAACAAACCCCTTCTATCGGCTCAGTAACACATTTTAAAGGAGCAATCCAGCTTATCTATACATGAAGCATGGTTTAGTTGTTACAAGAAGTCCTGTACAGCATGTGACAATCGTCCATCTTGTCTGGAAGGAGCCTGACAAAACAACCCTGATTATTTCACAGCGATCTTATCAGAGTTATCTCAGTTTCAGCTTGAGACTTCACTGCATTTATCATGCAGAGAGGCTCTAGTGAAAGATGCTATCAAGCTGCATCGTGGGAAGTGTGGATTCAGTTTGTATCTTGTCTCAGAGGCTAAAAGTCAGGAGATCTCAACCTCTGCTGCTTCCGTTATAACTGAATATGTCAGTCTTTACTGTCCATGTTTCAACCTTCAATAGCTGTAGTGATGCCAACATTTCCTTCTGAATAAAGATCTGACATTATCACATTTTTGACTCTGTTTCAGTCTATTTTAAACACTCCTGCTACATTTTATTCACCCACAGTTATTTAGATTGCTTTAAATCCACACTTCCTTTCAGCTCAGATCCCCTCAGTCCTCCAGCAGGCTGCTTTAGAAGCCATTTAGATAATTAGATCATTTAGATCTACATTTTGCATGACCACCTACTCCAAATAGCTGGAGGTGTAGCCCCCCAGGACACAATTAAATGAATGATGCAAATGTTCTTATGCCACATCTCTATGCAAGTCGTGGCTACAGCTGGAAACATAAAACATTATATAGCAGACTACGAGTCTGATGCTAAACGAAAAGGAGGGGAAGTTCAACAGGATGTAGCCGGAGGTCACTGGCTTAGTTTTAACTCTGCTTGGTGAAAAAAGGGAAGATTTTCAGCAGAAATAAACAGAACACTGTCCTGCTTTGGTACTTGACCAGCTTCAACTTCCCAGCATGTTAGATTTGACTTTCTGGTGTGATGTAGCAACTCAGAACTGAAATTTTAAAATATCAAGAAACTTACACAAAGGCAGATTTTAATAACATTAGCCTATTCTATTTCAATTAGTCGACTTCAACAGTCTCTGCTCGCACGTATTCTTGCTCTGCTCTTGCTCAAAAACTGCACATCTGCTTCCAGACATATTGCTGCTTTCACACTTGACCTCCTCCTCCTCCTCACATTCAAGTTTTATCTGACTTTCTCAAAAATTTCTGCTCTTGGATCTCTGACTTTGCTAATGAACTTTTTTGTATCTGGTGGGAAGCCGATAGCCGAGCGGTTAAAGATTGTGCTACATGGGTGCAAATGCTGTGAGCAGTGAATCTCTGGTTTGATTCAAATGTAGCTGGGCTTATAATGCATGTCCGGTTAAAAACTTTTAGGTAACAACTATCAAACTTCTCCAAGCTATCCGATGTCAGATCTGCCAGATATGGTGTTGACCAGCGACATTTTTCCTGCCACCTTGTGATTCCGTTCCTTTATTTAGCGCATCTCTTATGTGAGGGTGCTCCCCTTTAACTAGATTCATGGACTTGTGCCTTTCAGCACTGTAATATATTTATCTTCCTCTTGGGGAGTTCATATAAACAGACACTATATTTTGTGGACAAGCTTAAGAGTCCCTTAGAGTAAAGCAGGAGCAGAGATACAACAGCAGAGGTTTCCAAGCAAACAGCAGCAACTGAAGTTCAAGGAGGAGGAGTTAACCGAGAGCACAGGTAGCAATTTATCTGAGTGCTGGTGTGAGAAAGAGCAAAGCAAATCTATGTGTCAGAGTGTTACAACATCTGAATGTGAAAACAAGAAATCCTGCTCTTAAAGAAAGATAAGTAAACACCAAGATATCAGCCAGGCAATCAGTTAAGTTCTAAGTCAGCCATAATAATCCCTTCCTGCACAGGAAATCTGCATCTGGCCTGTTCTGTAAACTGAAGGATGTTTACAATGGATAGTTCTGAGTAATAATTTCACCACGTGACTGCGTTTACGCTCAGAAATATATTTTTCTAGTGCCAGGTTTACATTTCACAACATCTGCGTCTCACTGTGTCAGATTAGGCGATTATGCAGCCATAAATTCTTGCAGTGACTTGGCTGAGACAGATGACAGCTTATACTGTTGGTCGCTGTCCAATCACAGCCTGACATCAACGGGAAGATGTCAATGAGTAATCATGGAGAACAGGAACTTAAATAAACCATGCCGTGAATGATACAGGCCTAGAAAAAGTTCTAAAAATGAAAGAAAGAATGTGTTACTGAGCTGCACCACGAGGATCAGATAGTTCGTCTGTCCTTTACCATCTCTTTCACACATTGAGTGTGGAAAAGTGCTTTGTGCTATTTGTTAAGGCTGCAGACAGACTGTGGAAGCTGTCACATGACAAATTATGACACGCTGGTCTTTTTCTCAGGGCTCTGCGAGGCCTCACAGATGACTTGTCCTCTACTATGAAACACTGCACAGGACACAGCAAACACGTTTTTCTGATCGAGCGCTTTTTGGGCAACGACATGTAGTCTCACTGTGTTCTTGCCCAATTTGACAAATATCTTGCATCCCCAGATTTCAGGAATTAGCTCGGTAAGTACAGTCTTACTCTTAACAAATGTACAAAGCCAGCTGGCAATGGACCAGAATCATTCTTTAAGTTGTCAGCTTGGAGAAAAGCAACAGTGGAACGTTACCTCTTCTTCCTCTTGGCCGGGAGTGAGGAAGTAAGCCAAGCCACTGAGGAGGCTCCACACGCCTCCATGATGTTCCTCTTCATTCAGCAGTTTGTCAAGCGGGCACAGGAACTGAAAAACTGGCTGAGTGTGACCCATCAGATTATCAGAAACCAATTCCTGGAAAACAAAGTAAGAAACTGTTGAGTCATGAAGCTTGAAGTCTTTATTCATCAACAGGTCTAAGTTTTCTGGCGTCTTTCACCTGCAGGAAATGCTCCACTGATACTCTGGCTTCTTCTTTGACCTCATTGCTGACCTCCAATTCCTCCAGCAATACGATCATAGGCAGGCTGGTCGAGTCCTGGGAGCAGGGGAAAAAAAAGTCAGGTTTTATGAGATGAGCACTTCAAGCTTCAAGGCCCCTCACATCTGGCAAACATTTTAAAACCGTATCCTCCATGAATGCAAAAAAACGCTGAGGGTTACCACTATGACCCGTATTACAGACTTGCAAAACAAAGTTGTGGTTTATAATCTTCTCTTTGGCAAGAATGAGTGAACAGACACTGAGGAATAAACTAGTAAAATGTCAAAAATCCTGACAACCAGAAAACACACACGATGATGCAGCCTGTTTACTTTTAGAAGATTGAAATTTACAACACTGACAGAATGATGATGGGATGTCGGCCTGAATTTTCTACTGCGGTTTTACCATTGAACTCAACAATTTTAACAATCCAATAAGCCTTTAAGTCATTTACCATGAAAAAATACTAGTCACTTGGTGGTAAAAGACGGTGGAGTTTTGTACTGTGATTAGACGAAATAAGACATCTTTGAATTTCACCTTGGACTCCAGGATGTTGTAGTAATTGTTTTAAAAACCATTTTCTGATTTTTTTTTTAAATGAGAAAATAGGAAGAAAGAAATCAAAAGCCATCTCATAGTTAAATTTGCTGGTTCGTATCGTGGACATCCAGTCAAGAATTCAAATAGTCGTTGACCTGAACCGCAGAAAATAAAGCCAATAATTGATTTAACTGATCAAGAAAATCTGCAGCCCTCTGCTCACCAGCACAGTTCAGTGAGAAGCAGGCGATGCAAAACCAGTGACAAGTGAGTCTAATGAAGCAAGGCGTTCATTTTCCACTTTCAGGAAATCAATCAAAACCAAGAAGTCGGTCTTCAAATGAGGCTTTTTTTTCAATGCAGAAAGCTTTTTCCTAATTAACAATTTTATCTGAGGTGGCAACACAGCACTGGGTAAAAAAAACAGGGTTGGTTTTTATATACATCCCTAACTCATTTTATATTTAATTAATAATGTAATATTACACTAGAATTAAAGTTTCATTTTAATTACAGAATTCAGACTTTAGACCCCGTTTCCACTTTATTAGGATAATTTAAAACTAAGGCAATATAATGAAACAGTGCTGCAATAAATCTTCCCTTTATGAAGATTATAATGTTCAGTTTTTTGTTATAGCTGTTTTCAGAGAGATGTTGATTCAACTTTATGGTCATTTTTATCAGCATCTAGCATGTTGGGCTGTTGAACTGGACTGCACTGGGCTGAGAGCTGTTTCTGTTGTGATATTGTGATATAATGTGATAAAAATAGGGTAGACAAAGTATTAAAATTATTATCACACAATACAATTCACTTGCATTTGAACTGTGCCCTCCAAAATGATTACAAAGTTGAATAAAAAGGTGTGTACATTCAGATCTTGACTTAATAAGATTTACTGAAAACTGTATTTTAGCTTTATTTTGAGCTTGATGTGGTTAATAAACTGTCAGCTGAGTGTATATCAGGGGAGACTGGATCAAACAAAAGCAGAAAATCAGGGAAAATAACACAAACGAGGCTTTGCTTGTACCTGCCATCTGTTACGGAAATATATAACATCCATGTAGGTCTTCTTGATGTCCCACTGCAGGTTCTCAGGACTGTCCTTTTCCTCCAGGTGAACGGTGAAGATCAGCTCCTCATCCTCCCAGTCGGCCTACGACACAATTCAAACAGACAGCTCAAACATTAACATACCGTCCAAGGACAAGCTTTTACAGAGCCTCAGCAGACACTAAACAAGCCTCCAGGACATTCCACACCGTCACTGATATTTATAACTCACATGAGGGATGCTGACAGCCCAGCGGCCGACCCGCCACATCTCATAGGAGAGCTTGAATTCCATCATATCCTCCTGGACGCTCGCCAGGTAGTTCTCCAGATCGCTGTCCTCCTGATGGTGTTTGACCAAAAAAGCAGCAATGAATTTGTCACATTTGGCAAATTGTAGTCTTCACTTTGGCTTATTGTGTTACGTGAAGCAGTCTCACCCTGTCAGAGTCCTCCTGGCTTTGAACTGAGCCCTCAATGCTGCTGACATCATCCTCATTGGACATGTCCACTTGCATTGACATGACCCTCATCATGAGCTCCTGCTCTATCTTTTTCATCTTCTTTTTCTTGGCTTTCTTCGACTTCATTTTGTCCACAAATTTGGACCATCCTTCCTTGAGCTTGTTGCCTGAAAATTAGGAAGCATCACGTAGTAAAATTCAAATTTGACTATATTTTGCTCACCTTGGTAATAAAAAAGAACACAATTCCTTGACTCTGTATCCTGAGTATCGAAGTGAATAACAATAAATTCTCTCTAGACATTCGGTTGCACTGACTTTGCAAATTGTGAGAACATATGACTGTGGAAGGTGAAAATGTTATAACCTCTGTGACCCAATAATAGCTAATAAAATTCCCAACAGATTAATAAATAATTCCTACAGACTGTGACAAATGAGGATGTTTTTCAGACTTTACGATGGTACAGACAATATGCATATCACAGGGTTCATTATAATGACAGAATCAAGTCAGTCATCACAGCTGTTGGATTGTTTTCAATACAAAGATCAGAGATGCTTGAAGACAGCGCTGAAATTATTTGGCATTCAGCGTGCTGTTTGTGTAATTAGCTGTCTGAACCAACAAACAAAAGAAACAGGGGACTAATTATGCACAGAAGGGCAGGCTGGTAAAGGAAATTATAGTGTCACATAGCTCACAACACATTGTTATTCATCAAGCTGTCGTACAAGACATTATGCAAGCACAGTTGTCTAATCTCTGAACACCCACAAACTCTTCCATCTGCCTTTCTCAGGTCCCTGTCGTCTTCCCTTGAAATATTTTCTTACTGAAAAACCACTAAAGCCAGAAATCACACACACCGTTCCTGCATGTGTAAGTGACAGAATTTTAAATTGAAGAAGCTGCAACAACTCAGTTGCTAAGCACACCTTTTCTTTTGCACTTGATCCTGGTCCCCGTTGAAATTCCCGCCCCCTGCAAGCTCCTAGAAATTCAGAAATAAAAATAAGAAAAAAAATGCAACTAAACAAAACCAGGTCAATTCCAATTTTGAACACAGAAGGTGGCTGTTACAGTCATTACTTTGAGGCTGACAACCACCAGGTCAAGACAGCAGGGTGCAGAAGATGACAGTCACTCACACTTCGCTGCCTTCCCCGTCGCCTTCGCCCTCCTGTGAAGCCAGAGAGGCTTGATCTGGGTCTGATCCACACAGTTCCTCTGCAGAGCTTTTGGGGCTCACGCTGTCGAGCTGGCTCACCACCAGCTGGTTCAGGTTGTCCGGGTTGGACAGCCATGTAACCAGCAGTTCCAGCCCTGAGCAAACAACCAACATAGTTATCCTGCATACTTTGCTTATCCTGACATTGGAACACATTGAGATTCTGAGACAAAATATTCTCATTTGACAGTAACAATTCTAACAATGAGTGCTGGTTTGAATCACTAATATACAATAGCTGCATGAATTGAAACTATAACTTACATGGTTTAAACTTCTGAAGCAATAACTCCGCAAATTTGGAAATATTTGTTTTTTTGGCAAGATGAGTAGCTTGATATCACTGTCACATCTGTACAGTTAACATCTATCTACAGCCTGCAGCTAGTTAGCTTAGCTTAGCATAAAGAACAATAGCTGGTTTCACAAAGACACATTAGACTGGTCTTTACTGTTACACTAGTATCAAATATACTCTTAGATCAATCTAATGCAACTTAGACATTTTCACAGAAATAATATTTTAAACCTATAAAGTTAACTATTCAACCCCCAGGCTGACTAAGGTCAGTGTTTCCATGGTAACACTCAGTGACACCTGCAGCCAAACTAGGACGAAACATTTCTCATATTTGTCATTCCCCAACAATATTCCAGAGCCAGCAACGAGCATGAAATGTGATCCTTCCAACTATTACATTTTAGCATGAGTGCTGCTGGAGTGAAGACAGCTGAGTGGTTGGAATAAAAGAATTCATAGCAAATTGGTCCTGGTTAAAATTATCAAAAACTAAACAGCTTGGTGCACCAGATAACAGAAATATTGGAACCAGCTACTCTTGCTCCATCATTAAAATGCCCACAAACACCCCTGAAGTTCTCTAATTAACATGTTATATCCAAAACAGAAGTGCTAAAAGGGAGAACGTGCTGTTCAGTGGGGATTTATGAGCCTGATTATTTCTTGGGACAAAAGAAGAAACCTCAGAATGACTCCACACAGTGACTGACAACAGATGTCAAGAAAGTTAGTTTTCTGCCTATGAAATACACACACTGATCAGCCATAACACTGAAACCACTGGCAGGTGAAGTGAATATTATTGATCATCTTGTTACAAAGCAATGCTCTGCTGGGAAATCTTGGGTGCTGGCATTCATATTGATGTTACTCTGACACAGACCACCCACTGAAAGATAGCTGCAGACCAAACACACTGCTCCATGGCAACAAAGGTCCCCAATGGCACCGATCTCCTTTAGTAGGACAATATACCCCACAGCACGCCATAATAAAATGCTCAGGAATGGCATGAGGAACATGGCCAAGAGCCCAAAGCAATGATCAAAACACCAAAATCCCCAGATCTCAACCCAATTGAGCATCTGTTCGATGCACAAAAACAAACCAGATCTATGGAGGCCCTACGTCCTACAGGACCTAAAGCATCAAAAGGCAGCATCCTGGTGCCACATACCACAGGAACCCCAGAGGTGTTTATTGGTCCGATAGGTCAGAGCTGTCTTACCAGCACGAGGAAGATCTACAAATCGTGCTTTTAAAGTTGTGCTGATCAGTGTGCACACACTTCTCCCACAAAACCGCCACAACTTGATGTTTCATACTTCAATTTTTGTACAGATTATTAAAGACACAACATGCTAATTAGCGACCCTCAAAGATGCTGGTCCAGTCTAAATGTTCGGTTTCATTAAGCATCTTCTGGCTCCAGCTTCAGGCGTGAGCTTGTTCTCATGTAACTCACAGCATGAAAGCAAAGTGTAATTAGTAAGAGGAAAGCATAATATTAGAGGAAATGAGCATTACCCTTTTGCTGTGATAATGAAGGCCTGTATTACAAATATTTAGTTCTGCATCAGTGAACGCTGTTGTCACAGATGAGCCCTTTCTCAGTGCCAAATTATAGAGCAGCCTGAACATGCATATCATATTTTAACTACAGCTGTAAAAAGCACTTATTTCAACTGAGTAACGTGCATAATTGTCAAAGTCCTCCCCACAGCAACACTCTCATGAGACAAAACATTTTATCTGTTACTAAAAAAAATATGACTAAGCCCTAAGGGGACTTGGCAGATCCCTGCAGAGGGTTCTTTCCCTTTAAATTCATCTCTAAGCTCTACAATACCACTGACAATAAGGGATTACATACAATTCACACTCCTGAAAGAACTCATGGGACACACTGCAGAAAGATAATTTAATGCTTTCTTACCCTTTAAGGCAATGATCTCATTTAAGGCACAGTGGTTGACTTCTTGGCCCCAGAGAGAGTCGGGGAAAAGGTTACGTACCAGAGCGTCAGAAAACTCTCTGAGAACTGCGATCTCCTCTGCTCTGGAGTTGAACAAGAGCTCTCTGAAGGAGAAAACGAAAGAAAAGCAAGTGCAAACATTATTAAGCAGAAGATGTTTATCTCCACATGTCTGATAAGCGCTTGATCTTAAATCGGATGTGATGTTCTACTTCGTAAACGCCATAAAAGAAGCCACCAGTGCAGCATGATCCAGTAAAAGTATGGTAAATAATTCACAGGTGATAAGAAATATTGAGGCGTTTACAGAGTTCAGACACATTACTGGGTGCAAAGAGTAACTGAAGCAGCATCGGTGTCAATTCTGACTCACAATAAAAGAAAAGAATGTGTCACCTGTCAGACTGCTTCGCATTATGCAAGTGCTGGGTCAGAATCCGAATGGAGCCGACGACTGCCTGGCAGACATCAAAGTCTTTGGCTCTCTCAATGATGCGGTCGATTACAAAGTCAAATTCCCTGCTGAGCACCTGGTGCAGAGGCTGCTGCTCACATGGCTCAGGGACGCTGTACCAAGGCAGGACCAGCTGAGCGTAGGCGCATTCAAACACTGAGGAGAGCGTCACAATATCAGTCAGTCACAAAGGAAAATCACATTCACACCGAGCTCCCGCGCTCACCCTCCCGAACATCAAACCCGAGGACTGCAGTGAATTTAAAGCTTGTTTGGTGAAATTCAAGCTCTGTCTCTCCCCTTCTTCCTTTTTTAAAATTCAGGACAACTTCTGAGTTCCCCAACTCCTGCCGAATTATTCATTTCAAGACTCAGCGCAAAAATCCGTGACAGAGTTTTCCTGTGACTGCGAGGAGCTGGTGGTGAGAAGTTCACTCATCTGTGAATAAGCCAAGAATGTTTTATTTATATTATAGTAACTTTACTGCAATATCATCAGGAGACAAACTGAGAAAAGATCATGACAGCGCTGATGTGGAGCTTCCACATAGCATCACATTGAACATTTTCAAAGAGATATTCCTAAAAGCGAATTAGTCATATTTGTAGTGATTCACAGGCTGGCATACACTTTTAATGTAAAGAGCACAAAAAATTGTAACTAGACTCTATTACATTAAAGTTTCTTCCATTTTTGTATTGTGTTTCTGTATATAAGCACTCAAATTATGTGTTTTTACAATGTTAATCTATTCTCTAATAAAATTTTGAGTGATTACGACAAAAGATTTGCACATTTTTGTAGATCTTCTTGTCATTTTGACCTCCTGGCAGCTTTATACTTTGTTAAATCGATGAAAATAGTAGTCAGACTTACAGTTGAATTTGTGCTGGAATGAATTCTAAACCTCAAGCAGTGTGAGGACAGTTTAGAAGGTAAAAAAAAGGCAAAAATTAGGTCTGGAGGCATTGACAAGTCATATGTATGTACATACATCAATTAGCAACATTAAAACCACCTGCTTAATATTGTGTAGGTTCGTCTTGTGTTATCAGAACAGCTCTGAGCCTTCAAGGCATAAACTCTACAGGCCTCTGAATGTTTCCTGTGCTACCAGGCACACACAAAGCATAGCAGCAGGTTCTCTAAGTTTAATAAGCTGCACAGTGGAGCCTCCATAGGTCAAACAAGTTTTTTTCAGCACATCACAGATGCTTTACTGGACACCTTGAGCTCTTTTCATTTCTGAACAATGTTTGCAGTGTGACAGAGCGCATTATCCAGCTGAAAGAGGCCACTGCCATCAGAAAGTAGCGCTGCCATGAAGGGGCGGATGTGCAACAATGTGAAGGCAGGTGGGACTTGCCAAAGCAACAGCCACATGAATGCCAAGAGGCGAGGTTTCCAGCAGAACACTATCCGTAACATCACACTGCTTTTCCCAGCTTGCCTTTTGTCCCACAGTGCATCCCGCTGCTGCCATCTCCTCCCAAAGTAACGCGCACACACACACTGCAGTCCACATGAAGTAAAATTAAAAGCAGTTCGTCAGACCAGGACACCTTCTTCCCCGTTGCTGTGACATTCACTTAAGGTACTTCTGGCAGAGGACAGTGGTCTGTATGGACACTCTGACCAGTCTGCAGCTATTTAGGCCCGTATGCAGCAAGTTGTGCTGCACTGTGTGTTCTGATGACAGCTTTCAATCATAGCAGCGATGAGATTTTTCAGCACTTTGTGCCACAGCACATTTTTATACAGCTCTTCTGTGGGATGACACCAGCAAGCCTTCAGCCTTCACTCCCCCCATACAGTGCTGAGTCTGGTGTATGTTTGGTAGGGACTAAACACTGCATATTAGAAACACCCCCACAGGACACACCATTTCCACAGACACTCTCACCCAACTGTCAGCCATCACAAATTATCACTTGTCAAATTCATTCAGGTCCTTCTGCTCCCCACTTTTCCTTTCTTGCCTCCAACACATCAACTTCAAGAGCTAAGTGTTCACTTGTTGCTTAATGGATCCCACTCATGAGCATGTGCCATTGTGTCGAGATAATTGAGTCACTTCTCAGTGGTTTTAATGTTGTGGCTGACAGGAGGACTGAAGAAAAAAAACATTTACGAGACCAAATCATTGCTCATTTTCCTGTTTAATTCCACTGATTACATTGATTTTATCGTGTATAGTGTAGAGATGGAGTGGAATAAAAAGGTGAAATTTCACTTAGTCCGGCAGAAACTGAGCTCATTAGGAGCTGCAAGATCAGCACAAAACTATTAAATACTGCTGCAAAGCAAACACAAGCAATAGTGCTGTTTGAAAACCTCCATCTTGTTCTTTGTTTATCACACTGCTGTCATATGCAATCCATCTATTGAGGGTGTGTTTTTCATCTTTTCTGCCCTTAAAGCTCCTCCTCGCCTCATGTAACATGAGCTCCAGCTGCAGCCGTGTCTATGTAAAACTGTCCTTTTTCAACTGTGTCAAGTCAAAACAGCTAAAATTTGCTGACATAACACCCTGAAATCAGGAGCGGAACTGTGACTTTTCACATTTACTTCAATCCTCAGGCAAAACACCTCCAACCTGCGATGGCACACATGTTTACACCACATAAAAGCACATTTCCTTCTGTGGAAAAACAAGCCTCACCTTGCTGTAGAGAGCGCTTTACATGTGGATACTGAGATTCCTGAGGTTCGGCCTGTTCAGGAGCTTCTCCATCGACTGAATCGACACAGGACTGCTCCTCAGCTGTTTCCTGCAAAAGAGAAAACCTTTTTAAAGACATATTAGAGTATCAATTAATGCGGAACTCCAGGTGACACTGAAAACCTGTTTTTCAGGCCTCAGTGGAAAAAGTGCACCTCAGGCTACGAATGAAAACACTACAACTGGACTAGTTTTAGCACCTCACAGCTCTGGTATGTGGAGGAGATGAATTACAGAACTGACGTGCACTTTTATAAGGACTTTAAAGCCATCACTAGTGCATCAACAACCGGGAGATTTGTAGACTCCTATAAACTGTAGAGGTGATGTTTAAAGCCCAATCACATGACCCACAAGCACATTTTTAATCATTAACTCGTTAAACCATCATCCCTCAGTTTGGACCTCTAAGCAGGGCTCGTAAAAGCAGCAACAACAGACACTAAAGTGGACGAAACACAAACCTGGAGCGGGTTTTCCTTCGTCTCTTCATCAGTCTGAGTGCTGCTCTCTCGCCCAGTGTTCCCAAACAACAGTGGAGTGGAAAGGCAGAAGAGGAAACACAAAAAGTACTGTGTGACTGTGCGTCCGCAGTCTGACAAATACCAAACCAAGCCGAGCGTTATGGCGATGGAGAGGCGCCATAGATACATGTTCCTGCTTCACTGCAGCCTCCTCAGAGCGTCTCTGACTTTGAGCAGATGTGAGTTGCAGAAATCCACAGCTGGTTTGTTCGCCAACATCTTCTGCCCGAGCCGTGTCCCCCCGAGCTGCTTCCTCTGAACTCGGAGTGAAAAGGCGGAAAAAAGGCGAACTTTGTGAAAGCGGTTAAAGCGCAGCTGTGATTGGCTGGCTGAGAAATCCCCGCGTGCCCGCTGTGAACTGCAACAGGATGCCATCTACAGGTGACACTTCACCTGAGCACTCAGTCTGACAGTCTGTGGCTGGTCTGAGCTGTTAGATTACCAGCGGTGGGAGAAACACTCTCATATTCACTCTGGTGCATCACCAGTGCATTAAAACTGGTCACTCTTTCGTACATTTAAAATGCTCTTTTCAATACAATTTTATTCCTAAATGTAAAAAAGCTTAATAATAGTATCTGTAATACCAATATTTTTCTACATACAGAATAACCTCGTCAGTGTTGTTGATTTCCATTCTGCAAATCTGAAATTCTACATATGGAAGAATCTGTACAATACCAAAAGTAATTCTAAATATTTATTGTTTATTTTTTCTTCTTATGTCCCTCTATTTTGGCACAGTTTCATTTTTATCTTATCAAAATTCAAAGTTTTTATGTGTCACATGCTTATACTGAATGTGCAACTACGTGCAAAGTGACCGTTCTCAAGGCTGTGCAGTAACAATAAAACATTACAAAAGGACACATGTTTAAAAACATCTAAAGAAAATAGAAGAAAATTAGAAAAAAAATCAAAACATACAGAATATAATTTTCTACCTAATGTCCCTACTTTCACAGTTCTCCTCTGTTCTAAGTAAAAATGAAGACATACTAGCATCAAAATACACTCAGAGTATCAAAACTAAACCAAAATTTGCAATACAAGGTTTGAAGGTTTTAATTACTGATCACTGTAATGTTGCAACTAGTAAAGTTATGAATATTTTAATTACTAAATATTCTGAAAGGCAATTTGGAAATTTCTCCCTTATTGTATCTTAATCCATCACACTTTATTTGTTGGTGATATTTGTAATATTAATCTGAATCTGTAAAGCAAAAAAGCACAAGATTGAAGCATGAAAACAAAGTAAAAGTACCTAGCTGCTTAAACACCACAAGGTGGCACTAAAACTTTATTTCAAGTAAATACTAAACAGAGCAGAAGATCAGAAGGATGCAGCTTTTTGATTTTCACAATAGAGAGACAGTGATTAGAGAGTTTGATCTGGATATTATTGATCCTGTGCTGTCAAGCAAACACAAGAAGATGTGATGAGACTGCAGATATTTGTCAAAATGTCTGTATATGTATGAAAAAGAAATACTGATAGATAGATAGATAGATAGATAGATAGATAGATAGATAGATAGATAGATAGATAGATAGATAGATAGATAGATAGATAGATAGATAGATAGATAGATAGATAGATAGATAGATAGATAGATAGATAGATAGATAATCCTGATGTGTGGCTTTTCCCCATGAGTGGAAATCTCTGAGGTCATGACACTGTGGAGCAGTGACGTAATTCCGTCTAACAGCTGAAATTACGCAACACCACGGCTGACAGAAGGCTTTTAGTGACCAGCAGTGAAGGGAAGCTTCAGTGATCCGTAGACCTGCATGTGGAGACTCACTCTGACTATCAAGTCCCTTCACAGACTCGACCACAGCAGCAAGGGAAGATTACTGTGTATTTTTACTCCAGTACATGGTTTCAGGCACTATACTCTAGCACTGTGCTTGTGTTTTTCTGTTTTCTGCTACTTTATCAGTCTATTTTACTACATTTTAGAAAGTAATATTGTACTTTTCACTTCTTCGATTTATATGAGGGTCTAAATGTATTGCACTGCTATAGACTAAACAACCCAACAGCATAAGTAAAATAATTTTGTCAATTTTTCTGCACCGAATATTGGTATTTTCTCATATTTCTAGTACATTTTGCTGATGACATTCATGTACTTTTACTTGTAACGTAGTATTTTTACACCGTGGCAGTGTTATTTTTACTTTGATAAAAGATCCAAATCATTTCTTATCTACAGCAACCTCAAACTTAAAGATGTGATACTAATTTGATAAAATTCTTTTAGCAGAAAGAGCTAAAACATTGACCAAAAACAACGAACAGCTGTTTTTCACCGCATACACTTGAAAATATTCACTTCTCTCCGGGTGCTTTCTTTGTAAGTCAGTGTGATTTTTTGGCCTCAAACTGAAAGAAAACCCTACATAAAATGCATATAATTTGCAAATACTGGGAAATGTTAATGAATTCAAGCACATGCTGCGGATTATAGCAGCCCACTGGCAAAGTACGTGTAGTTTTGTGACAGTGACTGCACTTGTTTGACTTGTTACTTATATGACCTGGAGGAGTCGCGGCGTATCTTAAGCCACACAGACAGACAGTGTGTAAATGTCTGTGATCCCTGTTAAAGCTGTAATGGAGGATTCTGTGAACTAAGGATTAGCTATGGGCTACCTGCTGAGAGGGGCTTTTGAGGATGGACTGGTCAAACTGCATTAAAACTAATTTCCCCGGGTTAGAGGTCACGTCCAAGACTTTGTGAATCACTGAAAGGAAGATTAAAGTACGTCCAGCTGAGTAAATCGTGTAATCTGATAGTGCTGCTAAAACGAGGCTGTGCCCTCATTTCAGGATCAGTCTGGGTTAAGTGTCCAAGACGTTAACGACTGTGTCTCGTCAAGATTAATTCGATTAATTTTGAAAGTCAGTGATTTGATTCCAGGGGACGTTTCACGGGATACAAAAGTGAAAAAACACTAAAGAAACATCCTCCAGTGAGAGTTAAACTTCTGATGAACTTTGAGAGCTGCACAATGGTTCAAAGAACCTCACGCAACTTTTCTCACTCACTCAAATTATGCAGTCACAGTTTCAATGAGAGCAATTACAGCTGCACTGACTAAAGACCACTGGAGGATTTCTGTGATGTTCAAATCCACGGCAGACTGAGATCCTGAGTGCTGCCATTAGTCTGGAACCTGGGTTACACACACTTACACCAACTTATTTCTACTGTCAGTTTAAGACCACATATGTCAAATGACTTCTTAATTGAGTGTCTCAATTTTTATATCCTAAAATGGAGAGGCGGTTTTCCCAGTGGGCATCAGCTCTTTAACTGGAGAATGAAAATGGCTGATTAAAGCTGCCAACCGTCCCTGTGACCCCACTGGAAGCTTGTAGTTCACAACACAATGTGATAGTGTACTGCTGAGTTTAAAAATGGACACTAGTGTGGATTCTTCACAGGGGTTGTTTTGATGCAATAAAAACATTTACCGGAGTTGTCCAATATTTGGACACTCAACATAAGGACAAAGGTTACAGTCGACTACACTCTACTAAGTGAAACACCACTCAATTAAATGCATGGTTGAAAGACTTAAAAAGAAAAAAAAAGATTTACTATTTAAGTTTAACATTATTTTGATGAGCTGTGTTGACATAATAATGTTGGTAATTGCATCAACTTAATATTATGTGTCAAATGTCTGCATTAAACTAAATTCAAGTTGGAGTAATTTACTAAAATTGGCTTGATAACTTAATATTTCTTCACACTGAGTTCAGGATTCTTAGTTCTGTCCTCTATGGTAACATGCTCAGACAGTTTAGGTTAAAACAGGTAATGAAAAATACATTTGATTGAAGTGGAAAAGCCGATTCCTTTAACTCAAATGTAGTTTGTTGGTTGAACACAGTTATAATAAAAGTTGTCTTAACTGAGACGATAATGCAAACAGTTTTTGTTTTTGCTGAGTCCAAACATTACACCCTGGTTAGACACCAATAAGGACACAATGTCCTGCTCAGACTACAACCAGCAACAATCATGTGCTTCTTTACTCCTGCCAAGATCATATATCAGTAGGATTTCAAGTTATGACGTGCCTTAAAATACACACCAACACCAGCCTCACACCAAACTAGGAAACTGATGGCACTATCCGTTCCTTGTTTTTGGGTTTTGTTTTTTTTTTGCTGTATTCACTTGCTACACTGTGGAGTTGAGATATTAAGGTTATTTGACAGAAACAGTAAATAACTTTTTTGTCACAGTGGTAAATAATCAAACAGCTCAAGGTCAAAGTTCTCAGTCACACCAGTGGGAGGCAGAGGATGCCTGGCAGGAGATAAAAGTATATTTAGAAGGTTGGAATAATCCACGTCACTACAGGTAATCCTGGTTGTTTCTCTGCAGGGAGTAACTTGTGCAAATGTTCTACTGAAACATTGGTATATGTAGAATACATCAGCAAAGCACCTGACTTCCTGTGTATCACTTTTCTGCACTCATGTCTGGATTGAAATATTGTCAGCAGGTCAACTTTCTCAGCTGATTTTGGCTGGCTCCCAACTACAACCTGCAGCTCTAAGCTTACACTTCGCACAGGAGGCTGCCAAGCAGCTTCCTGAAGCAACCCGACGGAGGACATGCACCCCCAGGACACTTAATCGCACTCTGTCTGTAACGGCACCCTTCACACATGGCATTACATTTAAAACCAGGCAGGAGATTCACTCAGTAGGTTGCCTTTATTTTGTCTTTTTTCCGGCAAGGTTCCTGTGTTCAGGGAATGACATTCTGGTGAGGGCCAAAACAAAAAAAGAGAAAGCATGGGCCAAGAGAAGAGAGCATAACTGATTCCCCCGGTACAACTAGTAGAAAATACTAGTTGGTCCCTATAAATATAGCTCTGCATTTAAGTCCTTCCAAATGTACAAGATATGTTACAGTTAAACTTCACAACATGAACAGTGGACATACAAAAACAACTTAGATGACTTTCTTGAGCTCATCGTACAAGACGAGCACAAAGGCACCACCCATGCCTCTGAGCACGTTAGACCAGGCTCCCTTGAAGAAGGCCTTGCTGCCCTCATCACGTGCAATCTTTCTCCAGCAGTCAAGGGTGCCAGTGTACATGATGTCGCCTGTGGGACAGAAACAGAATTGCAGAGATGTCACACCATTATTCTAGTAAAACATCAGCAAAAACAGAAAGTTGTACTTTAATATGTTGCGGTTATTACCTCCTTTGCGTCCAGACTGCATCATCATACGACGACGGACGGTGTCGAAGGGGTAGGACACAAGACCGGCGACGGCAGTCACAGACTGAGCAATCATCCAGCTAACCACAATGTGTGTGTTCTTGGGGTCTGGAAGCATTCCTGTAAGAAAAACATCAATGAGGCAGGTTAATTAAAGTCTGAAAGGCACGAAAGCCCCCTGAGAAGAGAAGCATCGAGCTTTGCAATGTCTGATAACGAAGCCTCACCCTTTGCTGTGTCGTAGACGCCAAAGTAAGCAGCTCTGTAGATGATAATGCCCTGTACGGAAACGCTGAAGCCCTGGTACAGACCCTTGATGCCATCAGACTTGGAGATCTTTACCAAGCAGTCTCCCAGGCCTTTGAACTCGCGCTCAGCTCCCGCTTTGCCGACATCAGCGGCGAGACGTGTTCTGGCGAAGTCGAGGGGGTACACGAAACAGAGGGACGTGGCTCCGGCGGCACCGCCAGATGCCAGGTTACCCGCAAAGTACCTCCAGAACTGTGTGCGCTTGTCTACGCCATCGAGGAAAATCTTCTTGTACTTGTCCTTGAAAGCAAAGTTGAGGGCCTGAGTGGGGAAATATCGGATGACGTTGGCCAGATTCCCTCTCCAGAATGAGAGGAAGCCCTGTTCTTTGGGGATACGGACCACACAGTCGATGATGCCTTTGTACTGTTTGTCAGCTGCAATCTGTTTGCTGGCATGTTGCACCTGTAATCAAAGAAGAAATACTGCAGTGCCTTAGACACAATATAAAAAAGAAGCAGACCAGACACTTCACCTTTGAGTGACCCGTTAACCCTCTGACTTCTATAAATTCCTGTGATTCTGATGTGTCTGCCTGAGACACATTTGCATCCATGTGCCAGGAAACAACTCTTTAAGGCATCCATTCAACAATTCACAGCCCCTCCTTCTTCTCCTCCTCCTCCTCCTCCTCCTCCTCCTCCTCCTCCTCCTCCTCCTCCTCCTCCTCCTGCTGCTGCTGCTGCTGAGCCCAATGAGGCCCAATGCAGCAGTGGAGGGCCATGGCGCAAACCCCACTGTGACCTTGGCTGTCTGATGTCAAGCAAAACTAATGACCTGTCATGGAAGAGGAGGACTTGTGCACCCCTTGGTAGTAGTAGCCGGTCATGTGTGTCTGCTATAAGCCTCTGTATTTTGGTTTAGGAGAGACTGCAGCAGCTTTCAGGCCGGTGTATTACGTAACAGGTCTAGTACGCCTCGATTATGCCCATTCCTCATCTGAGCCTGCACCAATCTCTGGCAGAGCTGCTCCCGTTTACTATATTTAGCGCAGTTACTACTCCTAACAATGACACTATTTTTTGTCACTCTTTACTACTTCTTATCTCTTTACATCAAGTTAAAAGCATCTCCATCCAAATTTCTCAACAGAAAAAAAAGGGGGGGGGGGGATGTTACATCTGTACAGCATCAGTTTTAGCCAACTGACAGTTTTAGCTAACCGACAGTTTTAGTGTTATTCGACGTCAGGTGCAGTAAAAAAAAACACTCACCTGGAGCAGCAGTTTGACTCTCTCGATGGGGGCTACGGCTGTTTTGGAGATGGCAGCGGCAATACCACCAGCCAAGAAGTCCTTGGCGAAGGAAATAGCTTGTTCACTCATCTTCGGATGTTATCAGTCGCCGTCCCGTAACTCTCTCGGTGGGGTTTGCCGGTGGAGCTGAAATGGCCGAATCCAATCTAGAAGTGAGGGGATTTAAGGAGACTGAACGCGAGAAAAAACGTGAACTTCCACTCTCGCTTCTCATTGGACGGCTGCGGGAGTAGTGGGCGGGGCTATGTGATGTCCCTCGGTTCAGATTCGATGCTCAGACCTGTCAATCAAGGTGAATAAGAAGGAGAGACCGTTACTTTCCCCACAAGAGGGAAAGTTAACTATTGGTCGATAAGTTAGTAGATATAGTTGGATTTAATCAGGTTTCTCAACAAATCCACAAAAGACACTGTGATGCAGGTGGATTTTTTTTATTTTTTTTAAATCAAGCTCAAGGTCGAGTCAAATGTCAGCCTGGAGCAGCTGAGGCCTTAAGGCTAGTGTGGGTAAAGGTCATCCCATCTGTTAATGTCCTTTGGCTGTCACTCAGATTCCTACTGTGAGGAGGACATGATTCAATCAGCTGACTGAATCCATGCAAAACCTGTCTCAGCACACTGATCCAGCCTGATTAACCGAATAACAATCACGGAGCCTGTTAACACAAATTACCGTTAGACATAAGAATAAGATTTAGACACCAGAAGTGACAGAAGTCCTCAAATCATTAAGCAACAGTGCAGAAAAACTCAAGTAAAGTCATTCAGAATTTTACTGAAGTAAAAGTAGTATTTATATACATCAAAATTTATGAATAAATATGCAAGTTGGGTAGCTGGTCAGCTTCCTTACAGGGATCAATAAAGTATTATCTTACCATGTAATATCAACAATGCAGTAATGATTTATTATTTTATTATATTTGAATTACTGATCTGAATCTGCAAATTAACTACAAATGTGCTACTACAGATGTGCTTGTCAGCACTGTAAACAAGTTGGACTAAAGGAAGGACAGACTTTCAATTTTACTGCAGGGCAAAGTGGAGTCACCCACTGAAGGAGAAAGTGTCACTCAGGAAAACAGGAGGCAGTGTTATGGGACTTCAGGTTCAAAAACTTGAACAACACTGTTAATTTTAGACATGAATTTATGGGCTGAACAGCAAATTAATCTCAAATTGAAATTGCAATTTGAAGCAATGTGGTTAGCACATCACAAAGGCTGCCAATCAATCAATCAATCAATCAATCAATCAATCAATCAATCAATCAATCAATCAATCAATCAATAAAACGTACAAAAGAACACCTTAACAATGATGTCTCAGTAAAAAGAAACATTTTATTATAAGCACTTTTCTCTGATTACAATCCTTGTCAGAACAAGTGCAGGATTGTCCATAACCTACTCAAACTTATAAAGCATAAAAATTTGACATTCATTATACATTAAAAATATAATTTATCACTCAAGCAGCTTATCATACAACAATCTCATACAGTCATAAAGTTCTAATTCTACTTTACAGAGCACAAGAGCATTTTGCAACCTACTTTCTGTTAATACGCTATGGCACTATGTTACATTAATGCAGCAATAAGGCACATAATATTAGTTAAACGCTGTCAATATTTTGGATTCAGTGAAGGAGTCATGAGCAAATAATACTGTCAGATAAAATGACTAAGTGCTGAAAGAGGTAGAATGTGGCTGGCAAGACATTATTTGCTTTCATGTAACTTTTTTCAGTCTTTTGCTGGTCAGCAGTCTCTTTTTTTTTTTTTTTTTTTAACCAGACATTTTCTCATGTGAAGATTCACCAGCGATTTCCAAACGAATCCCCTGACCCAAAGTTCCTGTTTTTCAAGTAGCGCTTGACCTCCTCCAGCTCGTACGGCCCGAGGCTCTGGTCGACCCCAGGGGTGAGTTTGTAGCTCAGAGGGGAGATAATGTAGCCGTTGCGGTAAAGGCAAACCTGCTTACACATCTCGAAGCAGGTGAAAAGAAGGCCAAAGTAGGGAACAATCTGAGAAGGAATGACGAGAGAGATGCGTAGATTAACGTACTTTGAGTGTGATGGAAACACTTATAATCAATGACCTCAAATGTGATTTTACGTCTTGACCGGAGATCGACACAAAATTGGGAATTAATAAAAAAAAGTGAGGGCTTAATGTCTGTTCAACTTCATGTCAAACAATGTACAGCTATGATGATATTTGCAGCTGTAATAGGAGAGTGGGGCATGCTGTTCCACTTTGCTCGTGATGCCCCTGCTATGAATTTCACACTGAACATTGCTTTCATGCCCCGCCTCCCCCTCCTCAGTCCCGCTGTTGAGCAGGCCATGAGTTACAGTCCTTTCACTGTCATAAAGTCACTCATGCTCCTGAGCACGTGCAGTTATTTCAGTTCCTACTTGTTTGTAACACACGATCAAGCAGACAAGTGCTCTGTCCATACGCATGATCAAATACAGCCAGATATAAGTGAGCCGTACCTTTATTGTGTTTGCAGTGAGACCATTCCACAGCGACAGGACGCCCTTGTTTCTAACAACCTGCACGAAACAGTCGATCATTCCCGTGAAATGGACGTCGACTCCGCCGAGATGGGGAAGACGGGCGCTCTGTGCCTGAGGAAGAAAAAATAAGCATCAATGAAGCAGCAAAAAGTGCCAATAAAGTAATAACTGGAAAGGTCAAGTGAAGCCTGATAGGCAGGGTCTTAAAATTGTGTGCTGTGTGTAATTTCATTATTATTTATTACGGGAAGTAGTGCAGTAAAGGCAAAATGAGCCTCCTGTCTCTACTGTGGAAATCAGAAAGTGCTTGATTGACGATAAGATACATGTCACTGTGTGTTTAGTAGCAACTTACCAGAATAAATTAGCCAGATTTATTTTAAAAATGCATTCATTTGGAATTAAACAATACATTCAATGCGAGAAAATGATCAAATTAAAACACAATGACTGAAAACTACCATTAAAGATTGAGGGAATTATTTGCACAAGTATGTAAATGTGGTAGTAATACTGAGAATGGATTATAACACAAGACTCCTCCAGCGTGACATCTGTTGTTAACCACAGCTCTGCAGACTGAGTATCATGTGACAGAGAAAATGTATCTTCAGTTTCAAGGTTCTCAAAGGGAATGCGCAGCAATGACACTAGTAACAGTGTTCACACAGCCTCATTTGAAGAGAAGTTAAACTACACTTAGCTTAAATCATTACCCTGAGCCTCCCCAAACATCCTCAGCTGTTTTTCCATCATCCATTCTCTGCCCCGCATTTAATGTTTAACTCTGAGCTTCTCCTGAACTCAGACTGCAGCTGAATCTCTAAGTGAAACCATTATGTAACATTGTGTTTCACAGTAAGGCGACGTCGGTGTGATGGTCTGATGAACTGGAGGCACACGGCTCTCTATGCGCCTGCTGTCTGATAGTGACCGGCTATCTTTAGAGAACTTATCTATAGCTTCTGCAGACCTGAGGCACATTCACATTCCCAGCTGCTGTTTGAACCTTGTGGTATCTAATAATAAAACCGGATGTAGTATTCTGTCCTCTGCAGTGCCATTGTTCCCCATGTGTCCTTTCTAACGTACTGAAGATGTCTCAGAGTTGATTTAAAGGGAACACGGTGCAGATCAACATGATTTTAATGCACATATAGATAAAATACCCGGACATTAAAAGAAAGTAGAGTGATTTATTTTTGGAAGAAACACTGGAAAGCTTTCTAATGTTATTCTGCTGGTCAAGGTTCACTTTCCATGTTTGAAAACATTGAATGGCCAAATAAGGTCAGCCTGTGATTAGGTGAACCACCACTGCCCTCTAGTGGACAAAAGGTGGTACCGCAATCACTGTGCAGGAAATCTGGTGTTTCATTTCACAATTATTCAATCAGCAGTAGAATGACTTCAAGAGGAACAGCAGTTTTAATTAAAATAACTACTACATTAACTCCAGCTTTTCCTTCAAGACCTTAAAGAAAACAACTAAAAACCAATAAATCCTCAGCGGACAAAACCCTTAGTGACTATTAGTTGATTGACTCAGAACAGGCGATTGTATTAAATTTTGATGTCGGCTCAAGGTAATGTTATTTATGTAGCACATTTAAAACAACAGACATTAAGCCAAAGTGGACTCTCGTGCAAGAATAAGATTAACGTTAGAAATTTAAGTTACAATATTATTTACTATATAAATATACAAGACAAATTATAATATTTAGGTTAAGACTCTACAATGACGTATAATAAAAGGTCAATTCATTAATTTGAAGATTGAGGTGAAAACTGTACAATATTATATACTACAATACATTACCAATTAATAATTTTATGTTTGCTCCCTTCAAAACTAAACACGGAAAACCCAAGAAATCTAAATTCCCACTGAGCACTTGTGTCAAATGTATTGATTAATTTATGTAATTATGTGTTTTCCACTGTAAATCACTGAAATCCTTTTCTAATAGACGCATTTTAATTCTCAGGAAAAAAAAAACAGCCGACATACAGAAGCAGAAGAAGAAGTGTTCTGTGACTTACTTGCATTTTCCGCTTTACAGTTTCAAAAGGGTGTGAGAGGGTTTGAGCCACTCCTGCTGCCAGACAGCCATTAATGAAGTTCTGCAGTGGAGTGAAGCGAAAAGGAGGCTCCTGCCAGAGCTTGTCCAAGTTCATGTAGACCGCATAGCATCCGACAGAAAAGGGAAACGCTCCTGCAGACAATTAAAATGTACTGTAAGTTACAGTAAAACATATCATTAATGAAATGTGTAAGGATCGAGTTTACAGTTAATGTTTTGGTCACGAAATCACCAAAAACTACATGACTGCAAGATAAACAAAGTGAAAAGCAGAGTTATTTTACCAGCATTAATGTCTGATATCTCAACACTACCTAGAAGATATTATTTAATTTGTATTACTGTGCATACACACCCACGACAGTGAGAGAAAATCCCCTGTAGAGAGCCAGCAGCCCTTCATTCCCGTAGATCTTCGACAGTGTGTGAACTACGCCGATATATGTGGGCTGTCTGCAGTTCTGAACAATGAGTCTGGTCTCTGCCACCTCCAGAGGATACGTGACCAGAGCAGCAGCAACTCCAGCCAGTCCTCCAGCCAGTAAGGCCCTCCACTGAGAGATGAAGCCCTGTTCATCCATGTGAAGGTGGACAATCCTGCACAGAGGAGGGCAAAACACAATCAATTTATTGTACTGTAGGCAGATTGATGGGATTATTTCACAATGTAAACATTCAGTGTCAGTTATGATTTATTTGTTAGCCAGTCCATACATATTTACCTTTTAGTTTAGTCAGTGGCCCCTGCTTGACTGTCTCTAATTTGTTTGGAACTTTGTATAATAAATTCTGGATATTTTATAACAATAAAACAATAAACTAAACCATATATATGAATTAATTTATAAATTAGTCATTACTGAAGCTTTAATTTCATACACTAAGGATTTTCTTTGAGTGAAGCTAAGTATGTAAACACTGTTGCAGCTGGATACACACCAATCAGCCACAACATTATGACCCACAGGACCCACAGAATTCACTGGTGCCACCAGGACATGCCCCACTAGGTCAGAGGAGTTCAGCAGCATAAAGGAGACCAACAAGATTTTAGGGAGGTGGTCATAATGTTATGACTGATCAGTGTACATATATATAATTGCTTTTGACCCACTTTCAGCACATTTTTTCATAAAATGAAATTGGAAGCTATGTTTGGATGACATTATCTCACTAACTGTTAAAGAAAAAAGCCTGAAATATACTTCATGTTAATCTGAGGTACTTCTGTGAGTGAGACTTTACTGGTGAATGTATTCTTATGATCACTGTGGAACTAGATTCTCTTGGTTTGTGTTTCATTGGGAATAAACTTGGTCTTCAAGACTAATATCACAAGCTGGACTCCGTGCAAAAAGTGAAAGTGTGAGTGCAAGAACATTTACAGTAACTGCTATAAAAGTATATGAACGCCAAGTATAATAAATATGGTAAGAGTTCCATCTGTTTCTACATTGTAAATATTTTCTTAGTTATATTTGCAGGACTATTTTGAAACTACAGAACTTGATTAGGCTACCAAGTAATATTTTTGTTTTTGTGGTAGAACATTTCATAAATGCTCAGTTATGACAGTTCAAAAGAACAAGCTTTTTTTTTCATTTTTTTTACCAGATATTTTATATTAAAAAGCTTTCTATATGCTTTGTTTTGTATTATTGTGACATGCAACTACATATAGTACAGAAAATATCACCGGGTGAATATTGTATTATCAATTGCTTAATGTGGGCTTAATGTGGGCTCGAAAATGGGACTTTAAAAAACAGATGAACTTTTTATGATTTTTTGGCAAATCACTCATAATCAGAGACTATTTGACCTACTTGTCCAATACTGCAGATTCTAAATTAATGATGAGAGACAACAGTTAAAATTTCTGGCTTTTTATCTTTAACAGTTCCTGAGATATTATCATTCAGATATAGGCTCACTTTTAATGTGAGAAGAAAACTTGCCACTAGTGTGTTGAGAATTTATCTCGGAAAATTTTTATGTATCAAGCTAAAATATCTAGATAAAAATCTATATTTTAAGATATAAAACTATCAGGCAAATAATAGATGGTTGCTTAGAAATTGTTCTAAAAATCTGATCATTTCAAATGGATTGACTGAGCTGATTAATACATTAGTGGATAGACAGAAAACTCAGAAACATTTTTTGGTATTAATCACTTGTTGAGGTATTTGAATGATAACAGTTATTTGTTAATTACATCTTTTTAAATTTGAGAATTTGCTCCTTTCCTTTGTTTCCTATTACTGTATATTGATTTTTTTTTTGTTGGTAATGACTGTTGAACTGCTAAAGGAAATGATTTTTTTGGCCTCTGGGGGAAGTGTGATGGAGATTTATTTCCAGTTTCATTTATTTTGTTGTATATACTAAGACATTAATAAGTAAAGAAACTAATTTAGTTGCAGCCCTTGTTCAATACATCAAAAGGTGCCTTGTTTATTAATGCATCATTCCAGTGTTTCTGTGTTGCTGTGTACGTGCAAATAATACCAACTGCATTCAGGACATCTGCGCAGGTGCAATTATTTAAGTGAGTAATAAGAATCTCTCTGTAGACATCCATCATGAGGAAGTAATTATTTTAAAAGGCCATTAATAGCAAGTCTGCTACAGAGGAGCACATGAATAACTAAAGCCATGCGTGTGACTAAGACAAAGAGGGAGTTTTCTTTTCCTGGAACGCAATGTACAGAACAGGACAGTCAATGGTGTTTACACCCGCACACGTGTCTTCAGGCGTCACAGGATCCTCCTCTCTGATAGTTTCGTGTAAGTTCACTGACAGCAGATAGCGGATTTATGACTGGATGCCGGATAACTGTTGTCTTTACTACTACCTGCCCTGTATGTTTGTTTAATTATCAGCTGTCAGCACTGTGGCACATTTTGTCCGGTAGTAACCTGAGGGATTTGACAGAAAGTTTCTACCCTGAGTTCTGCTTCACAGGCACAACTTCCTCTCACGCTGGATGACTTGTTTATATCACACAGGACTGTCAAACCACGGTCCAACAGTAACGACTGTTTGTGTGTTTAAAATAAGACTGTACTTGTCTTTCATCAGTAATTAATTTACTAAAATGTGTCATCAATCATTCACACTAAAAAATTGGGGAAAAAGCCCTTATTGTCATTTTCAGACTATAACAAACCGCAAAAACAGTAATTGTTCTATCACAGATGGCAAAGATGAACGACAACTATTTACAATAATATGGATGGAATTGGGAAATCTTTTTGTAGTATAAAATCACTCATTATTCTAATGTTTACATGCTTAAGTCTTTAGTCAATTCATTATTACGTCAATCAATATCTGTGGATCTATTTTGATAACCAATACTGCCATTTTTTAAACAAAATATTTAAGTTCATTATAATAGCTTCAGCTTATAAACTGCGTTTTAAATGTAGACAGGAAAAGGAATATGTTTAGGTTTGGGCCACATTTGAGGGCTTAATTGTTGACTACTATCAAACATTTTACAGAGGACACTATTAATGACTTATTTGAGAAAATAATCAGCAGATTGACGGCTTTTGAAAAAACATGTTTTGTTCTGGCCGAATCAAAGCTGTCTTTTAATGTGGGGCTCCGCCGAACACGCTACAATGATTGGATTACACCACAGACTGTTACTGAGCTTGGACAATTATAGTTTGGCCCATTATGCACCTATAACAAGGAATAATTTGCAAACCAATCTAAGCCAGGACTCATTTTATTTCTTTGGGCAATTCAGCTTGGTATATTTGCAGCTCATTTTGTTTTAGCTGATTTATCTGTTTTTAAAATGTACATATTCTAATTAAAGTGTTTATTACTTCAGTAGCTTTTACTTTAAATATTGTTATTGTTGTCCAAGTCTCTTATTTCTATGCCTACATATTTTATTTCCTTGCTTGACTACATTGTGAATGAGGCTTTCGTATCTCAAGGTACTCCCGAGTTTAAATAAAAACTGAATGAATGAATTTCAAAACAGTTAAGGATCATGCTTCTCTCTATTAATTAATCCACTAACAGTTTCTTAAGCTGTATCTTTTGGTGTAAAACACAATGAAACACCACGTTTAAATACAATAGACAACACTGAAGTGACTTGACTGTTCTGTGAAATATGTGACGAATTTGTGTTTCACGATGTGTTTTGCAACTTAGAGCTACTGTAGTTTGACTCAGACTACCTGTGAGACAATCCTCAGGGCTCAGTTACCTGCTGCCTTTTAAAAACACGCTGTGTATCGACCGAGCGAATGCTGCCTTCTGATTGGCTGAAAACAGACGCTACGCCTTGCGCGGTGAAACAGGAAGTACAGCTTTAGCTGCTGGAATGAAAATAAACAACTTAAACGAAAAAATGTTGTTTTTTACTCTTGTCACACATTAAAAAAAAGTAACGCACATAAATACTTTTGTGCTACATAAGTTAATATGTGTTTTCTGTTATTTTAAACTCTTCATCAACATTAAACGTGCTAAGTCAACGTCAGCTGACCGAGTTGGCTAACAAGCTAATTTAGCATAAATATGTGTAAACCCGCACAGAAGAGGTTGTTCGGTGGATGTAATGTGACACAAACTGTATTCAGACTGAGCTTCACTTACTTTTTGTACGTTGTGAGATGAACAGCTGTGTAAGGAAACAGCCGCAAACAAGAAGAGAGGTTTCCTTTCCAAAACCCTCGGAGTCCCTCATTCTGGTAGATGATGAGGAAACTTTGCCAGAAGCCTCTTTTACAGTGAAAAGTCCCCACCTGGCTTTTAATTTTAACCACCTCCAGAGGCGACGTGGCCGTTTTGCTGAAAACTCCGGAGAAACCGACGCACAGGAAGCTCTGCGAGCTCGTCAGTCTGTTGTCCTTTTTCACTGAGGCCATCACCGTCCACCACCTGCGATGAGTTCTGTTTTCTACGAGGCACAGCGGAGGATATGTTCGTGCAGGTTAGACATCTAATTATAGACAGCGAGGAGGTGTCCGTCTGCTGTCCCGACCAGCGGTGTTATGTGTAGTGATGGTCCTCTGATACCCGAGGCTTCGACACATGCGCTGTAGCTCATGAAGCAAACGTATCGAGGCACTGTGCCGAGGCGTGGTTTGGTCACGTGACTCGTGACGTTCGAATCACTTCAGTGACGTTTGAAGCACTCAACTGCTTCGAATCACCTGATTGGTTCGGTTTGTTATGTGAATCACTCAGCGGGATCGAGTGTTCCGGGATAGGAGATCCCTATTTAGTGTTGTTCATTTGAATTGTTTTTCGCAGAACAGATTGTTTTTTTTGCTGTTGTTTTTGCTTTGAGAGTTAGTAGTATGTCAGATTTCGTATTTCGTAGAGAATATATATATATATATATATATATATATATATATATATATATATATATATATATATATATATATATATATATATATATATATATATTCCCAACTCACCACCCCCATGCCACAACACCTGGCACAGAACCTTGTCAGGTGCTTAGCTGACAGACTACAAAACAAAGAAAAGAACAGTTCACTGACTGTTGCTACACTTGTGGCTCTGCAGTTCAAAACTTTTGGATTCACCAATCAGAGTGGCAGCCAGTGTGAAACAACGTTTAATAACAGAATGCACAACAATTAACATAAAGAATACCAAGCAGCAGTCATCTACCTCACAAGCACCACCAGCAGCACCTTCCACAGGTATTCTTTTTCTCTTCTGAATAGGGAATGACTGACATTTCTGGTGATGATGATGATGATCTTCAATATTTTTCAGTTCAACTGTGGAGCCTATTAGACGAAGACGCAAGTAGAGCCTGGCAAATGCAAAGTGCCACAGCGAATGCAATTGTAGAAAGAACGGCAGACCCACTGGCTTACTGGGAAACCCACAAAACTGTTTACCCAAACTTGTACAATGGAGCCAAACATTTCCTGTGTACCTCAGCCTCATCTGTACCGTGTGAACAGGTTTTTTTTTTTCTAAGGCTGGGGAGATAGTGAGTAAAAGAAGGAACTGCTTGAGTCCCAAACAATGTTCCCTCTAGTTTTTCATGAGTCTGAGCAAACACACAAACTCCCTGAGCGTCCCTTGGACCACTGTGAGCAACATCAGACGTGTGCACTGTGGTCACACCAGCATCACATCCATTCAAGTTACATGGTTCATTAAAAGAATCAAATTACAGCATTTACATTTCTGTTAAAACACTTTGTCAACAGGAGCCAGTTGAAGGCTGCAGTGATTTTAGTGACACTACAATGTATAAGAGTGAAGTTATTGAATATTTGTCTCTCTTTACTGTTGCAGTGGTTTTGCAAATTGCAGACGGACCCTGTTCACTCCATAGACACCAATGTTATTCCTGTAGCTTGAAAGACAGCTACTTTTGATAAAACTGGGCTTGTAGCACATTGTCTGCCTTGCAACAATGGGAAAGAGGCACCGTTTATGTTTTGACAACCTATATCTAATGAGTTATTGATGCTGGAAGTCCGAATCTGTGAATATCTTTCCAACTTTACTGAACTTGGGGCCACTACCACCTAAGGAGTGATATATTTAATTTTGAAAAAAGCATTTAGCCATACTTAAAGCTTTAAGTGCTTTATTAACACGGAACTAAAAATTTTGTATTGTTTTATTATCACAGGTTCTGTCTGAAAAGAGGTGGCATCATTTTAAACAGTGAAATCAAACTAACAAAATGTAATGACCAACCAGTGAGCAATACTGGATTCTGCAAAAACATAAACAACTTTTTTTAAAAATCTAAATCTTATCTTAACACAGTTAATGTATTAACTTATTTTTGTGTGTATGCATGTATTTATTGATTTATTTAGTACTGTTAACATATCAGAGTTCTGAGTGAATTTTTCTTAAGATAGGCAAAGGCCACTTATTGATTACACATAGGCTCTTAAATGTTCATTAAAAACTAAAAAGCATTTAAAAAAAACAACTTAGGCATTTATTGAGTCACTAAAATACTGTAGAGTACAGACCACATCAGCATGATTATAAGCATCCTCTGGTAAATTAACAACCAGATACTGATGTCTCTCACCATATGGACTTCAGGAGATGACTGGGGGATGATAAACTGTGACCTACTGGTTGAGTTCTCTCTGTTCTCATGTTTCTTACATGTTTGTCCCCTTACAGCCAGGTCCTAATGTTTTTTGAGCAACACACCATACTATGACGTTTTTACAATGATGGTTCTACTATGGAACCAGTTTGACATGTTCAGGTGTTCTTTGTGTGAAAACTCAGAGATTTCAGGGATCAGAAGGTGGTTTTCAACTTTCTTTGTTAACTTTCTGCTTCAACTTTAAACTAAATTTCCTTCACTAACCCAGCCCTCTGGACTTCCAGTAAGCTGTGTTCCTATTGGCTGTCCAGGTGGCTGATTGGTGTTATCAGGAACACCTGAGCAGCTCAGTGTCTTCCTGCTTTATTTAGCTGCAGACAAACATTTCCTCTGTTTCTCTTCACCACAGAACTGGGTTTGACTCTGTTGCTTTAGTTTGTTTTTTAGGCGTTGGCTTGCAGCTTCCAGCAGTAAAATCGTCTTTAATGTGTTTCTTGGTGTGTTTTAGGGCTTTGTACTGGATAGTTGTCTTGGTAAATGTGGTTCTTTAGCCACAGTTAACACATGGTGCTAATGTGTGCAGTCATTAGTGGATTTGGTACAGCTGAGTTGTGTCTTGATCTTGGCTGTAGTGAGTCTTTAGAGGTTTTTGGTCAGACACATTCTGTATTCTTGTTTGAGAACCGATGTTGATTGTCTAGAAGGTAAGAGTTCCTGTCCTGATTCTCTGTTCTCAGAGGTTCTCTGGTAGGCTGCAGGAGACTTTAGCATTTGGGTTGTGCTAGTTTGGTTTTTGTACGGTTTCATTTGGACGACTATCTTGAGGCCCCTCCATGTGGTTTAGTGAGGTTTTCTGGAACAGTTCTACAAAGCAACCTGCAGCAGAAGAGACTTTGAGAGTTTTTAGGAAGTTCTGGAGACCAGACTCTAGAGCAGCAGAAACATTTGTCAGCAGTTTGAGCAGGAGAAGGTGAGCTTCAGAGTAGAAATGAGACAGAAACCTTCTTGATCCGTGTGGTGAAGTCCTGTACCAAGAGTTTGAGCAGGTTGTGAAGAGTCTGTAGTTCTTTGGTCTGAAAGCACAATAAGAGTCGACTCATTAAAGGAGAAAACAGGAGATATTGTCGGTTCTTCTGTTGGTCTGCAGTTTCCTTAGACTGAATATCAAGTTTATATTTTGAATGATTTCCCATGTGAGCCCAAGAAGACTTCAATAAAGTTCCTCCATCCCTGGACACAACATATTTTATTACCATGTTAAATCTTTTTTTTTTTTTTTTTTAATGTTTTTGAGTTTTAATCCTAGTTTTAGCATAATTTTTTCTCTTTGCTTGTTTAGTTTTGTCATCTGTGTAAAAGGTGCTAAACAAATAAAGTTGAACTGATAAACTGAATAATTGACTAACTCATGATTGTGACAACAGAAGTATTTTCATTGTGATTTAAGGGTTTATTTCATTTTTAAGGTTGGGGTTAAAATCTTGACAGAAAAAGAAGATTAAAGAAATAAACTACATGAACAAAAAGCAATTAAATCAAACGAAAAAAATTAAAACAATAAAACTTTTAAAAAGTTTTATTATTAAAAAGATTTAATAAATTTAAGATGTAATTTTCTAATTAAACATTTAATTTTTTAATTAAATGTTTTGTCTTTTTAAAGGTTTAATAATCTAATTAAATGTTTTGCATTTTTTTAAATGTTTAATATTCTTGTTTAATTTTATTTTTTAAATGTTTAATTATGGAAAATATTTTATCTGTAATTTTTAATATATGTATTTTAAAAATTTTGTTTAATTTCATAATGACGTATTGTATGTTGTTGAATTATTTAATTCAATATTTTGTCTGTTTAATAGAGTTAAACATTAAATACAATTAAATTATATGTACATATACCACCTTTTAATGTTTAGTTTTCTTTTTAAATGCTTCATTGTATTTTCTGTTTAATTCCTATTTGAAGTTTTATTGTCTTTATGATGTAATTTTCTAATTAAACATTTAATTTTTAATTAAATGTTTTGTCTTTTTAAGGGTTTAATAATCTGATTAAATGTTTTGCATTTTTATAAATGTTTAACATTCTTCTTGTTTAATTGTATTTTTTAAATGTTTAATGATGGAAAATACTTTATCTGTAATTTCTAATATTTGTATTTTAAAAATTTTGTTTAATTTCATAACGACATGTATTGTATCGTGTCGAATTATCTCATTCCATATTTTGTCTGTTTAATAGAATGTAATGTAATTTAATGTTTAACTCTATTAAACAGACAAAATATGGAATGAGATAATTCGACACGATACAATACATGTCGTTATGAAATTAAACAAAATTTTTAAAATACAAATATTAGAAATTACAGATAAAGTATTTTCCATCATTAAACATTTAAAAAATACAATTAAACAAGAAGAATGTTAAACATTTATAAAAATGCAAAACATTTAATCAGATTATTAAACCCTTAAAAAGACAAAACATTGGTACCTATATAGCTCAACGGGTTAAGCGGGTGACCCATGTACAGGGACTGGTTCCTGATGCAGCGTCCCGGGTTCGATTCCCGCTCGTGGCCTTTTGCTGCAAGTCTTCCCCCGACTCTTCTCCCCCGTTTCCTGTCAGTCTCTCACTACACCTATCCAAAAAAGACAAAACATTTAATTAAAAAATGAAATGTTTAATTAGAAAATTATATCTTAAAGACAATAAAAGTTCAAATAGGAATTACACTGAAAATACAATGAAGGATTTAAAAAGAAAATTAAACATTAAAAGGTGGTAAAACATTTAAAAAGAAAAACCTTAAAGATTTAATCGAAACATTAACAGACTGAAGGTTCAAACTAACAGAGAACTACTCAAGAACTTTTAAGATTTCAGTCCTCAGACTGTGTGAAGGTTCAAACTAACAGAGAAGTACTCAGGAACTTAGAAGATATCAGTCCTTGGACTGTCTGGAAGTTCAATCTAACAGAGAACTACTGTGGGACAGAAAATTTCAGCCCTCAGACTGTGTGAAAGCTCAGGTCCTGAGGACTCGGGAGGTCTGGAGGGTTTGAAAGTCTTGGAACTGAGGGTTCAACCCTCCAGCACAAAGGCTGAAGTCCAACCTCCTGAGAAAAACGATCGAGTCGAGACTCAAGTTAAAAAAAACTCGAAAATGACAAAAAAAAAAAAAATAGATGATAAATGCGCAAAAAAAAAAAAAAAAAAGTATCGCGCGCAGCTTAGAGGGAACAGTGGTTCCAAAACTGTTGATAAATTATTTCTCAATAAAACCTCATAACCAGTTACATAAGCACACCCTCTTTACTGACCTCTTTACCAATAAACCCCAAGACATACTTTGCCAAAATCCATAATAATCCATATAATCTTTATTTGCACCAGCCCCATGTGAAAATGACATCAGTCTGTATTTGTAGAGCATCTCATGAATGTAGCAGCACCGTTTAAATGTTTCATAACACAGAATATAAGCAAAGAGTATATAGGGATACAAAAAAACATGGGAAATAAGAAACGTGCTCTTCAATAGTTATTGTCATTATTATTACTAGTAATATTATTTTTGTGTCCACTACAACCCATACAATCATCTAGTGTAGTCAAACAGGAATGTGTGCATGGCGAATCAAATCAAAACAATCCATGAACCAACGACCACGTCTTGATTGCACTTCATATTATTGACCACTAGATGTCCTACTCGAGCACTGTGTGTCATTGAGGCCTCGAGTAATGAACCATGTTTTGAATGAAGTGTCGAAGCTTCAACAAAGCCTCGATCAGCCATCACTAGTTATGTGACAAACTCACGTCACTTTGAGCTGAGGCCGAGCAGTGACCACTAGAGGACGCTCTGTGACCTGTTTTAACAGAAACCTGCATGCAGATGTGCAGACATCCGGGGGACACATGCCCCTCAGTATTTAGAAATATGTGCATATGTTGTACATTCCTGCACACTCTAAACACTTCTATTACTTTGTATTACCTTTGCTTACTTAAAACCCCTTGGATTTGCTACACTTACTTTTAAAAATACATATTTCTGTCTTTATTTTAAAATTATTTTATGGCACTTATCCAAATTGTTGTCTACTGATTAGAGTATGCTATATCTACTCTCAGATGTACGTTGCTTTGGATAAAAGCATCTGCTAAACGAAACTGTAGAACTGTATAAATTGCCATTGTTTCCTGTTATACACTGAAACGCCAAATGAAATTCCTCATATGTGACAACCTATTTGGTGGACTGCTTCTGATTTATACCTTCATTAACAATTATGGAAAAAAACAAAAACATTTATCCATAGTGCCTTCAGTCTGTGTTCTCCTTGACATAAATAAAACATTGCAACCATAAACTGATGTAGAAAACTAACTGATGCATAAATATTCAGAAAAATGCAGGAAATTAGGTGTTTGTCAGGCCAGGATGTCCACAACCCAAGGTACTGTTAGGATTTTGAAACACTGGGGACCTTTAGTACAGCACCAGCAGTCTTTAGATGTTAACCTGATAATTGCACCATTTTTAAGCTATTCTGGAATAAATGGAATATAAAGTATGAGACACTGTTCTCTAGGCAAAGCCAGATCATCCCTCTTCTGTCTTTCTAAGCTCAGCTGACGTTCCAGATGAGCAGTGGTACTCAAACTGTGTACCTTGGAATGAATGTTATTTATATGATACAGAGCTAACATCATCAAGAAATACTGGTTAACAAAATGAAGAGCAGTCAAAAGGTTAACATGAAACTCTGAAACATAGTGCAGGAAAAGTATGAAATGGCATAAAATGGAAACAGTGAAGCTTTCACACAATAACCCAAAACTGCACTGACGTATATTATGCTTTAGTTACTTTTCAGTACTTTTAAATAAACCCAAATAATACATATATAGAAAATGAGTTATGCTCTAAATTGTGCATGTTATTTCAGGTTGCAGGTGTACAGTTAGTAAAACTAAATTTTCCAAGTTTAGTATAAACAGCACCTGTAGTGTAATCTAACCATTGCAGTGTGTTTGGCAAAGGCCAACATAAAAAAGACTGCAACAGCGTCATGTAAAAGATTAAAAAGTCAGGTATATGCTTTGTAAAAGAATAGATCCATGTGTCTAGCACACCTATCCGAGACAGAACTATTGCCAGTAACAAATCATTGTGTAGAGTGACAAATAGAGTCCAAGGTAGAAGAGCTAGAAGAGTTTCAGATATCACTATAAATTGCACTTTTGCATTTAGACTTTTTTTTTCCGCACAAGTACTTATGTCTTCATGAAAATATGCATATTTTTAAAAACCATAATTCTAAGGACATCTGGTACTTTTCATCCTGATACAATCAGATATCTGATGACTTCAGCAGTGCATGGAGCTGATAGACACTAAAACATTGCTAAAATTTACCTCGAAGGTCACGAGTGCATGCATTTTACTGTGCACAATGATCAGACTGGAGGAAGTGAAAGTTGTGGTCAGTGCAGTTAGTTTTTGTTATTTTTTTTGTCATGACTTACTTTCAGTAAGTAAGGAACTGTGAAAGTTTCTCATATTTTCAGCTGCTGTCTGCAGGAACCACACGTTTTCAGTATTTGTGGGGTGATTTTATCTCTACAGGTGGTGCAAAAGTCCAACTTTTTGATTTATGTTTGTTATCGCAGCTACAACAAACAGAATATAACAATCAAACAGAGTTAAATGTTGGTTATTAACTGTGTTTTTTTAAGCTTTGGAACAATTAAAGGATGCTTTTATTCTATTGTAGATAGATTTTTTGATTTATCTTCAGGATAGCCTTTTGAGAGACACTACTTTTCCTGCACATCTTTGTCAAATCTGCATTATATTACAAATTTATGAATCATATCATATCCTCCATTTTTGTCTCAACATCTGCAGTGACACTGTCAACATGTGTCTGCATCAACCAGGTTAATCCATTATGATTTTGTTTTTGCACCACAATGTAAACCGGCTCTGATTCACAGTATAAGTGTATTCATCAGCAGGGATTTGATGTCACTGTCTTGTTTCAGCTCCGTGTTTGTTTTGTCCTTGTCTCGGCCTGCCAGGATCACCTCCCTCCCCTGCCGGGATGACAACCACAGATGCATGTGAGGAGCCCACCTTCTGTCTGTGCCTGGGCCACTTGGCTCCTTCACAAAGACGCTCTGGAATAACAGAGCAAACCAGAGGAAATGACAGCCTGATCACAAGAAGTTGCCCCGACTCCCCGCCTCTAGCTGCCTACTGCGGGGGGAGAAAAGGGTGTGTCCATGTGTGTGTGTGTGGGACAGTGGCTTTCACTGCTGCAAACTCAAGAACCAATCTTGATGCAGTGGAAGATGGTTAAATTAACTGAAGTCATCAGCAAATCAATGCAGTTCTGAGCGTAGCAGGCTGGTGAAAGGAGTCGTTACCTTCATATCTGTGCTCCAACTGAGAAATATCAATGTAGCCAAAAAAGGCCCACTTTGAAAATTCTTTGATCTCCCTGTCATATGTCTTGTAATCCACAAGATAATGGGGTATCTTTCTTTAAAGATAAGTGGTGTGACTCATGTTGTATCTTATCAATTAATGCTTCAGCAATCAAACAGGCCACCAGCAAGAATGTGCTGCCAGTCTGTCTCCTCCGCTGTCCTTCCTCTGGCCCTCTGCCCACCAGTGTTTGTATAGAATACAGATAGAGCACTGCCTTCTTCCTGTATGTATATCTCGCCCCTGAATGAGCACTTCCTCCATGAAGAGAGGCAGTGCGGGAGCTGCCTGCCTGCCTTTGTGTCTCGGGGACTGGCACCTTGCAGTAGGTGTAGGCTGGCTGAGGCATTGTCATTCTCTGGATGTCATGCGCAAGTCAAGCCTTGATCTCCCACTTTGAAGTGCATTGTTCCAGGGCTTCAGCCTGTGTATGCAGCGAGAGCAATCAACAGAGGGCGCACCAACACCAGAGAGCCTTGCTCAGAGGCCGTGGCGGCTGTGGTCCTCACAGACTGGTGCCAGGCCCACAGACTGCTGCAGTAAAATTCTCACCTCATTATTTCAGACAGTCACATCACAGGCTTGTGTTGGCAGGGGAGGGGAAAGGGAAGAAAGGTTGGGGGTAGGCAAGAGGAACAAGCTTGGTTAGCTGACACTAGAGTCTGTCTGTATGTGAGTGTGTCCCTTTTCTTTCTCTAAAGGCGGGGGTTGCACTGGTGAGAAAAATGAGGCATAAGTACAATTCAGTGTGTTCACACCTCCACCGACGGGCTCAGGCCAAACTGCTCCCGGCTCACTTAACAGGAATGGGAGACTTGTTATTCATAGGAGCCTAATTCTGAATTAATGGTTTGTGTGATGGTGTAAACTGTGAAAAGGTTATCAGGGTTTGTTAGGAATAGTAAATGCACTTTTGCACCTCATTACTGGGAACAGTCTTTATTACAACAAACACTGAAACTGCTGTTATCTCAGCTCTGCATAGCAGTAAATGTGCTTACACAGTCTTTAAAGTGTAAAATCAGCAGTAAATCTGTAGCCTCAAGGAGTTAATTTGTGCAATAGTTTTAGAAGCACTGATTTAAAAAATATTGGGAATAATATTATATAATTCCTGGTAAAATATCCAGTGAAATTCTGTATTTGTTGCTGAATTTTTTTAAAAGACAGTTTAAGCTGGTAGAAAAATAACAAACTGTGATTATTTTTCATGTATAATTTCTATTTTCTATGTGAAACCTGTGCAAAAACAATGAATGATGCAAAATGTATCCAGTGAGGATGCAGATGACCAGGAGGTCTATTGTCGGCGAGGATGCAGAGGACAACTTTTGGCAGCTGTTGTCCCCTTATCTTCCCATGTACAGTCAATAAATCAATATCAAATCTAAGGAACAGGAAGCCAGATGGCCTTCTTGCAACCTCTCCAGGCCGAGGCGCTCTCAAGGCCTCCTCGGCTACTGTACCGCCGGTGCATGCAGCACTCCTTTGAAGACATACACATTCAACAAGCAGCTCAATGAATGACTAAAGGGAACAAATAAGCTGTTACGACTCTGCTCAAAACAGTGTTTGTGTTTCCATCCACATCAAAGGCCCTGGTCTGTTTGATATGCAGCCCCCACACCTTGATCCGAGCCATGTACAGGTAGAGGGGAGGAGCAGTCCATTGAGGAGACAGAGGGTCATGTGGCTGCCTCTCTCAGCCCTGGCTTGAGGGTAGTCGACCCAGACGAAGGGTCTGGTGGTGTCTCTTGTTCCCCAGGGTGCTATTGCTTCTTAGACCCATCACTAGACACATTATTTATTGGATGCCCTATTGATTACATGCTTTTAAGGAATATTCAGAGGGAATCTGAAGGAATAATGACAAAATAGGACACATCCTGTCTTTTGAGACTGAACTGAATATAATATTACCAGCAGACAGGAAGGTTTGTGGAGTGACTCTCTGCTGGCTAGCTGAAGTAGCGTCGGTCAGGTCAGTTACCTAAATACATCCCGCCAGACTCATCTTGATTTCTGTGTAGGCCAGGGGTCAGGTTAAACAGTAGTTTGATTGAATGGCTGTTCACAGGCCAGTGTGAAATGCCAGCTCTATTGCAATGTGGGAGGGGGAAGGAGGGGGTTTGTGTGGCCTTTGTGTGGCCCACGGCCTTAAAGCACGGACCTATTGTTAGAGGCTGACCAGCCAGCCCCTCAGACTCTCCTTTGCCCTGCTTTGTCTCGAGCAGCATGAGCATTTCCTTCATTCAGGTCAGGGCAGGGTCGTGACTTTGGACACCAGTCCTCCCTGTCTGTCTGCCCAGCCGGCCGGCGTACTCATAAATGTATGTAGCACTGAGACAGATGTGCTGCTGTCACGTGTCGGGGTTAAAATGCAGCTGATTTCAACCTTTTTAAATGAAGACCTCAATGCAAAAAGATCAGGTGTAATCATGGATCAAATTCATATGGACCTGAAGTCGAGATGCTGTCTATAACTATAAAAATGGGTGTGGTTCTTTCACATGAACAGACAAAATTAATGTACTGTACTGCACAAGTCAGAGTAATTTTACGACCAGTATATTGTGCACGGTGAGGGATATGCCACGTGTGCCTTTTGCGAGAGTGTAGAGCACACAGAGCTGAGATAACCCCTTTACTGCCTTGAAGTTATGCAAGTGTTGAAAAGAGTGGACAGCTCCCTCCCTGTGTCCTGAGGCCGGACCTGCCTTATCACAGCCTGGTCATCACGTTGATAAGAAGAGGAAAGGCCAAGGGGCCATAACGAACAGTGTGCACAGTCCAGGTCAACACTGTGAGGAGACTGGACTCAAAGGGGAGGGAAGGTGAACAAGAATATTATCTGATAAGAATCACATGAGTCTTTTGATCTCCAAGGGCCTGATCCTGGGCTACAGGGTGTCATGCTGAGTGGACGAGCAGAACGACACAGCAGGTACAAACAAGCAAGCCCTTGATGATCATCTGGAGCTAAAACATATTTACACAGGGACAACTTCTGTCTCTCACACGTAAACATACAAGCGTGTTCCTAATGTCATGTTGTAATAGCATTCTTATCATGTTTAGCTATGATTTTATAAAACAGAAAGCACAAATGATGCTTCATTTTCTGACAAGTGATCTGCTGATAATAAAAAGAGACAAATCGGTTGTACAGTGCAGCAAATCTTTTTGCCATAATCAGGTAAGAAATTCAGAATCAACCAATGACCAGTGATGAGAAGTTTGAATGTCACAGTGTAGTCTGGTGAGATTTGCTTCATAAGTTACTGATTAAAATCTGTAATGTGGAGGCCAGACAGGACCTGGGGCTGCAGTGCAAGCTGTGGCCTGAACCAAATGCCTCGCTGTCTCGCCCAGGGCGAGGTGGAGGAGGGCTTTTATTTTGCCTTGAGTGGCCAGAGGGGGGAGGTTGCAAGCTGCTGCAGAGCTGAAGTGTCCTTGGTTTCCCCTTAGCAACAGTTAAAAACAAAAGAGCAGACACAGATGTAAGCTGGCTGCTTCTCTTTGGCTGTGCAAGGGCCCATGAGGTGTAGGCTTGAAAGTTAACGGAAACATTTGGAGATGTTCAATATAGTTTTCTTTATTTTCAAATCTAACATCTGTTGTGTAGCCAGTGCTGTTTAAAGCTTATTCCTTTATACCACAGATATTAATTGATGACCGAAACCTCAGTAAAAACACACAGTTTGAGTCACGCCACCACCCTGAGACATGTTCTTTCATCACGCTCTAGTTCGTTTTAAAGTTCATCCCACATGCCTCATCCTACAGCTGTTAATTCTCACTGGAAAACCAAATGACTACCAATCTGCAGGTGAAAATAGTCCTAATCAAATACTTGTTTTTACTCCTCTTTGAGTCATAGTCAAAACTATCGAGTTTTTTTTAAAAAGTGTAAATTTCTTCAGTAGAAATGAATGTTCCTTGTCCTGAGAGCCACAGAGAGTCAGACTGTGTTGAGATATAGACTAACATTGCTGGTTTGGATATTTTCATGACATTTTTTAACAGCGACAGGAACTACATGTAGAACACTGTCATCCTTATGCTTTAATAGCATTTGTCAGATCATCAGATGACACCACAACAAAGTCACGGAGTTCTATATTTGTCCTTCGAGAGACATCTTTTATTCTTTATATAGCCATTCCTCTTTTTTATTCTTTATTTAGACAACCTACTTTCTCCCCACATCTTGAAAAATAAGAATTATGATTTTCTTTAAATTTGTCCCCAGCCAAGAGAATGACAGCAAGGTCTCATCAACCTGTTACATCCCTGCTCCAATTAAAAGAATTAAGATGTAAGGAGCCTTCATTATCAGCTCTCTCTGAAGGACATCAAAGGCCGGCGTGGAGTGAGAGTGCAGCTGCCCTGACGGTGTGAGTTTCTCCTCTCTCACTCCAGAGGAACTTGTTTGTGTTGAGGATGTTTACTGATCCCAGGAAAGACAAACAGCCTGTTTCTTGTTTGCAGGTAGTGCAGCTCAAACACGGAGCTGTGGATCTATTCAGAGTGTGCGAGAGAGCGAGCGAGGCCGAGCCCCAGGATATATTGTATTGTTGGGTCGTTGTTTGTCTTGTCTCCGTGTTTTCAACCCACTTCCAAGTTTCCTGACCAAATTCAATGCTGTGAAAACAATTGCTAAATACTGAAAAAGGACGCGCCTTTTGGCGGTTAAACACACCAGATTTGTGTGACATAAAATAGCTTAAACCTGCTTGTTGTTATTAGAGTTTGTGATCATGGTGGTGCAAAATATGATAAGATAGATAGATTCACTCTGTCATTTGTAATCAATCAACATCAGAACCATAATCAAACTGTTAGATATGTATGTTTATATGCGTTCAACAACTATTGAAAGAATTTGACCTACGATACCTCGTGTCAACACATGGTGTCACTCTTTCTCATTGATGTCATCTGAGGCTGGAAGAAGCCCTGAAACCTTCAACCTCCAACTGTTTCCTACCCAATTAACATTTATCAAATACCATCCTGCTGTCAGCTTGTTATAAACAATGTTTCTGATAAAGTATGTGTAAGAAAACGTGTCACAACGAGGTTAAAGTGCTTTGGGTTATTAAAAGCTATAGTTCTGAGCTTAAAGTTACATATTTTGTGATTTAAAATGGTTAAATTAGTAATAGCAGAATGACACCTAAATCAAGAGTGTTGTACATGTATGTATTGTATGTGGTTTTGGGATTTATCTTATCTTGTTTTCAATCTGTAAATGCATCCTGTTTTTAGGTAACTGCTAATAAATGTGTCCACTACCTTTTATTTCAGGCTGCCAGTAAGGCAAGAATGTCGGTTAAACCACTTTTTCATGGAAAAAATTATGACACTTCCCAATTAAGCCCCTAAATTTATGTCAGATTAGGGAGATAAGTAGCCTCACTTCCTGGCCGTCTTATGAAATACACACCAATTGACATCTGTATTGCCTCCATGGAGTGTCTCATTCTGTGAGCTTGTATCAGCAAATGTCACTTTGTATTGAGGTTTTCTACCACCGCTATAAATTGTGGGGGAAACAGGCTTTCACAGAGAGGTTTTATGGCACAGACTTCCCTTCCATTCTGCAGGGGGTATTCTGCTTTACACCGTTCATGTGTCACAGCCCTTTTAACTGGTACAGTCCCAAAACTAGGAGTATTATTCTATCCAGCATCTGTTGACAGACACTTCATTTGACTTGTGGCATTGTAAGCTACGGTACAGACCGGAATACTGAAAAGTTTTGATAATCTATTAATCATTTGAGTAAATTATCAATAACATTTGGGTTCCACATTCCTAAAAATAAGAATTTGCTGCACTGTAAATGCACTGTATAATGCCTAATGTGTTATTTAAATTAATAAGTTGCTCAGTTGGTTGGTTAGTCATGTTCAGTTTGTCTAAATGATCGAAATTAAAGTACTTTATTTCATTTTCTTATGATGTGGAAATAGGCTACTCAGTGTTTGGGATCTGTGTTAAGTATGCACCTATTACAGCAGAAACAGGAAAGGCTTTAGTACACTTCAGTCTTTCTTTTAGATTTATCATCAGTGCACATCACAGATTCTTCTTACATAGTGCAAGTCAAAAAAAGAGTTAGTTTATTATGTCACCTTTGGCTCTGGGAGACTTTTGACAACTGTCTGATAGTCTCAGACTTGATTGTTTATGGTAAAAATAAATAACTGATTTAATAATAAAAGTGTTTAAGTACTGAAAGTGTGGAAATTTGAAACATTTAAAGTATTGCCATTATCGAGTTAGTGTAGTACTGTTAAGACAACACTAACTGTTCTTACCTCATTATCACTAATGTAAAAATATATATACAGCCTGAATAAAGCAGATGATGGGAAGTAGCACACAACAAACATATGTTAGAGTATTTTGTTTTACATGATGGATATTCAGATGCAGATCTATGTGGTATATTTAGTTTAAAATACTAAACTAAAAGGCTGGAAGATGGTGAAACACTGGTGAAGATACCACATATTCTCTTTTACAGCAAAGGCTTAGCTTCAAACTGGCTATTTTTGGACTTAAGCAGAAGCTAATCTGACATTCAAGTATCAGAATGGACATTTGACAACCTCCACAACTGTTTTCCAGTCAACTGACAAGCAACCACCCTTTTTTAAATTATCTCTTACTTAAATAAGCTACCAGGGAGGTAATGCTTTCATTTATAGTCAGATTTTAGGTGCACTGTCTAATAAGCACTGACAGCACTGACAGTTGTCATCACACAACCACATAGGAAAATAAAGTGATACAGTCTGAATATATCCTATATTGTATTGAGATATTTTACTTCAGTAAAAGTATATCACAAAGCAAAAATACTTTACTACAACTAAATGTTAAATGCTAAACTAAATCTTCTGGTCAGGACTGTGACTAATTACAGTTTCCATAACGGTTGATTATTTTCTCAATTAATTGATGTTGTCAAAGTCATCTAGAGCACAAAGGGACTTCATCCAAACCTTGAGATTCTCACCAGTTAAACAATACAATAATATCAAGATGTGTTTTAATATGAGCAAGATCCCCCCCTCCCCACTGCCCATTTTATACTTGAGAAGCTTTCTGTAAACATAATTTAAGTTGACCCATTTAATCCAAATATCAGTCTATCTATTTTACCTTAATCTTTTAACATCTGTGCCACTTCTGCACATTCTATTTTTACATTTTTTTAAAAACAGTTTTTAAAGTCGAATCTTTATAAATAAAAAGACTGCAAATGTTGACTGATCACAATATTAGTTTGGATATTCCAGATCTTTGATGTTTATTGTTTTCTGAGCAAAGTCAGTCACCAACAGAGTAGCATTATTACTTTCTGAATCTGGGGTCAATTCCACATGTTGGGCTTTTGCTCATAAATACAATTCCCATCTAGTCTTTATGACGAAGACAACGATGACAATTTAAGCTGAAGTCGAAGGTGGTGTTCCGTACATGCAAGCTGGCTGCTGTGACTATTAGCGTAACCTAAGTAGTAAATTAAATAAGCAACTAAATAAGCAGTTCATTTTTTTCCAATGAAGATAACACTAAATTAGTCAGAAATCCAGTCATCAGCACAGAGAACTATTCTAGCTGGAAATAACTGATTTTTAATGGAATATCTCCATAGGGGTACAGAGGAATGTTTCCAGCAACCATCACTCCTGTGTTCTAATGCTACATTGTGTTAACTAATGGTGTTGAAAGGCTAATTGATGATTAGAAAACCCTTGTGCAACTATGTTAGCACATCAATAAAAGTGTGAGTTTTCATGGAAAACATGAAATTCCCTGGGTGACCCTAAATTTTTGAACGGTAGTGTAAGAAGAATGTATGAAATCTGCATGACAGTTAGAATAATTATACATTGTGTGGATCATTTAAATTATATGGATTTTGTGTGAAGACAATTTAGTGTAAATGAGAAAAGCAGGATGCATCCTAAATCAAATAATTTCCAGGATACTCATGTACATAGAAATACACTCAAAGGATTTCAAACATCTACAAGCAATGTGACTTGTCAAATTAAATGGGGCACTGCATGCAAAACTCATAATAAAGTGCAATATATTACATTTGTACAACAATCGCTTTAGTTACACCCTATGTGGATCATTTAATTGATCATTTAGGCAACAGCATTGGGCTCATAACATAAGTTGAGATATGCCGTTACATACGAAGGATTGTTCCATATCAGTTGCATCTGTGATTGACTTGAAGAGTAATGATGCTACCAACTCTAAAAGAGATTTTCAGGCTTTTTCCACAACTTTTAAAGCATACTGATTTGCTCATCAGTGTATCAGTCTATTATGTTCTACAGGATGGACTGTCAAAACGAGACTAGTACCAGCCAAGTCGTGGGCACGCCAGCAGACAATACAAAAAAAGGTGAAATTTTCAAAGGTTAAAAAAAAAAAAAAAAAAAGTCTCTAAAACTCAAACACTAACAACATCAATCCAACCAGACAACAAAGATATATTACATTAGCCTTTCACCCTATGTCAGCTGGGATAGGCTCCAGCACCAGCTAATGGATGGAAGGATGAATACCGGGCTCTTTTTCAGTTTGAGCAGAATGTTTTTTCCTCCCTTTGTCATAGCTGAATGCTTTGTTAGACCACGATCAGAAAGAAATTTAATGTTGAATCTTCCATAAATAGACTCTGATCATCACCAGGATACTAATGCACATGTAAATACAATCACATGATTTCACTGCAATATGACTTGTCAGATGGAAAATTAAGTATTAGATTCTACTCAAAATATGCAGCAGATGACAATTAAACGTAATGTGGATAATTTGAAATATATTTTAAGCTACAATATCAGGCCTTTCTTTCGTATGAGCAGGATTTCCCCCCCATTTTGCCATAGCTGAATACTTTGTTAATCCACAATTAAAAAGAAATGTAATGTTAGGTTTGGCCTCAGTAGAGTCTAATCATAACCAGCATTGCTAATGCACAAGAGTGTGACGTATGAAATTGTCATGACAATTACATTAGTATGGTTGTTTAGGTTGGATTCTAGGCTACGATATAGGACTCTTTTTCGAATATGAGCATCAGCTGATTGCTTGGTAAATGCTGAGTTTGGTACATAGAGAAATATGCAGCAAGATTTGGGCTTTTTTTGTATATATTATTTTGCCTATATGAAAAAACTACAATATATAATTCTTTGCTGAAACAGGTAGATGTTTTTATTTTTTATTTTGCTTGAGCTGAATAGTTTGTTAGACCACAATTAAGAGGAAATTGAATGCTGAGTTTGGGCTAATTAGAGGAATGTGCCACAGGATTGGGCAGATTTCTTGTTTGAAAATACTATTTTGTCTACATGAAGTGCGCAGGATACACTCAAAATCCGATCGTTACAAGGACGCTAGTGCACATGTAAACACTCTCATGATTTCATACATCTATATGGAATATGACATGCTGGAAGAAAATTAAATGTTGCACTGGATACAAAACACAGAATAAAAAAGGATGTGCCAAATTTGCATGACAAATAGATCAGTTAGACACTATGGGGACCGTTTAAATGATCCTTCAAGTCACAATGTACGTAGGTCTATTATTTTTGGTATGAGCAGGATTTTGTGAATGTACTAAATCTGCACGACAATTTCATTAGTTTCACCATTTGAAATCTATTTTAAGCTACTATACAGAACTCTTTGCAAATCTGAGCCTTTCGTCACAGCTGATTATTTTGTAAATTCAAAGTCTGAGCTAAATAGGGAAATATGCTGCAGGATTGGGGCTGATTTCTTGTTTTAGAGACTGTTTTGTCTACATGAGGATATGTGTTGGCTGTGTAGTTGTATCCTGATCAGTTACCCTCCAGTGAAAGAGGCTCAGTGTGTCTGTACACCTGCATGGACCTCCTCCTGAGCTCTAACCTCTGGGTTTCTAAGTGTGTTTGCTCGAAACTGGGAAAGTCGCCCAGTCCTCGCCTGCAGCCTGAGCTCCACCTGGGACAGCAGGCTGCGATAATTCACCTCCCAGCTCTGCGGTAGAAATGATCCGGACGGAAGAAGTCCTCGGCGGGCTGGACGCTGGCAACACTTTGGGCTCTTTTCGGTTCTCCCACTTCACGGTTGTGTCTTTGTTTTAGCTAGCGACGCGTTAGCCGCTTCCGCAAAACAACCTTCGCACAGGTAAGACGAGTTTCGCTGGGCAATTTCTACTCGTTTATGTGAACCAACATGAACGTAAGGTAGAGTCAGACTTTAGCCTGTGAGACAAACGCCCGTTTAACGGTGAAATGTTGCCGGTTTAGAGTAGGAAAAAATCCACCGGCTGACAGAAAAGTGAGTTTGTGACCGAGCTCAAGGTGTGTAGCCGTTAGCGCCGTGGGAGCAGGTTAGCTGAAGGTGAAGACATGCCGTCCTGGTCTCACTTTACCTGCCCTGTTAGAGACACTCTTACCTGGCGACAAATACTTTTATTGCCTCCTCTGTCAGCTGGATCTGTCACAGCGGTGAAGTGATTAGGACCACACCAGCAGTCGTGGTTTGTCAGTGGGGGACAGTGAGTTATTTATGGTGACTGACAGCAAACACATCCAGGCTGGAAACTGATGGCAAATGCCCTTGTTACTGTTGATAAGTGGCTTTTTCGTGGATATCGTATTGACTTTGTGAAGAAAAACACTTAATTAACAGCTTATTATTATACGCTAGTAATAATATGTGTGTCAGCAGCACATGTAGCAGAGCACATATGACAGAAGGAGGTGCGGAGTCATGTGGTGTCCTCACTATAAGCTGGCTATGAGTTTGGCAAATACATTGCTAGAAAGTAAATGTGTATATATGTAAAGAATAGCAGATTTGTTAAAGTAGGAAGTTTTTAGACACTACAAGTTTTCATCATCTGCAATATAGATGCTTAAAACTAAACTTCAGACATTTGATAATTCAACTCTCTTGCATTCCGTTGTGGACATATTGTACTTTTTAGTGCTAGCAGTTTATTAATGTATGCTGCTGATATGTATTGATATATCTGACAGGACAATATCATCCAATGTTGATATATTGGTATACACGCTGTCTGATTTAACTGAATTTAACTCTTATATATTTCAAAGAGGAAATGTTGCGTAGTGGCATAAATACGTCTCTTTTAGTGGTATTGTGTTCAGCATTGTCCATCCATCCATTATCTATACACTGCTTAATCCTCATTAGGGTCGTGGAGGGGCTGGAGCCTATCCCAGCTGACTTAGGTTGAAGGCAGGGGACACATATACAGACAAACTAGCACACTCGCATTCACACCTACGGACAATTTAGAGTTACCAATTAACCTCAGCATCTTTTTGGACTGTGGGAGGAAGCCAGAGAAGCCGGAGAAAACCCATGCATGCACAGGGAGAACATTCAAACTCCACGCAGAAAGATTCCTGGAAGGCGGGGACGCGAACCAGGGATCTTCTAGCTGCAAGGCGAAAGTACTAACCACCGAGCCACTGTGCAGCCTTGTGCAGCATTGCAGTTACCTAAAATAATATTCTTTGAACAGGCTGCTTTTGTACTCGAGTAATAATGGTGACAACTTAAGGTAACACCTTGGGTGGTGTTTGTTTGGTATGTGCAGGCTGCTGCTGTACAGGTGGAGCCTCACATGCCCTGTGAATATAAGCTTAACCTCTACATATGATTTGTGTGTGAGACAGGTGCATCACATGTGAGTCTGAGACTGAGGCGGGTTTAGTTGTATGAATGTTGTGGAGTAGAACGATGGCTTCAGTGTCCCCCAGATGATTGTTGGATTTGATTTTTATTCTGCATTTTAAAATGCAATGTAAATATTGGTCACTGTAGCAGGGGAATTTGCATGTTGTTGCTATAGCACTTATGTAATATTCAGACTGTTCTCAAAATAGACAGCATTTCATTTTAGTTATGAGAGAAATAATACAATACCATTAACAAACAGCGGGAGACACTCAGGAATCAAACTGCTTCTTACCATAAAGAAAAGATTTTTTATTATATATGCAAGCAGGAGAGGCAAAATTTCATCAGCATCTCACTGTGTCTCACATAGATACAAGTTGCAAGTAGTTTTTTGTACACATGCACAAGTAACACACACCCACGTCATAGTAATCTGTCAAACTTCAGCTCTGCACAATAAGACACTGCCGCTCTACATTTCCTAGGTTTCCCAGGGTGCAGCCTTATCTAAGGTTACCTTGAGCACTGGAACAATACATTCTCTGTACTGAGGCTACACAAGGCAGACAGTATCTTTATGCTTGGACTATTAGTTTCAATACATATTCAAGCTTTGAGCAAAAACATGTTTTAATCTCATGCACATGTTTGAGCTTTCCACTTGATTATGTCATACTCAGACACTGATGATTAAGAGTTATTCACCTCTTTGTAGTGATTTGGCAAATTTTCCATTTCATGCGCACTACTACTTATTTCTATTAGCAATACCAGACATTGGTTAAGATAGAGGTAGACATTACACACCTTCTGTCTCATGGATGGGAGAAATTATTATCTAACAAGGCCTCACCTGTGCATACCGAGGGTGTGGCAGAACATGTGACTCATTTGTGTCAACCATCAAAGCGTGTGATTTGGTCCTGCTTTGAAAAAAACTCCACCTTGGGTAATCCCACTGGAGACTGGAGGACACTGCTGGACCACAGAGGTTTCCCTGGAGAGCTTACCCCATCACATGATTACTAGGCTTTTGATATGGATAAGGCGTTTCCCTCGTTTGAATCTGGTTGTATTGAGCTGTATATGTTTGGTTGACTCTAAACCTGTAAACCATATTTTACCACCTCTATTGCAAAACTTGTATAGTTTTGCTTAAGATGTTTCTTGAAGTTTGCTTGATAATTAGAATTACGCTATATGCAGTGGATTTTTGAAAACAGTCGATGAAATGAGAAATGTGCACTTTTGTAAGGCAGTGAATACACATTTTCATTATTGTTCTTTTTTTATGTTTATTACTGAATAATTTAGTCAGAATTGTCGGCTGCCAGTTCTTTGATTTTAAACCGGACCAACATGATGATTCATTTGGAAATTTTTGCTTATATTACGAAAACAGTTCACCAAAATGTGTTGAAATAAGCAGTGCAACTGCTGTATATGTGTTCATTTCACAGCTGCAAGTGTTATTTTCAAGGTTTTTCCTGAGTTCTGGAGTTTGGTGGTGACTGGATGACCCTGATTTACATAATGTAGCCTTGACCTCAACTTTATGCAAATGAGAAGTGGGTAACGAGGTGCCAATCGCAGAGCTCCCAGAATGCATTTCAGGGCTGTTTACGTCAACAATGAATGGAAAGCATAGAAATGATGGCTTCTGTAGATGTGTGGCATTTGTCACAATTTATTAAAGCCTGTGGTGATGTCTTCATTCTCCTCTTTTCTCTGACTAGCAGCCAACACCACAGAGATAATCAGTTTAAAATGTTCTAAAACAGCAAAGCTTGCAATTAGAAATCTGTAAATAGAAAATCGACCTATCCATTCATTGAACTACAATATGCCGTACCGTTTTAGTGCGTCTCCTTTTCACATGCAAGACGAGTCTCGTTATTGATTTCATGTTGTATCCTTGAGAAAGGTAGTGAAACACTGCAGATAGTTTGGAAATGTTGGTCACTGATAGATATTTGAACCGATACCTTCACAGTAAGTATCTGCAGTGACTCTCTATGACCTGTTTGTGCATGTCACTATATCACAAATCAAATAATACACTTTAGATATAAACTAATAGGAAAGGAATTTGGTAGGAGTGGAACTATGAATATTCTATTGATAAGAGAACCTTTGCCGTCAGGCACCATGGTATATTTTAAAAGTGTACTGTGTTGTTTCTCTCTTATTTCACATTCTTGCACCAGGTTATGTGGTTTCAATATAAATGGAGCATAGCCTGGTTTCTACTGTGCTTCTCCGTCTGTGCTACAGGATCCGTGACCCCTATCCATTACAGGTAAACCTATCACCTGTACAAAGTAGAAACAAAGGAAGGGAGAAGGCCTGTGTGCATGCATGTGTGTGCACACATATTTGTAGCCAGGCTTTTGTGTTTGCAATCAGTCATTCAGCTACTGAGAGTACTTTACCGGTGGCAGTGCAACATCAGCAGTCTGAGCCCCCAACCCCCAAACACACACACACACACACACACACATACACAAACACACGAACACACAGACATACATTCGCTGGCACTGATGACAGAGGCAGAAGGAACATTTTTTCTTTCCTCTCACGCTGCCTAGTTATACCAATTCCCCTCTGCATTCCTCACACCGGAGCAGTCGAAGCTCATACACATCCACACTGATGCACACAAAATATGTCCGCACACACACACACACACACACACACACACACACACACACACACACACACACACACACACAGGCATTATTCTGATGGTCTGCTGCTGGGGAGGCAGAGCTCTGGTTTCATTCAGGCTTCAGGCAACTGCTAGAGTCTTGTGTTTGCGTGCAGTGGCTACTGGGCACTTGACAACAAAGATATCATCTCGGGTGAGTCGTTTCAATAACACTGAAGATAAAGCAGTCTTTTCGTGACTGGGATCTGGACAGGGGTCACAAAAAACAAAGAAACTGAAGGTAGTGACTTCACTGTGGTAGCCATGTACAAGAGAGAGAACTTCTGTGTAGTTAGGACTAAGTCATGTATCTTGGGGTGGTGTTTGGTGGTGTTTTAGTCCTTGAGACAGCACAAAGTTTTATGTAGTTATGCACTTTTTGCTCCTGACTATGTACCACACTATAGCACTTAATAAATGTTTACTTTTTACATAGCGTTTATTAAAAATTTGCTCCAGTTGGAAATCTTCACTTCCATCTCCATATGTCATTTTAGTGGAAGAAATTTGTCTTACAAGGTATATTTATCTTATTTTAATTGATATATGTCCCAAAAGTCTCTCCAAAGAATGCGTTCCCAATCAGTACGCTCCTTATGAAGGGGAATTAAAAGGAGATTAGGAGCTGCACAAAGGGATGGAGACCACTGCCGATTGGGTGCAAGGGGTCATTAGTGAAGGGGATTGCATTTCTGCCCCGTTCATTCAGAATTCTTACTCTCGCGTAGTGCCATGCCTTTGTTCCTTCCCATTAGCGGCGCTTTGACTTTAGTCCATTTTCTTCTGCCTCATTTCACAGAGTTTAGCGCTTTCACTGAGAAGCACGGCGACTTTTAGCTGAGATGAGAATTCCTTTTGTCCCTCAGGAAACTCGCTGGGAGGAAGCAGCTGTAGCTTGTTGCCATATTGCTGCTGCTCTGTGGATTTGTCATTTCCTGTGTAGCTGGCCAGTACGAGGAAGCACAGTCCAACTTTTGCTGTACATTTTAACTGTGTTTCTCTCTCTACAGAAAATCAAGATGAAGACATGGAGATAACATTGCTGACTCTGGATCGTCGTTTCTCCGTTTGAGTGGATTCAGCTTCGAACATGCACACATAGACCTATAAACTATATTTGACAGAGTTTGTGTGGAGATAAGAGGACGCCGATCTTTTTCAAACACAGGAATTTGGACTGAGCTTCCTCAGAAAATGGCTACAACAGAAACCAAAGTTGCCGGCAGCGGCAGCGCTGCAGGTCTGTCGTGGGCACGTGTCTGTAAGGAGTGTGGCCAGCAGCACGAGGGCCCGGACAGCCACCTGTACGAGTACCAGGACGAGGTGGATGATGAACTGGTTTGCCACATTTGTCTGCAGCCCCTGCTCAGACCTATGGATACACCATGTGGCCACACTTACTGCTTTCACTGTCTGAGCAACTTCTTGAAGGAGCAGGACTTCTGCCCTGTGGACCGCCAGCGGCTGCAGTTGCATCAGTGTCGCCCCTCCAGCCTGCTGGTCAGGAACCTGCTGGACAAGCTGACAGTCATGTGTCCTCACAATGCAGAGTGCCAGCAGCAGATGCAACGCTGTGAACTGCAGCCTCACCTGCACAACAGGTAAGAATGCTGCAGGTTGATAACGGCAGTTTTAGTGGATATTGTTCTTTATTCATCTCATTATATCAACACAATGGGTGGTGTGTTGTTTTAGTTGGGAATGCGCAAACATCTTTTCCTTGGAGACACTCCCAAGTATTTATTAAACCATAGTATGGAAAGCAATTATGTACAATGTGCTTGCTAGTTTCCTTCATTTTTAACCTTCAGTTACCTCTGGTAATAGCTAGTTTGTGTTGGTGCTGATTTATTGTGTCTTATGTCGTATTGCTGTTTGATATTTAGCCTTCTATTATCCACAAAAACAAATCCCTCTTATCGGTCATGTAGTCATTAGGGACAAGTTCAGCATTTTAGGAAACAATTACTTGCAGAGAGTTAGTTGAGAAAAATAAGACAGCTGCTTTGCTTGTCCTTTCTATATGAAGTTAAAGTAGCATCCATTTAGCTTTGCTTGGCATGAAGAGTGACACAATTGTGTTCATACTACTGTAGGTCTGTGTCAGACTGCGCAGATTCACATTGCCCCTCATACTGAAAACTACTCTGGGCAGTTTTTAAATTCTTCAGAAATCCTGTGCTATGTCTACCCACAGTGCTCGATACACCGGCCGCACATAGCACATTATTTCTGGAGAACTCAGAACTCCCCACTGCGTTTGGCTTTTTCGATGGAAAGCATATATAAATCAAAGCTCCTCCAAAGTCCTGCAGTGGCTTCTTAAATTTCAACTCTTTTAATGATAAACTGAGATTCTCCTGGTATATCCGCTAAACAAGCATAATATTTATATCTAGTGGCATTTGTTTTTCCTGTACATTCTCAGTCAGTGCACTTACTGTCAGCATGGTCAGATGTTTTGGCCACCCACAGACCCTCGCAGATTTGGGTGGAAGACAAAATTTATGTCGTCAAAATTTGCCTTTAGCATGTCTGTGTAACATAATCCATCTACTAGCACTGATAAAGCTCACCAGTGAATATATTGTTTTGATAACTTTTCTTGACATGGATGATCTAAAAATGACAAATTACAGTATTATGTGAGGATTTGTGTAACAGACTATATAGCAATTTTATGGATTCTTCTGTTGTAGAAATGCTGTAATAAAGTGGATCCTTAAATAACGATTGTCATTATTTTCTCTTGTAATTGCAATAGTCTTTAAAGTCAACGAGACAAAGAGCAGTGTAGCCACTCATATTTATATATTGCAAGCACTCCCACTGCAGAGAAATCATAGGATACTTTCATAACAAGCAGAAACAGGCATCTCAGAATTTCACAATTTCCTGTATACCTGTCATCACTGTGAAAGTTGTACTTAGTTGTTTTTACGCTTCATCTGGAATGAGATATAGCATGCTAATTATAGAGCCACCGATGTGGTGAAAAGCAGATTTTCTTTTTAATCTTTGGAAATCTAGCTATTTCACTGTTTCCAGTCTACGTGCTAAGCTAAGCTAAGTAACGTAAAAACGTGAAATTTAAGTCAGGGCCAAAGAATTCTAACTACATTGCTACAAAATAGCTATCATCGAATTGTTTTTCTCCTTTGTGTCCTCTCAAGGAATGTGCTTCAACTGTCTGAAGCTGTACCGTTTACTAGTGGTGACACAGTTTCTCTGTGAACACACAAACTTGTAATTACTGAGCTCAAGATGAGGCGCAGGTCAGTGGCCTTGTTTTTCACATGGCCAGTATGGTGCTTATCGTCCCGTTGGCCAGCCATGACGCAGTCCTCTGTGGGAGGCAGATTGTCCTGCTGCAGCCTCTCTGTGCAAACAATGAGGAGGCAAAGTTCAGGCATGAGGGACGAGCAGCAGTCCCAGCACTCTGACTGACTTAATCAGACTCAAACTGTCTCACCAGACACCCTGCAATGCAGTGAAATTGTTCACTCATCTGCATAGTGCTTCTCTTCCCTTCTCTTTGCCACATCAAAACATATTTACCATTTAGATTTGTTCTCTCTATTTCTGTATTCATCCATGAAACTCCTAGTAACATGAAACATTATATTCACATCTTTAAAGATTAAAATCACCGATCAGTTACTATTCCTTATCTGTTCCTTCTTTCCTTAGATGTCCTGTTTTTAGAAGACTCAGAGAGGAGGCAGAGAAGAGGAAGAGGCCCTCGTGGAATGAATTAAAAGGACGTAAAGGTGATGGGGAGACGTCTGAAGATGCTAAACATTCAGCGACACAGTCTCGAAATCACGCCCGCGATCAGCCTGGCCTTATTAATCCTGCCTATGAGGAAAGTGAGGACGGTATGGAGTCATTTTGTTTTCACAACAGCCACCATCAACAGTGACACAGTCCCGCTAGTCTGTTTTCTGTCTAAACATAATGTTTAAAATCCCCCAGTCTTAGGAAGTGTTTTGAAATAGGAGGTGCATGTGGGGAAATCACAATGAATGATGTTTATACAGACTCAGTGGAAATAGTTGACTTGCTGGGGTGATTGTCAAGACACACACAGGAATGGCTGGTTTTAGCCTTGAGGGTTTGATTCTGTCTGTCGCAGGTGAATCATCAGCCTAGCCGTAAGCACATGTAGCAGCTCACAGATGTTTTAACCAGACAGTCTTATCATGGGAAAAACCCTTAAAGCCACTTTCAAGCCAGCACCATAGAGCAAAGTCCGCTAAAGCACGGTTGCCTGGCAACTGGTAATCAGTGTCCACAGAGGAGTTTGTATTCTTGTCATTATAATCTTTATGTTGAACAAATTAGCGCTGAAAATTGTTGTTCTTGAAGTCTGTAGAGAAATGAATTGCAGCTGTAGTTAAATTAACAGTGACGCTAAATAGTTAAATAATTATTTCCCGGTAAATATGTCAGCATATTCACTCATCCAGGTTGCACCATCTCTGCTGTCAGATGAGTTCATACCTTTGTAACGCTCGTGGGGCTAAATAGATCAATAGAACTGCTGAAGAGATAGCTGTAGCGTGTAAATACTTGTATGCTCTGTGTGCACGCACAGACCAGTTCCAGGGCTGAGGTACTCTGTGCGTTGCAGTTTGTGAGAACTTGTATTGTCTTCCTGCGATGATTATTGAGGTCCACTCTGCTTTACGCTGTCTCCTGTTCATGCTGGACTTCACTGTGTGCTGGAAAAATAAGCACCTAAAGCTCCTCTGCAGGTTGTCTGCTGGTTGATGCGGCTCAGTTTTTAGCATGTCTCTACAGGTAAAGAAATACTTTTAAAAAATGTAGTGAATTTTTGTTGGTATATAGATAAGAAAATCATATCTATCTCTCCACAATCAGCAAAGAGATTTGGGTCCAAAATGTGCTCAGCTTCTTTTAACACAAACAGCTCAACAGTTAAAAGTTCCCATAGCTTTCTGTATGAGGTCAGCAGCTCTCATGGAATGACATGAGATACCTTTTAAATGTTATGACTACAGAATTATCACTCAAAGTTAAAGCAGTGTTTCTGTAGTGCTGCTAAAAGGAATAATCCTAGCTAAAAAAGTCGCACAAAATGACAGATACAAAAATGTCTAATATTTGTTATATCTCTGCCCCGGTCCCTCACCTTCTCTCCCCATAGTGGGATTCCTCTTAGTGACCCCACCTCAACCACTCATCCCACTGTGGGTCTCATACATGAAGCATTTTTTTTGTTTACAGCAACATTTATTTATGTGTATGCCATGTGGAGACAAGCTGAGTAATGTGCTGTTGTGAAATTTTCATGTAGTGTCTCATTTATGTGTAGTAAAGAAACTTTTCAAACCAGGAATTATTAGCATTTTCAGTAATATCTTGACTTGTAGCTAACTACATTAGTGTTATTTCTTGGATTTCTACTATATTTTTATGTATAAATAGCGAAACAATATTGTTTAAAACCTTGAAATGCTCTGTTGTTAATTAATTCTGATTATTAATAGGAATTTGTAGATTTTTATAGGTGCTTGTGTACTTTTTTATGTGCTTTTTGACCCCCACATGACAGCTCTGTACTTCATGAAACTGACTAAATGATAAGTGAAACTTGCAGCTGAGTTGACAGGCAGGTGAAGTAAGAATAGATCACAAAGTGTTAACAAAGACAGAAAAGAAACTTAATAATCCAAATTCAATCTAGACTACAAACAGCTGAAACCTTCATATTGTCTGTTCAGAGTACAATGTTCTAACTGCTGTTTGAAATGGTGACTACATCAAAGAACACCAGAATTATCCTTTAAGTAACTATTTTTGGCTACCAAATAATATTTCAAACGTTTGTTTATCACGCATTTTACAAGCTAAAATTCAGTCAAAGAGAGTGCAGGACTGGGAGTCTTTGCTTCATAAACAGGAAGGAACAGCCTTGTTTATCCTGCCTGGTTGTCTGTTTGTCCTTGCTCCAGACAACACCCCCCTGCGATCCAGTCTGGTGGCCGAGGCCAACGTGGTGGAGCTGTTCAGAGACGAACCGGAGGAGGAGCTGGGCCTTCGCATCGTTGGGGGGAAAGACACACCGCTAGGAAACATAGTCATCCAGGAGATAGTCCGAGACTCACTAGCTGCTCGTGATGGCAGACTGGCCCCAGGGGACCATATTTTAGAGGTGAGAGAGACTAAACGAGGAGAGAGCTGTGATTACTTCACTTGTAAGGTGAAGTTGTTCTTCCCTCCTTCAGCAAGCACGTTCAGAAACACTCTGGTGGCATCGCGTGACACGGAGCGGCTCTAAATAGCTATGCACAAGCACCTTGTGGTTGTATTCTCTCGCTACTGTAAACACGGTGCTTTTCACCTGGGAATGGGAAAGTAGATATTCAAGATAAACATGTTTTAGCTCCATGGTAACAAGGCGTGGTTAATATGACCGACTACTAATGCATCGAGTGTAAACAGCCTTACCTGGTTATTGTCACTGATGGATACCTTTCCCTTTGTGAGCTTCAGTGTTCAAACATAAACGACAGCTAGTATTTAGTCTGTTCTTTTCTGTTCTGAGTACTATAATCTGAGTTATTATGAAGCAGTGTGATTAGTTTGATGGCAACAGTAATCATTGTATTAAAATCTAAATCATTAGCAAAACATTAGGTCAATACCTATGTAAGTGTTATATGTATTAAAGTGCTAATGTTGAGTTTGGTTTAATGTTGTATTTGCAGTGATATTTTGGTTTCCACTGACAAGAATGGAAGTACAGAAAATGACTAACAGGAGATTTTAAGAAGTAGTGATCTCCACTATACCTGTAATGCCCTCCTTCTTGTGTTTCTACCCTGCGGTTGTCCCGGTATGTGGGACTGCTGTAAACTGAGCTGACAGACTATTTTGGCCTCAGTGTGTCCTCTGAAATACAGCTTTTCCTCTAAAGCCAAGCAATCCCAAACTTGGAAATGAAAACAACAACCTGCCAGCCAACAGCCCACTTTCAGGATGTGAAACTACAGCTGCAGGGTTTTATTTTTATGGAAAGTTTGTGGACGTAAAGAGATATGGTCAAGATGTGTGGAGATTGCATCGCTACGATCTTGAAACTCAATCTGCAGAAGAGGCACGCTGATTAATAAATCTGTAACTGATACTTGTTATGACTGTTTTAATTCTGGAGAGGACAAAGGAAGTGAGATCATATTAAAATCACTTCCTCTGATGTTAGCAAAATTAACTTACAGATAAAGTTGGATAGTTATTCTTTTTTATTTAACAATAAAAAGGTAATTTTCCATACATGCAGTGCACATACATGTACAGCATGTAGTGCAGTGTGTGTGTGTTCAGCTGCCTCATCACTCACAATGTTGCTTCTTCTCTCTCTGGTGTCGTGTTTCCAGGTGAATGACGTCAGTTTGGCTTTAGTTCCTCACGCCCGGGCCATCACAGTGCTGCGGCAGCCTGCCCTCCTCAGGCTCACTGTTATGCAGGAGAAAGGTTTCAAATTAAGGGATCAACGGTCGGATCATCACCTGTCCACTCCCGCCACTTCCACTGCCTCCCAACCCTCTCACAGTCCCCACGGCAACGCTACCTCCAATCACAACCCCGGCACGGTCCTGCAGGTGACGCTGATGAAGAGTCAGCGCACAGAACCGCTTGGCATCAAACTCATCCGCAAGTCAGATGAGAGCGGGGTTTTCATCCTGGACCTGCTGTCCGGTGGTTTGGCAGCCAAGGACGGAAAACTGAGGAACAACGACAAAGTGTTGGCCATCAATGGACACGACCTGAGGCACGGGACGCCTGAGAGCGCCGCCCAGATCATACAGGTACATTATAAGCACCAAAGATGTGGTTTTGTTAATTCTAGTACATTAACTACAGATGACAGATACTAAACATTAACACTGACACTTTTTAAAACCATTTTATAGATTTAAGATTGATTTTAGAACTTCCAGGCTGCTTTAGGTGAGCATTGGCTACTCTGAACTCATCTCTGTTGTTGCATTTATAGAATGACAGACATTCTAGATTTTGGAGATGGTTGCCAAAAAGCATCACACTCATGAACTAGAGGAGCACTCAGAGAGCTTATCCTCCGCCAGAGCCAATGCCCTATTTGGCTGTTTTTTTATTATTATTTAGAAAGAAATCAAGATCTGTGCCAAGTTTAGAGAGTTCTTATTTTGGTTGTGCTCCAGTTCTCCACCAAGTTTCATACAATTCAGGCTGGTGGTTTTTATGTAATCCTGCAGACAGACAGAGAGATAAACAGACAAACAGCAATCAAATCATACCTTCACTTGGAGGTACGATTTTCAAGAAATCCAATAAGAAGATAAACAATATGCAAACACTGATTTTGTTTAATGGATAATAGAATACTGTAGTTAAATCATAAAAAGGCAGCTGTTCAACAATCGGTTCTTAGTTTCCCATCATCAGTAGTTGGCTATAGAATTGAAGCATTTAAATGTGGCATCGAGGCTGCTTTCAAAGTATCTGCTTGCACATACTTTGCAATGATGTAATGCTAATACAACAACAACAAATGCTGCAGTGTTCATTATATGGCACATAAATAACAGCAAACACAACAGAGTCGAGTAGTTTGAGTATTTTTCTGAGCGTTGCATGATAGAGAAGGCCTTGGCCCTAATACAGATTTAACTCTCAAGAGCACAAATCTATCCAACATATTTAATGGCAGCCTGTCATTGACAAAATGCCTGTTATGAGATCTTTTGGCCTGGTAGTGACAGTAAAGGGAAGGAAAAAAGAGAATCCACATACAATGTCACAGCTTTTCGGACAGTCGAATACAAAGATCTTGTTAAAGGAAAAGTGATCGATGGGGCTATAATACCACAAGCCCAACTACAAGCATGGTAAACATAAAGTTGTCGTAAGTGTTGTGAATGTAACAGATTATGCATCTCAAGAAAGTCAGATTCCATTATGAAATTTCTGTGATTCTAATCCTCGATCTGTCAACTCAGTTTTGGTGTGGAAGAGGTTGACAGTCACATAAATGAGTGTTGTTGTTTGCATGATACCAAATATCGTGTATTTATTTGCTATCAGATGTTTTGCTTTTCATTTCTGTGTGTTTAGGGCAGTGAGGTGCGTGTGAACTTTGTGGTGATGAGACCTGCAGAGGCTCAGGAGGAAGGTGGAAGCAGCAGAGATGGTCAACACAGCCGAGCATCCAGGAGGGCGCCGGAGCCACAGTACTTCAGGCGCCGGTCCACCTACATGAAGGTAACATGGAACATTTCCTCACAAACCAAAGCTCACTCAAACCAAGGAATATTGCTCCTGGCCTCATGTTTTTAATGATAGGGCTTGAATCAGCACTTTGGGGGCCTGTCCAGCTGTGGGCTGCTGGGACTTTAACTTCCTGTTACACTACTAACCACAAAGTGAACCGCAGTATCAAACTCTACATGTTCCTGTTTACACAGTGTAAATGTGATACTCGCTCCTGTGTCGCTCACACTCAGCTGTACCATACAGTGTCAGTAGGAAGAACAGCAACCCCCCATCTGGGGTGAGAAGCTTTGAGAGCAGACACCTGCATTGGTGAGATGAAAGCTCTTCTCTGGGGCCTCCCTCTGTCCTGATCAAAAGGCCTGGGGTGCTGCTCGCTCTGCCGCTACGGGGCCATGGTCTTGTTGTTTTTTGGTTGTTTCTTTGGGAGGCAGAGGATCAAAGCTGGTAACAGTTAGCTTTCGCCTGCAGAGTCGAGCCTTTTCGTCTTGCTGGGGGGGATGGGTTCCCTGCTGTGGGGAGGAAGAACCCCCACCTCCCCCAAGCTTCCCTTCTGATGGTTTACAGACTCCATAGAGCAGCAAGGAGGCTGGTTGAAGTTGTCATTTTCCACACATCTTTTACACTACGAGAGCTTAGTGTTGATCCTCACACGTTCCCTCTACTCGTACCTCTCAGCTCCATCTCAAATGCTTCACATTTGTTTCTACAAGTGGTTTTCTGAGAGGCATCAATTAAGTCAAAGGATCCTGGTGAGGCCGAGATTAATTGGCAGCACAGACTTGATGCATTTTATGACAAGCAAAATGAGATAAACAATAATTCTTTCAGTGGTGGAATTTGTGGACCATGGCGTCCTGAACGAGGCCAGCATAATAAATATCTGTATGGTTGCAACGTGTTTGTGATGACTTAATATTAATATGTGTAATTTTTTGTACAGGATCCTCCAGGTGGGTTTTCTAGTCAGGAGAAGACTGTGAGTCTGAAGAAGGAGCCTCGGCTTTCGCTTGGCATCACTATTGCAGGAGGGAGGGATTGTCGCAGTCGCCTGCCCGTTTACATCACGAGTGTGCAGCCTGTTGGCTGTCTGCACCGAGATGGTACCATCAAAAGAGGTACAGAACATCTGGTGATCTGTGGTTTTCACTTTTAACAAGTAAATTTGTACTTATCAAGTTATTTGTCTTGGCAAAAACTGACACAAATGGCTATTCTTCACATTGTTTTCTCCATTAATCATGTGTCAAATGTCAAAAATGCCTTAGTTTTTATCCATCAGGTTGAACTTCCAGCAACTTGACTTCACCACCTAATGAAAATTTAGATTAACAAAAACAAACACTAATCCTCATGTTCGCAACGTTGTCTGTTTCCTCAGGCGACGTTCTGCTGAGCATCAATGGGGTTGATCTGACCCAGCTGACCTACAATGAGGCAGTTTCTGTGCTGAAGGCTCAGACAGCTCAGTCCCAGGTGGTGCTCCGTGTCATTCAGACCCTCTCTGAGGACTCCGAGGACGACACTGAAGCTGGCAGCAAGGAGGAACTCGACTTTATGGACGACCCGCGAGACGACGCCCTCAACTGGACACCGCTGTGGACTCGCTGGCTGGGATTACCAAGGTAGAGACGCCTTCATTACTACCTGATATCTGCTCCTCTACTGCAGCTGTTTTTTGTTCATTCCTATGTGAAGCAGTTAGCTCTAACTCTGAACCCGTCCTCTCAGTCACATGCACTGGTGTCGGGACGTCGTCCTGCAGAAGACAAACAACGAGAGCTGGGGCTTCAGTATCGTCGGGGGCTATGAGGAGAGTCACGGGCAGCAGCCCTTCTTCATTAAAACCATTGTGCCTGGTACACCTGCTCACTTCGACGGGCGCCTCAAGTAAGTTAAACCCAGTCTGACTCCTGTATGACTTAACCCTCTGAACCCCAAACAGTTTTGGGAGTTTCTTCCTTCAGTCACATCTTTTCTCTATGTGGGCTCATTTTGTAGTGCGATTTAAAGTCCTGTACCTCAACAGAAACATAATGACTACGGCTAGAAATAGAAAGAACTCAAGCATGTCTTCTCTGCAGTATAACGGAGTAATAATGCCATAAAGTTTAAAAAATGAAAGGTGAAAGTTTTTCACTATTTATTTTACGAAAATGAAAAAAAAAACACTATCATGTATAACATCGTTCCAAGTACACACAGGTGTTAAACACAAATAGTCTCTGAATTATTGTAACGTGACTGTCAGTTGCAGCTCAGTCACTTGTGGCTCCTTGATGGAACTCAGCTGTGCAGAATTTTACTTTTATTTACAGAATGAGTTTAATGCAAACTTTATATTTGGTTTAGATTTGGTAAATTTTCCAGACAAAAACCAAAAGTTGCACATAAGTTCAGGGGCTGCTGGAAAGCCAACAATTCTTCACGTTTTTAAGGTTTCTGACACTAATAAATTGTACAAATTCGATGCATTCTTTAAAGTTAACTTGCTTTTAAAACCCACTGGGACGTTTTTGGGTTCGGAGGTTTAATCAAGTCCTGCATCCATTCATCTCTGTTAAAAATAACTCCACATTAACGGTCTGTGCTTCTCTCCAGGTGCGGTGATGAGATTGTTGCGGTAAACGGAGCTACAACTGTGGGAATGAACAACTCCTCTCTCATCCCGATGCTCAAACTGCAGAAGAATAAAGTCACACTGACGGTAGTGTCTTGGCCGGGGAGTCTAGTGTAACAAAACACACTTTCTCTTTCCCGTTTCTTCTTTTCTTTGTCACTCTTTTAGTTGAGCACACACGCGTTGCCCTGTTTATGTGCATTCTTCACTGGGACGCTCGCTGTCCTTTCCTTATGTAACTCGTTTGGTCACATACTTTCTTAATGTTTATGATCAGTTGTGTTACACAGAACACGTGTGAACTTAAAGAGCCATGCCATGTATGACAGAAATGACAGAAACTCACAGAGGAGTTGATTGCACTATCAGGGTGCAAAAATGACGACAATCAGTGAATTATATGCTAAGGACAAACTGGAAGGATTGTTATTTTTGATCCTGTTTTAAAGCTGTGTGGATATTTACCAGTTCAATATTGTATTATTTGATTATCATGATTCACATAAACAGTGTACAAAGATGAAATACAGTGAATATATGTTGTAATGAGGACTTACTGATGACAGAATGGCTGCTGACTATAAACTAATGCCAAAGACAGAAAATCTTGCTGACAAATGTGATATAATCAAGAGTGATACAGAGTGATATAACCTCTGTAAACTGAATCAAGTGGACAATAAGAATAAAATCAGCTACAGCCACAGCGTGTTGTAGAACGAGACTGTTAACTGGAGGGTTTTGTGGAGATGGGAAGGTTCATTTTAAAGTGTCAGAATCTAAAAATATTTGACATCCAGTCCTGTTGAAGTCATAAAAATAAACTTAATCCCTTCTAAAATTAACACAGATCACTTTATCAGAGTGGAACTGGAGGTAAATGGCTCAGGTACCAAATTTATATGTTTGATCTACAACAAGAAATAAACTTGACAAAATCTGAGCTGTTCTACATATGCTGTTAAATTCAAAATCATAAATGCTGTTAATCTGTAAATGAAACATTTAGCAGCTTTTGATATATTAATTGAATGATACACGTTCCTATATCGGCACTCTGTATATATTTTCAAATGATAAAATGGCTCGTACTGAATGACTCTAATAAGCCTAATGCCTTGCAGATATTGAAGGACAAACCAGAATGTATACTTGCCTTAAATCGCCACTGTACCAAAAATGTGCCCCCTCCCCCACCATTATTTCCTTTCGTTATGTACTGATTATTTTGTAGGAAGGAGAATGGCCTTGTTCAGATACATTTGTGTCAACACATTCCCAGTGGCCTTGCTTGTGTCTTAATGGATGCAGGACTTACTGAACAATTCAGAGTGGCTGTGAAATACGAATATACAGCAGGTGGTGTGTGTAAGCCTGTCCACTGTTACATTATGTTCAATAAAATCATATCAAATCATGCTGTGCTTCTGTTTATCTGGCTTCTAAAAGTGTAGTGGGGGGAGAGAAAGGAGTGTATTGAGGAGCAAGAAAAGCGAATCTCAGATACGTTATCTTGCACATCTTAATTGTCAAGGAAGTGATGTAACATTACCACAGCGTTCATGTTAGTGGGTTTTACCTGCTGATGATGAGGATTAATAACAGGCCATTATTTCCTGGCGGAAGGTAGTTATAAATCGCAGAATGACTTATTACTGTCCAGCAGACTGTACAGTTGATCAGCCTGTTCAGTCTGACCCCTAGTGGACAGAAAGAAGAAAGACGTGGACAGATTTTAGACTGTTACACACTTGTGAGAATGTTTTTTTCTTTATAGCTTTTACTTTGCAGGCACGAAATGTACATAGAGAATTAAAGGTGGTCAAAGTAAAATTTTTAACAAGTCTGTGTGCCATCTGGATACAAAGAAAGTCTCCTGGATTAAATAAGACTTGTGGTTTAAAATAACTAGAGAATTCTTGTGATTTTCTTGCTCATTTAAAATCTTCACTGCTCTTTTACACAATGAGACACATTAGTGATTGTGCAGGCAAACATACAACACATTAAAACCAGTACGACTTGATACATTACTACATATACAAGTTTTACAAACAGACACTAAACATATTAGTGATAAATATGATGAGCCAGTGGTGGAAGAAGTACTTAGATACTTTCCACATTGCAAAAATAGGACACTACAAATTAAAAGTCAGCATCTAAAATTCTTAATATTAGATAAGTACTGGCAAGATGTATTCAAATAAAAGCAGTGTTTAATTGTGGAGCAACCAAAGTTTTTAATTAAAACTTTCATCTCATTTGCACAAGAAATCATTTTTCAGCACCTCAGAGGCTCCCATGCATTATTCTTATCAGTGAACTAATGCAAATATAAACAAAAATAATACATATTTTCTATTCCTTAAAATTACCAAAGCATCTACTAAATTAAGCTGTCAAATAAATGTAGTGGAGTAAAAATGGCAATATTTCTCCCCAAAATATAGTACAGGAGAAGTATAAAGCATCATAAATTGCAAATATGAAGTAGAAAACTGTATTAAAGCACAGTGCCTGAGCAAATGTAATCGATTATTTCCACCACCGTAAAAGGCAGTCATCTAAAAAGCATTCAAAAGTAGAAGATATCAGTGTGTGATTTAGTGTAAATGCACTTTACATGTACAAAAATGCGGATTTGAATATATTTATGTTACAAGTGCTATTTGTTGCAAACTTAAATGACATTGCATTTAAATTTTTGCTTTGAGATTAAAAAAAAGTCAGCTTAACCTGATTTTTCGATTAAAAGCACTGTTGAGGCAATTTTATCTTACAAATTACTTGGTTGAATTTGGTGGTAAAGTCCTATGGCACGTCACATTTTGCGCTACAATGAATAATTGTACTCTAAATTAACTAAGCGGTGGCAGCTTGAGCTGGAACGACTGCAGCAGGACAAACTTCTTCAGTCCAAACAGGGACAGACTGTGAATGTGAAAACAAAAAAAACAAAGGACCATAAAAACCAGCCACCCTGAAGTGACGCCCTCCACCTCAGTCGTTGGGGGTTGTGGTGAGATACAGTAGAAACACGGTGCAGTATTTTCTCCTCTGACCACTGGTGTGTAACATTAGGAAGTAGCAGCAGGTTATGGTAACAACATTCCTCCAGTTTACAAATGTGTTCTTGAGTAATTGCTGGCTGTCTTGTTAAAGTTAACGATTCAGCACCTTGTTAAACATGACAAACAGCCACATTTCTGCTAGCAGAGCAGCACGCTGCAGTCAAAGAGCCTCGGCAGAGCTCATGATCTGATTTTCGAGTGACATTAAAACATCAGAAAGGGTTTCAAATGAAGAAGGAAGCAGCAGCAGAGAGAAAACCAAAATCAACAATTTATTTTCTCTCCATAGGGATTAGGTCATCATGACAAACATTTACAAGAATTGTAACAGGGACAATACTGGAAGGAGGATTTAAAGTCTCCTTTGTACAGGAGGACTGATTTCAGCCTGTACTTCTCTGTGGTTCTTCAACTATTCCAGAGGCACTCTAATACAACGAAATGCAGCAATCTCTTGACTAAGATTCAGGAAAATAACAGCAACACTCCAGACTGAAACAAAGGAACCATCTGCTCGATACATCGTGTACTGTGGATGCTTCCTAACACATGAGGAGGACCAAAACACAGCACAGGGAAAAGTACAAAACTACAAAGTTAATGCAAAGTTGGGTTAAATTGAAAAAAAAGCAGAAGTGCAGAGTTTCAATCAGGATTTTCGAAACTATCTCCGGCTTTAATGGATGACGAGTCACTGAAGGTCGTCTTCATTGGCAAAAACCACACGATAACATGCACTGCTGCTGTCACTGGGTGAACTCAGGATGTTCTGTGGTCTGAAACCCTGACTTTCTTCTGTCAAGTGCAATAATCAGTCCTAACTCTGGCATCAGGTACATTGTCACTATATGGCTTACAAGGTAAACAGGTCCATATAAACTAGAAAGGTATGCAGACATCTTTCATTAATCAAAACTATGGTACAGCAATATATTGGCAAAAAAACTAAAGAACTAAGTAACTTTATGTAAACAATGGTATACCACTGTACAGCTTATTCTAACATGGTATTTACAGGTCAAGTTCTTTTACTAGCTAGTTCCCATGTACAGAGGGTAAAGACGAAACACAGGGTGATGACGTACACTGTACGTTAGGCAATTTCAACCGTCCCATCTACCTGCAAAGAACTGATTCAAAGAGAGGAAACCCAACAACCAGCATCTGAATCTACAGACTTGTTGAATTACCCAAAGCCTTCCTCCTCCTGTTACAATGAAGAGTTTTTGTTTCTTTTTTTAAGATCATACATAAGGCAAGGATAGTTACGGAAGGTGGAGGCATCACATTCTTTGCAAGGGATTACTGATATAATAGATGGGATACAGGTTGACGGCTCTTTGGGGTAAATGCACTTTTCGAGAGTTTCACTTGTTTTTCACATGTAACAAAAAACACACGTCAGAGTGCAACAAAGGGGACATGTCTAGTTCTGTCGGGAAAATGTGCAAAATCTGCTCTAAAGCAAAGTGACAGTGTTGCAAATTCTAATGTACAAGGTACTGGGAGATGTACAGCGTCGTCACGAGAGACGCCGGCGCAGACCCTTATTCTAACATACTGTATATACAAGGCACTAAGGATAAGATTCAAGGGCCACTCATCCAGTCTGGGAACAGGCTCCTCAGTCCGGTCGGAATATAGGATATTTGGGTAAGAATTCTATAAGAATCACCTGTAGAGAGAAACAGACAAAACTAATTACAATGCTAAAACGCGACCTTGTTAACAAGAGCAGAAACTACACCAGGCAATCACCTGAGAGAGGGTTAATTCTTGATTTTCCTGTTATTTGATGAGAATTTGCTAAAACGTTTATTAAAAAGAAGCATGTAATTTGATTATAACTATTATATACAGGTTATAAGTTAAGTGTGTTGAGTTTATATGTGGATATTATCTCTGGAAATTAACTGCTTTAAATCAAGTAAATATTGATTAATTATTGTTATTGAGAAAAACATATTTACATATTGCTTCTTGATTCGGCAGACCTCCTACTACCTCATTTATATTAATGACAGAAGACTAAATAGCAGTAAAACTGCATAACGCAATACATCACCTCTTTAATGCAGTGACAACAAAAACTGAACATTACAGGCTTCATGAAGGGAGGATTTATTACAAAACTGCAGACTGTGATTGTTCTAGCTGGGTGTATTTAATAAAAAGGCAACTTACTATTATGTACCAAAACACCAAATCAGATTCTTTGTATATAAAAACCTACTTGGCGTGTATTGAGTTTCAAGTTTGTTTATATCACAATTTAATGTCCAGCTGATCTACAGTGCAGAAAAAGTAAGGTGTGCTATTAACTTAGTTTTCCCTGTAATTAACTACCCTTCTATAAAAGTGCAGCTAAATATTAGTTAATCTCTAGTAAAATGTATAAAAATAAAATAACGGGATTTTATAATTCATTTTTTCCGCAAAAATCCCAAACATTTAGTGGCTTTAGCTCCGTAAATGTGAGAAAGCATTCATTTTCTCGGTCATTTACGAGAATAATCTTTGCATTTTAGATTTTTGGTGGTCAAATAAAACAAGACATTTACAGATGCTACCTTTGGGCTCTAGGAAATGAATATAACCTCTACTATTCTACACACAAATGATTGAACAGCTAGCCAAAAAAAAAAAAAAGAATCTACAGAACTTCATGCAAAAATGCATTATTGTTTTGTTATGACAGCCTACTTACATATTCCATCATGTTACTGCTTTCACATTTTCTTTTACTGAGTTTCCAGTGCAGGCCCAGCTGACGAGAGAAGAAAAGACACAGACACAATGAATGAACCTCTCTCTCGCCTCGCTCTGAACAGACACAAAGACACACACACACACACACGCACAGATGCACACAAAAGAAAATCTGTCTGAAATCTCCTCTTCAGTGTCAGGGGAAACTGGAGCAGGACTGTCTGGTCTCGCTGGGGTCAAACTGTGGCCAGACACCCTGAAGAGCTTCCTTTATACCTTTGCACAGCTACTAGCTGTAATTTGTTGCTGCGAGACAAAACAAAATTAACATGGCCTTTTACTGCTGACCTCGCCGTCCTCTCAGACCTCGTGCAGCAGATCTGACTCAAACAGCTTTGAGGGGCTTATGTGGCAGGTTAGAGTTTACAAAACAGATTAACGGTCATTATCCATCACGATTGATACTCAACTTCCACTGCACACTGACGCGGACAATAAAGCACTTTCACACAGGTCCTAGTGTGCAATTTGGCATCTTTCTTACCTTGTGGTATAGTCGGTTATTTTCCCACTCTAACAACTTCTGAATAGATCGTCTCGTCTTTTGGAAGAGAGAACAAATGCATGTATATCAATGCAAGCAGCAAAATACTGATAACTCAATTACACACTTTAACAGGTAACAGTAAACTGCCACAGTATTAGGATTTATGGACTGAACTCCCAATTTACCAGCTAGTAATTTCCATTTTGTTGTCAGTAATTCGGAGTGGTAACACCACTTTTAAATGACACACCCTTGAGCTGGGAAGGAGAGGAGAGGAACTGCATAATGCATCATTTCTGCAGTCACCAACTGAACAGGGGCTGTTATGACCCTCTACACTTAGACCATTGCAGCTGAATTACTATAACAGTCCCTGAGTAATCTGTGCTGATGTAAGAGAGAGTTAAACTGTCCAACTCATGTCACAGGAGGTTTAGGACTTACTCTCTTGTTGAGGCAGATAACTGGCCATAGACTACAGCCGACTGTACAGCAACAACACAGGCAGCCGCAAAGAAGCCACTTCACATTCACAGGCAAGTTCTTCTTCAAACAAGCATTCACCCTGCTGATGCTGGTTTTGAATTCTTCTGGTGCTACCTAAAACAGGAAGAAAGGATGTATAACAAAATGAACAGTCTCTAGAGGGGCTGTGAAGAGAAGAAAATAATCAGAAAAGACAAGAAAAAATCTCAGAGCAAGAGGGAGTAGGACAAATGAAGGGTTTTTTGGTGGTGTTGATGTGAAAGATTCCTAATAGTTCAAAAGAAACCTGTGCACAAAGATCAAAGAGCTTTAGCAAACCAACAGGTAGATATTTGCAGATGTTGTCCAGAGATGAGATCTCTAAATACTCTGCCCCTGACTTGCTAACCAACCTCTAGACTGTTCAAGGCAAAGAGGGACTCAAAGGAGAGATAAGCTCAGTGCCTGTGGCAGCGCCGGCCAAACAACTTGAATGGATGCTCATTCCTCGCTGAGTCTGTACGCCATAAAACAGGGGTCGTAATCTTTTATGACAGGATGCAAAGGTCTCTTTGCAAACAGCCAAAGACCTCAGAATAAAGCCCAGCAGGGCCTGATCTGCACCCTTCAATCATCATAATTGTGACCTCATCCATCACATGTCACCCTGGGTCACAATACTGAAGGTACTTTTTATTGCCCCACACTTCCCTCGGCCTGCTCTTACCCCTGCAGCCTTTTTGTGTTTCTGCGTCCGACCCAGGAAGTTTTCCTTTCTTGTCTACGGCAGAGTCACCATTTCATTATTTTATCACCTGGAGCTGGACCCTCCGAAACACTGGGGTCCCCGCCAACCGAGCCCCATAGACGGCTTACTCATTTACAGAGCTGGACAGCAGCACATTCAGGCTCCTTTCTATGCAGCGTGGCACGTTGCTTATAATGCATCTCCGCCAGATCAAAACCACTCTGGGAAGTTTGAATGGGACGGTATGGGGAAGTTGGGGCTGTTAAAGGCCCAAAAGAACAAAGGAGTCACTGCAGCTTTAACTGCTTAATTCTTCCCACTTGGATTTGAACAGAAAGCTGCCCGCAAGACTGAAGTGCAAGAAAAGTAAAAAAGATATTGTACCTTTCCCGTGAGAACAGAGGGAAATTCTGTGTCAAATCTGTTGCTTAGTCCAAACCTGGAAAAAAGCAAAAAAACATGGAGCATTTGATACAGAAATAAAATGTATCTAAGCTATTAACATAATGAGAACACAGGATAATGCTGAGGTAAAACAGAAATAAATTGTTTGATACTTATTCACAAACTATTTATATGCCACAGATTGATAGTTTACCTAAAATCACAAGAAAGTACAATAAACCAAAAGTTCTAAGAGGATGCACAATAAAGCCTTTTCTATTTCGATAGAACTCTTCATTGGCCACTAAAGGCCTGACATTCATATGTGTACTGTGTGATTTCTGTAATTAAATAATTGAGAATCTTCCTTGCAGTTTTTTTTTTTTTTTTTTTTTTTTAAATCCAACACACAGATAATGGGTGGACTTAAATCAGGCATATATAGAGCATGTTTATAGCAGAGTGGCATTAACATATTTATGAAACTTTTGAATATCTCTATAAAAATACATTTATAGAGTATATGCACATAAATAACAAGAAATATAAACTGAAGCCAGTCTCTGCTTTGTCTCATTGTTGTGATTAGATCTAAAATTTAAACGCCTAAATTAGCAAAACGTCAATTTCATGTGCTGTAAACAATTTTTGATGGACACTGTAGCTCTTGATGTAACAAGAGCAAAGATCAATGCAGTAAAATCACATCCATGGGTATTAAAAGACTGCTCCTGGCAATTCAATAAATGGAAATATATCCTTGTATTCATACTGTGATTTATCTAATTCATAGATGATATGCGGCATGCTATCACAACCCATATAAACGTATCGGTCTGCTGACATTCTAATCTTAAATGTTTAAATCCTCAAATGTTGTGTATGACCAATATTGGATTTTTATGGCCTTTACCGAATTTTACAATAATTTTTTTCATCTAATTTTGTAGCAATTCCTTTGACAAACTACCATAAATACAAAGCCCGACTCCGTCCCACTGTCTGCTCAGATGCGATGTCTTCACTCAGACAGTGCTGAGAGTAATGTAAACTATGCAGTCAGAGACATATTGCTGCTAAATCACCCCAAGTATTTTTTTTCTGTATTATGTTCTGTAAAGGAAAGTTTTCATATCGGAAACATATACAGAGATATCAATATATCTGTGACAGGACAACATCGGCCGATAATCTGAGCCAACCGACATAATTGATCTAAAAGTAACCAGGAAATATTCAAAATTAAGAAACTGGAAAAGTTATTTAAACCCATAAATTGATTAATAGTAGACAAATAATTGACAAATAATCAAATATAATAATTGTTACAGTGCTACTGGCACCACCTACTGCAGAAATAGCACAAATGCTAGAAGATTACAGTCAAATAGAGCCACTGGTATTTGACTGAAATAGCTACTGTTATCAGCTACTCAAATGCAAAAGAAGCTCTTTCAAAGACTGATCTTTAAGATAACTGCACTGCTACACAAAGCAGAATTATTGCTGCATCTCTGATGTTAAGTTTAGTAAAGCTGCTATCTATTAGTCTGACTAAGGATAAAGATGAAAGGAGGGATCTGATAACCAATACAATGATTAAAGTGATTATGATAAAGTACATTGGAAGTCTGACGTGCTTTGTGCTTCATCTTGAAGTGAAACAGCCACAAAATATCTATTAAATGTAGATATGGGGCTAATGACTCCAATAAACAATGAAAAAACTTGCAATAATTAATATTCACTATTGTGAATATTTTCTGGTTTCTTTACTGCTCTACGACACTGTGACAGACAGATATATATATATATGCACCGATACCAAAATATCTGACGGTAACAGCATGCATCTTGTCACAGATATCGTAGTATTGGCACACATACTGTATAAGCAATAAGCACTAAAACATGATGCAGAAAAAGATGCTTGGGGTACAGTTTGTCCTCTCTGTTCTTTAGAATATTCTCAGCACCGGCTGCAGCACATGTAGTAGAGTCAAGTGGTGTCCACATCGTAAGCAGCAAATTAGCTTTTGATCCAATATAGCTGACATATAAATACTGGAACTAAAAATGGCCAGTATCGCTCAGCTATCATTTGGAATCATGCTCAAAACTAAACAAAAACTTTTTTAGTGTACTTCTATTTTCTGATTTTTATAAATCAACTGTTATTGCATTCCAAAGAGGACATACTGTCCTTTGTAGTGCTAACAGTGGATTAATACACACTGTTCATTTATACCAATATATCTGTGATGTATGACATCTGCAAGACATTTTTATTAGTTGGATTATATAAATTATATTCTAGGCTACTATGCAGGACTCTAGTTAAAAATAGGCACTTTGCCATAGCTGACTGTTTTCTTAGATCACAGGTAGAAAGAAATTAAATGTGGAGTTTAGGGTAAACAGAGAGATATGATACAGGATTTTAGCTAATTTCTTGTTTTAAAATGACTATTTTGTCTAAACGAGAAGAGCAGGGGATCTAATCATTACAAAGAAATGTGCAAATACATAGTGACATATCTGTCAGCTAATGTGCTAACGACACCATGTAAACAGTGATAAAACTGGCAATAATGAAGTATTAGATTATGATTGAGCGGATGACATTAGTAAGATGATTTAATATTGGCTGTTATAAACACGTGGTTGATGTTGATGCATTAATCTTTAGCTCGTTAATCAGACTTTTAGCTGTTAACGGTACATCACATGTAAACTTAGCCACTATGAATATCGGTTGCTCGTTTAGATTTACAGTTGCCATAAAGATAAAAAAAAAATAGCTGACATTAGTTTACATGGTGGTAAAGTCCCGCCTGTGTACAAACCAACTACTCCCTGCACTAAACATATGGCTATGACTGTTAGTTGTTGTGATTTGCGTTAGCTCGCAGGCTAGCTCCAGCTACACAGGCTAAGCACAACAAAGCGACGCCCGGACAGACGGCAGCGACAGACGCCGCTCTGCTTACACGGTGATGTGTCCGGCCCCTCGCATAACCACGGGCTCCGGACAGTATCTGGGCAGGTGTTCGTCGCTCACTACGTGCTCATCCTCTTCGTCTTCTAACTCATAAATGGTATCAAAGTCCGCCATGTTGGGCAGTAAGACGCTCATGACGTCTCCAGCGGGGCCGCGCACGGACGCCTGAGCGAGTGCGAGCACGGAGAGTCCGGGACTGCTGCTGGGCTGCTCTGTGAATATCAGCATCACTGTAGGAGGCAATGAAGCTCCTCAGCTCAGACATGGATCTCTGAATCACAGGTCCATGCCAGCGAGAGTCATTTAACATGTCAGATAATTACACATGAAGTCTGCATGTTTAAAAAGCCTCAACATTTGTCTGTAAAATTGTAAAATCAAATTGATATAGAATGAAGATACAATCAAGATGGACAAAATTAAACAAGAATCAGTCCACGTAGTCAGTAAATCATGAAATAGTAAATCCCATATCACTCTGAAGAGTAACCCAGGGAACCTATTAATACCACTTCATTAAATACATGGATTCAAGACTTTAAAAAAAAGAAAAATAAATCCTACACTGTAACAAATTGCTGTAAAAATACAGCATATTTTGTACAGTAATATACCGTTCTTTGTAAATACAGCTGAATACTGTCAATTCATGTGTTTTTAAAGAACAAAACATTAGCAGCAAGCTACCGTACAATCTTACAGCAGATTACAGTATTTTTCTGGTTTGGGTTGTTTTGAGTGTGACTATTGGTGCAGCCCCACCGTTACTCGTCTCGGCAAATTTTCCTGCACATCACCGCATTTAGCAAACGGTCAACACAAAGAAGTGACGAAATAGGTTTAAAATATTATGTATCAGTGATTTTACTCATTACTGAGGGAAGAATTGGGAGAAAAGGAAGAACTGAGGACGACAATTTTCGGCCGGCTCAGACCTGCAGGGACCACCTGTAGCTGATCCATCCTGCTCCGGTTCACTGAACAAGGTAACTGTGGTTTTTGGAAAAAGTCAGCCTTACTTTTAATTCTGTCAGTCTATTTTATGTTTTATTCTTTGACAGTAACATAAACATAGCCAGTTAGTTACTGTTTGGTGTTAGCCACGAGTCGCTAGCATGAATGCTAACGTTTCCCACACTGTTAGCTAGCAGCTAGCTAGCTAGCAGCTAGCATGCTCCCCTTTGGCTGCAGAGTGGACACAACTTTGGCTCTCTCTTTTAAACCAGACCAGGAAAATGAATTTCTAAGCCACCAGATCCAGCTAGGTTAGGTTAGCTATCTCTGTCTTTCATGTAATTTTTGATCAAATATACAATGTGATGCTCCACTGATCTGTTATCACATCTCCACATGTACTTGTCTGCATTTGAGCATTTAGGTAATGCCAAGTTTTAAAAAAGGTCTGTAGGATGTGTCATGTTGCTTTTCTCTCCACTTAGGAAAGGTAAATTTGGGTGTCATGCAAACGGCTGCAAAAATTAGATTTAAATGTGTATTGAACTAAATAGCTGTTTTAAGTGGAACCCTCTGTTTTGCTTAATAATTTGTTTCCTGTTTTTGTTTGTATGTTTTTTTGATTAATGTGACAGAGTTCCACATTAAGTTTAAGGGATCTTTGCCTGCCACACCTAATATACTCTTTCTTTTTCATTTCATTGTAGACGCTTTCTTGGTATTCAACCCTGAGAGGGGAACAAAGGCCAGTCAGGAGAAGGTGATGTTCGAGAGGTCTGGGAAGCTGTTCCAGAAAAAGGCATCTACTGTAAGTCCCCATGTAGCCTCCTTTATAAAAAGACTGATGGACTCTGAGTGGGACTTCATGTAAACCCACAGCACCTCTCCACACAGAACCTCACTTTCACAAAGCAAATACCAGTCTGCAAACAGATGTTCATGTCATTTTAAGGTAACAAGTCTCAGTATTGTGTTGGGTTCAGTATAAAATACTTCAGTTCCAGGTTTGTTCCATGACTAGGTGTTTATTGAACATGATCAAGAGTTATGAAAGACTGATTCTGAAGGCAGGGTACCTGAAATGTGATATGCAATTTTTAAACAGATTGTTGACAACCTGTTAAACATCATTAATTGTTTTTATAGATTTTATTTTACAAGACTTGAATTACTTGAAATGTGTTAGCTGCTGAATGTGTTCAATGCAGTAGTTAAATAATTTAATTGATAGATATATGTGTGTGTGTGTGTGTGTGTGTGTGTGTGTGTGTGTGTGTGTGTGTGTGTGTGTGTGTGTGTGTGTGTGTATCTTTTGTTACAGTTCTGGAAAAATGGAAACCAAACTCAGTGTACCTGAACTAGAACATGCAGAATGAGAACCTGTTCAGCATGAGGAAATGATTGTATGTTACTAAAATTTAATGGGTTAAATAGGTCAGTTCTTGAACTATGTTTGATACAGAGTTGGCTTTAATAAAAGCTAAATGTTGAAAAGTCATCTCTTGTCTGAGCCATTTCTATGCTATGCTATTTCCTGGGGCTTTCATTTTGAAAGCCCCAGGAAATAGCTCTGTAAACAGCATAATACTGTAATATTTTTTACAGTAATAAACTGTTGTTGTAGAATACGGTAGGATTACTGTAAAATAACAGTGCGCTGCTGGCAACTTTTGCTGCCAGCTCTTTACTGTAAATTTACAGGGAAATTTCTTAGAGTGTACCGTAATTTACTGATTTGGATAAAACCTTTTAGGTTGCAAAAGTTGTTTTGATGTTTTGTTTTGATGTAATATTGTTGGTAACTGCCTCAACCTGATACTGTGCATAAGTCAAACTCAAACTTTCCCTTTGGTTTATTTTGAAATTTTAATATATTTTTTAGTTTTGAAATGTTTAAGACAAGAATTGACATGGACATCTGTAAAAATACAAAAAAGCCTAAATAAATACTTTAAATAAGGTAACTGCATCAACTTAAAGTACATAGTTTGAGGTAAGATTTTGTTGCATTCGTTCATTTGAAATGAAATTTAAGCTGAAATAACTTCACAAAACCGGTTTGATGATTAGTTTTTCTTGACCTTTCATCTGCCTATAAAAAAGTTAAACTAAAACTAAGCAACTTTTTCTTTTTTTTTAACGTGTTTTAAGCTTGTTCACATAACACTGAGAAACTCCTTTTAAATTACATGGAAATACTACTTGGAACAACATCCTTTTATCTTAAGGTAAACTGAATTACATAATTCCCGTACCTTAATGTAGCTTGTTGGTTGAATATAGTTCAATGCAAAGTTGTCTTAAGTCAAAAACATTGATGCAAACTGTTGTTTTTATCATTGTTGAGCCCAGTCACTGTTTTTAAAGTGTATATTTCAAGCCTGTACTCATTTGTAGACAATTGAACGCCGGCTCTTCATTCATTACAGATTTCAATTTTAAGGTTCTCATGACTACTTTTAATTCGGTACGTCATCTGGCTCCTGCAACTTTTAACTCCTTATCCTGCACCTGTAGACTTTAAGATCAGAGAATCGGTTGCTGTTAAAATTTTCAGGCCTAAAACAAAGTAGGCTCACGTTTTTAGTGTTTTAGCACCAACTCTCTGGAACAAGCTTCACTTACACTGTCTAAAGTGTATCTGAGCTGCAGTTTAAATGAGATACGGTTTCGGATTAATCTCACTTTCTGCTTTGGTGAAGACAGTTTACTTTGATGGTTTCTATCAATATGAAATTGCATTTTTGTCACCTAAAAGTGCAAAAATCAGGTTTACCTGCTTTACCATTGTGCGTCTAATGTCCATGTTTCTTCAAATTTTTCTGCTGTAATTCAACTGCCGTTTTCTTTCAGTATTAAAGAGTAAAGACTAAGAAAGAACAGCTAATATGTTCTGTTTTTTGTTTGGGTAAAGCAGATACTAAAGTTGGAAAAACTAGAAACTTCAAGTTGAGTTTCTGTAAAATAACGTTGCAGCAATGCACATTTGAGAGGAATCAAATGATTTAGTTCATCTGACTTAAACCAGTAGTGTTGCTATTACCTGATAATTTAATTTAGTCAAACTTAATTTAATTACACGCTACCAACCGCAGCAGTTCATTCAAGCTGGTCCAGCATATGATATGTCAGATCAGCTCAGTCTGAAAAACTCTTTAAAAGCCCACTTGCACAGACTGGCTTTTGTATGATGTTTTATAATGTATTTTCACTTTTTTTTTTTTTAAATTATTGGTCCTTTTTTGTGAAATATTTTGCAACTCCTTGTAATTTGAAAAGATTTTATAGAAATAAAATATATTATTAGCATTATACTTGTTTAACTCACAAACAGTGACACAAATTAGAGATACAGTAGATTATAAGAAATAGAGGCTTGCATGTGGGTCAGAAGTTGTTGCTCTTGCTGCAAGATGATCCTTGATGTGTTTTTGTGTTCAGGCTTTGGAAATAAGTACAAACATTTGGTCAAACATTTTGAAAGTCACAATTTCACACAACATATATTAACTTGGAAGGCATTAGTGTATGGTTAGAGGCCCTTTTTATGCGTAAAAGTCCAAACATAAAGGGCATTTCTGAGGATTTTAAAGGAGTATTTATTTCAAATTTATCACAACAGTTATCTTTGGACGGTCATTTCTGAAAAATGTTACTGAATTTGTGACTTACAACAACCCATAGCCTGACTGGTACTGGAAACAACCAGTGGTGGAAAATATTGGTGGAAAACTTTGGTTTAATGCATTATAAGCTGTACAGCAAAATATGTTGCAACATTATTTATGCAAATATGTTCCCACCCTGCAAAATAAAATGCAATGCAAATGCAAAAAAAAAAAAAGCATTTTATTTACATTTTGAAAGTTGCCATCAAACGACCTCTCTACCCGTTTCTTTAACAGCTGCTCTTTGCACGGAGTTGTGCTTAAAAACATGTAACTGATTTGTCTCGTCCAGTGTCACAGAGCTAGCTGCATAAGATCCAGTGTAAAGCTCCACCGGATGTCCCTGAGATCTCATTTTATCCACAAACACATACACTTCATCACATACAAAAAACAAACAAAAAAAAGCAGGATATTTATATCTTATTAACTCACAAACAATTTAAAGCTTTTAAGTTTGAAACACGTCGATTTTTTTTCCTCTTTCGTAAACCCCACGTTAATTAGAACTATTCTATAAAAAGCAATATTTGAAGAGCCTCCAGCATTTCGTAGCGATAAATCAAAAGTTTCTCCGCAGCTTTTGTGCTTCAGGACGTGAGTTCAGGTCCTCTGGCTGCCGTCAGGTGTCGGAGTGCTCAGTTATGATGAGAGATGGTCCAGATGTGAGCCTCACTGGGTCACAGTCACCTGCTGTATGTTTCTGATAGACGGCAGCGTGTTCATCCCCTGAGGAGGGTACAGAGATCCGTGGATGTCTGTGGGGCTGAGGGAGCCCGGCACCGGCAGAGGACTCACCGAGCCCGGGTCGCTGTGCACGGAGCCGCCGCTGCCGTCAGACTGACCCATCTTCTTCTTGATCAGCTTCCTCTCCTTTGCTCGGCGGTTCTGGAACCAGATTTTCACCTGAGAAGGGCACAAAATAACGCAATTAGATCAACATTTTCCCGGTTAACTGCTTCTAATGTCCATATTACATGACCCTTAATAATCAGCTTTAATCTGTCTGTTGTTAGTGTTCACTTTCTTCAGCTTGTCTGCACTGTTTTATAGAATTCATTTGATTATTGTCATTTTAGCATCTTTGCCTGTAAAGCACTGGGAAAAACCTCAATGTAGGATAAGGTGCTTTATAAAAAATATTAAACACAACATGATAAACACACTCTAATAGAAGAAGACAAGAATAATCTCCATTATTTTCAATAATAATTCTTTTTTTTTTTAAAAGTAAGTCTGTTAATAAATAGGCCAGGTTAAGAAATGCAAAAATATTTAATCTATAATAGTTTTTTTTTTGAGTGGAGTTATTGTTCTACCTTAGTTTACCCTAAAAGTAATTTTTAAACTAATTAACAGAAACACATTAATATAAAATGAAAAATGTATGAACATAAAGTAAATAAGTGCATGTTTTCGACGTGTCATAATTTACAAATTTAAAACTAAGAAAAGTGAATAACCTCACAGTTTGTGCTTTTTAAAATATCAGCAAGCTGTTGTGTTCCAAAATCTGCCCATGTAAATATCCTGATTCATTAATCACAAGCTACAAATGTTGTATATTTTGTATTATATCTAATAGTACAGTAAATTCATAGCAAACATGCACATACAAATTATACATTTTAGTAGCATCAACGTAAATACAGTCACATTTTATATGCATGATAACACTGACCTAGTTTTGTAGGTTATGTATATATATATATATATATATATATATATATATATATACTTCTAAGTATTTAGCATTTATGTGGTGTTTGGTGAATGCACAAATGTAAATCTGTATTATAGGCTGTTATGTATCCTAACTGAATCTAACCATTTCTGAATGGAAGGAAATAAGCAGAAAATAATAACGTATTTATTCCTGAAGCAGACATACCTGTCTTTCCGACAAACCCAGGTTGACAGCCAGTTCAGATTTCCTCCTGATGGTGATGTATCTGTTGAAATGAAACTCCTTCTCCAGCTCCAGCCTCTGGTGGTCTGTGTACACTACCCTGTATTTCTCCTTCGTTCTTGTTTTACCTACAAAGGTGACAAATGAACAGAAATAACAAGGCATGAAGATTTCAGTTGTACGTTTTAGGATCATTTGTTTGCATCCAAATTGGTTGAACTGGAAGGTTTCCACAGAGCAGCTGCATGCCAGGACCGGCCTATCTGCACCTAATATCTTTACAAGCCGTATCTCAAATCCACATCTGTGTGTCTTTTCCACAGAAACGCAAATTGAGCTTTTTGATCTCGCTTTGATGACAGTTGTAGTACAGTGACTTTCAAAACAGTCACGAGCCAGATCCTCCACTGACCAGTTAAAAAGAAACAAGACAGGAGACAAAGACCAAACTGTAGATTTAATGTAAACTACTGTGCGTAAAATACCCGCAGACAGCGTGCAGAATATTCAAAATAGCTGGATTTAGCAATTTTACAAGCCTGTTATGAAAGTGCTTGTCAAAGTTTTATATTTGAACGCTTGAAAATAAATCTATGACAATAAGAAGACATATAAAATGAATAATGGACTCTTGTAAATTCGATTAAATGCATTTAATGAGCAAACTACCGTAAAATTAAAGGAATGTCATATTCTAAGACAAAATATTATATATTCGATTTAAAATACAAGCCGCCAAAGACTTACAGTACGCAGAACTCCACGTTTGAGATATTAGCTGTGAAAAACGTCACTCATTCCGGCAATATAACTCTTGGAGAGGAAGGGAGGTTGGCGCATATCAAAGTGAAGAGGTGTTAAAAGCAAAGGCCGCTGCCTGGATATGACGGATAACACTCGAAACACCAAACAATGTCACAGGGAAGTCGAGCTCACATCTCCAAGAATAATGACATTAGCATCACAACTGGGCCTGGCGCCGATTCCTCACACCTTTCTTCAAATTTCAACCACAGCAGAGAATACAGTGGCCCTCAGTAACCAGCAGGCATCAAAATTATGAGATATGGAAGCAATTTATGGACACACGTGTTTGATTCTTTCAGAGTCTGCTGTAATTTGTTAATATTCTTATTTTATGGAAGTTAAATCGATTACAGATAACTAACATCATCATCCGAAAACTATTTTGTTTTTATTTTTGTCCAAATGTGAGCAACTCGAAAAATACAAGTGTCACAGAACCAGACTTTCCCTTTCCGTTCTTTCCACTTATGTCTATTTCTTATGCACCTTTTACGTCTTAAATCTTTCCAACAATCCTTTGAAACAAGTTTCGGTTAAACAAATTCGATCGGAGCATTTATTTTAAAAGAAATGGAACTGTCCATGTGTGCGTAAAATCCCCAACAGGCGCGCAAAACTAGCTTTTTCGACAAGACCCGCGCTCGTCCCTCAATCCATCTAACTACATTATTTTCGACACAGTGTAAAACATGATGAGCTCACCTGTGGAAGATGACTGAGCAGTTTTACTCATCCACTGGTATGAATTCCGTCTTTCTCTCTCAGGAGAAAGTTGTGAGACAGTAACGTTGTCCGGTGGCGGCTGTAACACCGCAGATCCCGGAGGATGCATGTGAGTGTACTCAGACGAACAGTAAGGAACCTGTCCAGGAGAGGAGTTGTTCATGGGTGTGGGAATAGCGTTAGGGGGTCCCAGACTATATGCACCCCATTCCTCTCGTGGTGCGCCATAAGAAGGCCCCCAACTCCCCGCAGACTGTGCGTGCGTATCCATGTTTGGCACATGATGGTATCCTGTAAAGTCGGGGTACTGTGGTGTAGAAACAAAATTCTGTGGAGGCAGATTGATGCTGGATCTTCTCACTGGCCCTTGGTGATACATGCCGCTTTCTTTATCCAGTAGGTATCCAACATACATGATTTGTAGAAAAGAAATGAAATGTGGTTAAAACAGCAAAGGGGTAATGCAGCCTTTCTTAAGGCGACATTGTTGCCCTGAAACTGTTCAACACAATCCTTCTGCTGTTTATAGTCCAAATGCGTTCCCAAAGTGAAATACGACGTAGATCCAGTCTGTCTCCACTCTCACATGATGTGTCCCTGTTGACAAGAGACTAAAGGTATACTAAGGCCTGCCTGACGTCAGCCAACTCCTCAACTCTTGGAGATTTGCATCCAAATGAGAGCGACCATCGCTGCCGGCCCAGCTGTCCCCTCGCGCCTGTCCTGTAGCGCGTCATCACCTGACAGTGGGCCTATCATGGACATGAGTTCTCCCCTCCATGAATAAATTAACAACAAGGACCTTTCAGCTGCACAAGCTGCACGAACCGGCAATAAACCGAGGCAATACGTCCACAAACGCATCAAGTAAAAAAAGGCCTGTGCGTAATTGCGCACAGATATATTTGATCGTATATGTCTCGTTCCAAAACCTCATTTTGCGGTAGCAATTAATGGAGCTAGACCTCATATTATAACTGGATAATGACAGAACATTATGCTGCTGATTGTTTGCAGTGTTACATCTTTTCAAATCAAAGCCATAATGTCCGAAACAAAGCTAAAATTGATGTGGATTTGAAAACTGTTACTGTGGGAACCCAGCAGTTTTCCAACCACGCTTCACGCGTAAATCCCAATTTATTTGTTAAGATATTCACTTGCAAACGAGGTGCAAAGTATGAGAGACTTTTTCTTGAAGCAAGCCGGACCTTTCGTATTCCGTGTTCACACCTCAAGGTCACACTTCACAGCTAATTCCGGTTACAAGGAAACTCCAACAACCCCCTCTGAGACAAACAGCGGCCTGCGACACATCAGTCCCTGCTGACGCCTGAAATTACAGTGAATTTGTTTCTCTCTAACTTTATTTGATGCTGTTTGATGCTGCAGCTCGGACACATTAATGTTTCAGAGAATTAACTTCATAAAGTAACAACTTCATGCACTTTCAGGCGAAAATCCTTTGGAGCATTTAGTGACCACAAAATATTCGTGAGATAGTCTAATCGAGCTGCTCCTGGACAATCCACAACCTCTGAGCCACAGTGTCTGATTTGCACACAGAGCAGCCTCCTGGCTGTCAGTCTGTGGTTCAAGAAATCCTCTAAGAATGTCAGTGTTTACTTGCTTTCCTGCCTTTTTGCAGCAGAGTTTTATAGCGTGGAGCTGCATCATGTTGAAGCTAGAGAACATGTCTAGGCACTGACATTACAGAGGCATACATAACTACATTTGTCTTCGTTCACCTCCCAACTTTTATTCTATGAGATAAAAACTAATAATTCTAATAACTGGTTTGGTTTTTCTGCATGGACAAAGAAACGGCAGTGAGCTGCCAGATTCAGGTTTTTTGAAAGGACAAGTGCAGTAAGAAGCATCTTAGTTTTACCTGCATATTGTGCATTTTATTGGTCAAACCCATGATCTTTCATGTATTATCTACTGTATTACATCACTGGACTGTGCTGAATGTGCACTGAGGTGACTTCATTCTGTCCTGCAGTTTCAACAGGATGTAGATGGACGTTTCAGGCCCACTGATGCACTCTTGTGGATTTAACCAGAACTGCAGCTGCTGTAAATCGACCTGATGTCTGCTGAAATTTGTTTGACCATTCAGCAGAATGTTTACCTCCAGAGGGCAGCCTCCACCATCAAACAGCATTAAATGATATGTAACATATTTTATAAATGATTTAAAATGCAAAATCCGGGACAATATGTTCTTTTGCAGGTTTGCAACCTTCAGTTATATTGATTGTAGTGAGTAAACTGTTTTCCTGAGCCGTCCATCCTCAGATAACAGTTACCAGACAAATAGCAGCACGTTTTAAGTCTTGTTAAGCTCTAGGCTAAAAGATTCACCAAATATATTCAGTAACAGTTCTCAAACTGTGAGGCCAGAAATGAGCCACTTTAATAAAAGACAATATTGACAATCATGAAAAATGTGCAAAGAAAAATTATTTTAAGTAGAAAAATTCCATAATTTTTCTTCTCCATCTTTTCTTAACATATTTACTGTTTCAAACTAGACAATATTTTCTGTTCCTATTCACAGTTTGCAGTCTAAAAAGTACCAAGGGACTGATTCGCACTACTTCATTAAATGCATGATTGCATATTAAACATTTTAATTAATTGATTAAGATGAACTTTTTAGGTTTCAAAGATGATTTTGATGGGTTGTGTTATGTTGATAATTATATCAATTTAAAATTTTGTGACATTTAAGCTCAAATTTCTGCGTCAGTTAATTTAAAATTAAATTCCAGTTGAGGTTACTCAGAAAGAATTGTCTTGATAACTTCGTATTTCTTCACCTTGGGTTCATAATTTTTTAGTCTATTCCTCACTAATCAGCTAAAGACTTTGTGTTTATGCTTCCAAACATTAACTAATTAAAATAGCTTTGATTGTAGAGGGAAAGCTAATCCTGCTAACTTAGTGTAGTTTGTTGGTTGAACATAGTTTCATTAGAAGTTGTCAAAGGTCAAAAAGACTGATGCAAACTGTTGTATTATTATTTTTGTACTTTGTGTGAAGGGCTTAACGGTTCTTACTTTTTCATTTCCTCACACGTTTCACTTTCCTGCATTGTTTTCTCTTTCTTCTAAAACTCTGAGTATCATGTTGAGAGGAAGCTTGTCATTGAAGTAACGACGTGTCATCAGGTGATGTATATTTAAGTGACTCTGTGAGGGCTTTTGTTTGCGATATCTCAAACAATCTGAATGCAGATCTGTACACAGCTGTCATACATTGTCGTAATAGTTCTGCAGTTTATTTTAAGAGCTGCTTCAGTCAGTATTTCTCTGGATGACATAATGAATACAATCTACAAGTGTAGACATGTTTAGAGTTACAGACTAAAGTGAACCCAGCAGGAATAAAACATTAACCGTATTTGAAATTTATCTTCTTAAATGGTTTAATTTGTATACATTCTGATATTTCAGCAGGGTTTTTGAGAAAATATGTCCTATCAAGGTCTAAAATGTGTTCTGTATTTTAAATTCCATTCTTCATTTCTCAGTCACTTGTCAATATTTGCAAAATCTCACCACTGTTTCTTGTAATGCCTCTGGTCAAAGTATGGCTACACAGTGGCTCAGTGGTTATAGTGCTGCTGCCTTGCAGCTAGAAGATCTCCGGTTCATGTCCCGGCCTGGGATCTTTCTGCATGGAGTTTGAATGTTCTCCCTGTGTATATGTGGGTTTTCTCCGGCTTTCTCCCTCAGTCCAGGTTAATTGATAATTCTAAATAGTCGGTAGGTATGAGTGTGATTGTTTGGCTCTATGTGTAGCCCTGTGATAGACTGATGACCTGTCCAAGGTGTCCCCTGCCTTCACCCTATGTCAGCTGGGATAGACTCCAGCCCCCCCCCAGGACCCTAATGGGGATTAAGTGGTGTGTAGATAATGGATAGATGCTCTGTGTGTTTTCACTAGATGGTGCAGTTGAGTTACTTATGTCTCGCTATATAGATAGATAGATAGATAGATAGATAGATAGATAGATAGATAGATAGATAGATAGATAGATAGATAGATAGATAGATAGATAGATAGATAGATAGATAGATAGACTAAAACATATATCAATGACAGTATCTTAAATACCACTGTGTTCATTCATCTAACTTGAATATGTTCTCCTGAGGAATTGTTTAGAAGAAGCTTTTAGTTTCTATTTATGCACTACAGTACAGTGAAATTATTTTTTCTTTCACAGAGGCCCATCAGACGCAGTTTGGTGATGCTGAGGCTTAAAAACAAGACTAATCAGTAACCCAGAGTTCTACATGTTATGTTGAACATGGCATGTTTTGATCATTTCATTAAATTTGCTAATATTAAACCCCAGGTTCCTACATAATGAAACTCAGGTGCTCAGTGACCTGTAGGTTCCTAACAAGGTTTCTGGTTGAGGAACTCAAGAAGCGTCCAAAAGGAATTACTACATGTTTTCATGTAAATCCATAATTTGGACAAACAGCTTTGTCTGTTCTGGGATCAACATGTGGAACTCTTTATGTGCAGAAATTCATCTGAATCCTGACTGAGATCATTTTAAACTGGAACTGTTACTAAACAGAGGTCCGTGATGCAACCATGAATGATCTGCTGCTTCCTGTTTGAATGAGGCTTTCATTGTTTAGATGTTGTATCTTGCAGTGTTCTGTCTGTATTTGCTTGATGAGTTCTGTGTTTTAATGTATGTAACGATCCATTTGTTGATTAAAAAAGGCTACAACAGCTGCTGAATGATTTCTTTAGACGTTTGGAAAATGACAAAATGTCCAGTGTTTCCAATAACATCATCTATTTACATCTTATTACCTCAAGTCTGTATAGGAGTTCCAAAACAAACAGACATTTTCTTTGTGATAAGTCTGTTTCCAATCATAGACAAGAAAATGTAATATTTGGACTCAGGACCGCACTGTCAAAAGCTGCTGTGCTTTATCCAAGTCAGCAACACCTGAGTCAAGTGACCCATTGATAATATGAACTCTGCTGATATGAGATTCCTTTAAATGGCTCTTGCATATCTGTATATATTGTTGAGTTTGTGTTTTGTAATTTCCCTCAGGCTCCAGTAAGGATGGACAATGCAAATTATCTTCGACTGTAAATGTTACTGTGGTGTGTGGCATCAAATAATCACCAAATAAAAGTAAAAATGTGTCTCAGTCCAGAAAAAACCTACAGAGCATATAGAAAGTTTGACATGTTTCTGCCTCAAATCCAACTGTAACATAATACCAACATTATATAAACATTATAAGCCCTAAAACAGTTGTTAAACATTAAAACATTGCTTTTATTATTGTGGTTACTGATTTACTATCTCCTTGACTACATCCACTGTGGGGAACTCAACTTTCTCTGGCCACACATTGTAAATTCTCTGACTGGTTTGATTAAAAATGACGATGATGATGATGTTAGAATCACCCCAGGATTTGCATTTGTGTATGAAAACACAGATGATGAAGTCGACTGCTCTCCATTTCTTCAAATATGTCAGCAAATGTGCAAACACCGGCAGTACTTCACAGATAACACGACAGGATCGAACACAAAGTAACAAAAGCTACATTTTTCCCTGAGCTCAGCACAGCGTCGATGCAGAAGGTGGTGTTGAAGCGGCCGAGGAATTCATTCATGTTTTTGAAGTGGCCACGGAGCCTCTCTGCAGGAAAGGAGGCAAAACAGGACCATCTGCTACTATTTTTAGACAAAGCGCTTGCGTGGTTGACACACACGCACCCATCCTGAGTTTGTCATCCGTAATGTGAAACATGTGTAAATTAGAACACCACAAACACCAGTCATGTTCAAATATTCAGGGTTCATTTGTTCAGGAAACAGCAAAAATAGATGTTGGCAGGATTGTGAAAAATGCTTTTGTTTACAAGTTGTTATTGCGAGAGAAAGTGCAAGTACAATGGCCTTAATCAAGATTCACAGAAGTGTAATCAGAGTATGAAAAGTAAAAGCTCTCACTATGAAAAGTGGGAAAATTCAGAAGGTTCAAAATATTAGATCAGTGGTTTGTTAGTGCTAATTCAATAACATGTAAGCAGCTCCTTTAGTTTTTGTATTTAAACATGGTTGCGTAACACAATCTATTACATTCTGTCAAATCCTAGTAGAATGTAAATGTACTTTTGACCTCCTGGTTGGTATATAAATAATGTAATACAGTATTTGTAAGTTTGATAATAAACCAAACAAATGCTAAGGATAAATCTGGGAGTCTATAGTCTGTTGCCAATAAGTATTCAAAAGAAATTTCTGGACAGAGACTGAATAATTTGTTATATTCATTCTTGCATACATGTTTATTTTTGTACTATGTGGGTATTTAAAGCAGCACAATGATGCATACTTGAGTCAAATGAAACCACAGAATCCATTTTATTTATTAGATACAGGAGGTTCAACTGTGTGACTCATTTATGGAGCAACATTTGTTAGTGGGATCAGTTTATTGCTGGTTTTCGGCTGTTCATGGGATTAGTTTAGAATGAAAAACAGAGAAATATCACAGAATTGTCCTTTAACAAATGTATGCTTTCACCACCTGCTGCTACCTATGAAAGCTCCGTGATGTTGTTGAATTTTCAAGAATTTTAGAGTCACTTCAGGAAATTACAAAGTGACATTTTATTTTATTGTGGTTGAGTCACCCACATGTTCTGCATTACTTAGATCAGTATTTAAACAGCGTCTTTTGCTTGATCTCTTAAAATCTCTTTCTATGAAAACAGCAGGAAACTTGTGTTAATGATCTGAATTTGAATTTGACAAGCTGGCATGCCAGCGGTGGAAAATAGAAGAAATGCACAATGTTTGCTTTATTCATAGCATGTGCTGACCCTTCTGTCACTCTATTTGCTTACTGACTGGAAACAGAAGACGGATATAAATCAGATAAGAGCAGGACTTCTGGTCATCTCCTGCTCCCATGTGGTTCAGTGAGAGCAGGAGGTGCACAGATTTGTCTGATAGTGAATTTACGGACTTCAACTTGCCTCCAGAGTCCTCACAGTGCAGTGAAACGGGCTCGCTGACTCCCTCATTGTTCAGCTCCCTGGCAGGAGGTGAAGCTGTATAAAGTTCTGCTGCTCCAGGAGGCCCTGGGAAAAATGCTGCGACCACAGCGGCATAATTAATGTGAACATGGCGGAGTAATTTTGGAGTTTCTAAGAAATGTCTGTGTAGTCTTGGTGCTCCTGTTGCAGCAGCTTTTGATGAACTTATTATTTGTTGAGGCCAAATGTGGGACATCACATTTCATGTTTGCTGCCATGAGCAGTTTGTAGATGTGCGGTGGCTGGCACTCCGCTCTGCTTTCATCCACGCTGCACTACATCCATCTGCAGTGGAATTATGTGGCTTAAGTTGCCATAAATCTTTCATGAGTGAAATCCCAAATTGTTTTCTCCTTAGGATCACTGCTGTGCCACCCAGAGTGGGTAGTTTGTTTTTAGGTTTTCATCTTTTGAAATGTTTTACTGGCACAACATGTTCTTCTGCTCCCACAATAATTCAAGTGTTGATCCAGACTGACAGATCTCAACAACTATCAAATGTGTTGATATGATGTTTTGGCGCAGATGTTCATGTTCCCCTGAAGATCATCCCTGATGACTTCAGTAGTCTGTTGACAGTTTCCTGAGGGTTGAGGTTTTGTCATATCCGGTGAAATATTTCAAATTCTGCTTGATGTGCTGCCATACAGTAGATAAATCCTTTGACTGTCTCTGAGGTTCCAACTTGACGTTTTTGCAGTTCGCCTTTTTTGATTGTAAAGGTGTAAAGAGAGAAGAAAGCATAAAACCATCTTGATCATTAAACACTTTACCTCCACGTTTCAATCACACTTTATCCAAATGTGCCACTTTCGTCATCTTGACATCCCCATATCTACTACATGACATTTAATGAACCTGCTGCTGATCTGTTGTTTGTTTTTTACCTTCACCCTCTGATCCACAGTCTTTATTTAGCTCCACATGTTGTTGGCTTTTTACTAATCTTGTTAAAGGTGGACTAAAGTTAGGTGTTTTAAAGGAACAGTATCCGGCTCATTGTTCTGCATTTAGATGAGAGGCGCAGCTCTGCTATACCCTCCATTCACCTCCATGGGCAGGGGTCTGGGAACAGCATTGTGTCTTTATGGAGAGGGGGTTCACTTTTTTTCCCCCCTCTGGTATGATGGTACAGTTTGGTCAACGGCCTTAACATGGTGTAAGATCTGATCTGAAGCTGCATCACAGATGTTTTTTGGCACAGTTTGTTGGTTCTCTGAATTAATTAACAGCTCTTTTTTCAGTGATTAATGGAGTGTTTGCTGCTCTGTTTGCTTTGGGAAGCGGCTGCTGGACGTGGTCGAGGCAGGAGGAGGAGGTTATGAATGCAATTGTTAAATAAGGGAAACAAAAACAGACTGCACAGTGGGTGCAACGCAAACTGGACATTAATCAACATTACAGCGTCTCCCTCCTGATGCTGTTTTTTAAACCATTTTCTTATCTGACTGCAGGCTTGAAGCTCTCAGGGCGTCATATGTTGTACTGATTGTAAAGCTGTGAGTCCTGATTTTTTATTTTTTTCAACTGTAGTGGGAATAATTCAAGACAGACATCACTTTATTCTTATAGGAGTTTAGCTAGAGCCAAAACACTTCTCATTATTTTTCACATTCCACCTCTACTCATATCCTGCACTTAGGTTTTCTGATGAGAGATTTATGTTCTCGCGTGTTTCATTACTGATACTTCTTATCACACAATAGTTTTGGGAAGTTATCGAGGTCACAGTGCTGCCAATACAGCGAGACACTAAATTGGAATAGCACCTGGTGATATTTTTCACAATTTTTTTTTAAACCATATGACAATTTCCCTAAAAAAGTAACACCGCTGCTGGTATTTTTTATGGGTTTGGTGGCAGAAATATCTTATTGTACAATATTTTTTGTTGACGCAGTGCAGCTTTGTTCCATTTTGGTAAAAAAAATTCTGACAAATTTGATTGTGGTGGACAATAGCTTGGATAAAGGGAGGTTATGTTACACAGTGTCCTCCTTTTTTTGGTGAACTCAATACTTTTCCACAGACATTTTCTGTGCTAAATATAAAAGAAATGCTGTTGACCGGAGCCACTCAATTATGTTCGTTCACACCTTATCGATGATAAAAACAACCACAAGTTACATTCCTTAAGTCCAAATATATTGACCGTGATCCAAACAAGTAGACAAAATGCACAAAGTTTCCTTGAAATGAACAGTCCCAGTTTCAGGATGTTTTAAAGCTTCAGTTCTGCATCTTTAGAGACTCAAGCACGTGTTATAAACAAGTGAAGGTGTTGAACAACCTGTTGTGACACTTCGCCACGTGTGTGTTCTTCCTCAAAGTGTGATTCTGGCACAAACTGCAACATTATTCTCACTTTCCATCCTCACTTGTTTCATCATTTATTCACTTCTAATTTATATTATGTAAAAGGGAGTGTGTGCAGGTCAGAAAGACGCTCAGAAAACAATGGCTGACTGAGTCTCTGAAAGTGGAGGCGATGGAGTTAAAGCTGTATTTTAAGCACAACTTTGTTAAGAACACTGGCATATTTTGTCTATAGCATCTTGAGCTGACATTGATTTTTTTAGCATGAATGAAGGAATAGTTTAATTAAATCTCGATCTTTCACTGAGAGGCAAAGCAGCTCTCAGGAAACAATCCTCATACTTGTGCTTGCATGGAAAAACACTGTGAAGCTGCAAACACACAAGACAAAAAAAACCAAAAACATGACAGTGAAGAAAACCCTCCCCAACCCTCCAACATCCTTCCCTTGTTTGTTTGTATCTGGTACTCTGGAAATAGTCCATATTGGAGGTTGTTGTCATGTATCGGTTGTTGTCATGCATCTCACCTTAGACACAGTAAATCCTGTGAGGACAAGCAGGGACAGCCGAGGGTCCCCACCGACACACCCGGTGTCCAGGCGCTGCCATAGGAAGCCCGGTGTGTGGCGTCCTCCGGTCGTGACCAGGATGATTAAGAGTTCCTTCCTTTCCCGCTCACAGGGCCATTGTCCCGGTGAACAGACAGGCTGCCGACACCTAGTCCTGGCGAGGAAGTGAGTCTCACAGTCCGTCCAAGGAGCATTAGAGGAGCCCAACGCTGACGGCACATTCCAGTCCAAACAAACCTCTTCATTAAACTTTGAGATGTCAAATGGGAAAAACGAGGAAGCATTTAATTCGGTGAATCAACAAGGGTTGAGTCAAGAATAGCCTGAAGTCTCCTGTTGTGTCACAGATTCCCAACATGGAGGTGGAGACCCTCCAGAGAGGTCGTCAGATAAATCTGAGGGGTCATGAGGTAATTAACAGGAAATAAGGGAAATAAACATTTCTGCTACACAAAGTCTTTGTACTTTTCCATGTTTTCTTTTTTAACCCTTTAACCGTTCTTGTGAAAAACCGAATAGTTTCACTTTTTAGGCCGATAAAAGTATTTAGGTGAATCAATCTGTAAACCTTTGTTTGTGACAGCAATGATAAATGTGCCCAAGGAAACTTTCAAGTACTTTGCTTTGCTCAACGGTTCACAATCTCTTTGACCTCTGACTCTTTGGAGTGAAGCAGCGTCTACATGGGAACCTTCGTCACTTCAGTGTAAACATGAATCATTAGCAGCTCAATCAAAAACTCATTTTCTCTCTGAGACAGTTTCACAGATAAAGCAGAAGAAAATATCCAGCATATCACAATAATAAATGTTTAAAAATGACAAGAAAACCCATAAAAAACATATGTTTTAATCATTGGACCCCTTGGGATGTCCTGACTCACAGGCTGGGAAATACTGGCTTATGATTCACTTCACTAACCTCAATAATATCATCATTTATACTGTGTGTCTTCTTTTGCAGCAAGCTGTGTAGGAGCAGATTTGAAATATGCTCTGTAAATTATATCGGTGTCAGTGGGTTTCACTTGTAATTATTTGATTGTCTATTTTATCTATATAAGGTAGGAACCTTTGTGGCTAGGTAGGGTTTCCAGTCGGAAGGGGACAAATCAATTTTTGACCGCTAAACGCCGAACGCGGAATGCTATATGCTGAACGGCAACTTGTGAATGGGAATTTGTGCACTTTGGAGTTTTCTGGAAACCAATAAAGACACAATGTTCAAGGCAAGTTAAAACGAGTTGGACTGTCATTCGTTAGTTCGGTTATTAAGCGCGTCAATTCCGTTTTTATGATTCCCGGTTGGAGGCTCTCAGTGGCTTAAAGCGTTGGCTTAGCCCCTTTAACACAAGTCAAAAACTGATTTGAAAAGTTCAACAACGGCTGCTAGAACTTTTTTGTCGCGTTTTGCAGGTGAGGACGGGAGGACAAGGGAGACATGGCGGTGGCGGAGGCTTGGAGGAGACACCTGAGCGGAGCATCACCTGCTGACCTGCGTTCCTGGACCCAGCTGCGGGAGAAGAGGAGAGACGCCGGTGAGGACGCGGAGGAGCTTCACGGTAGCGGCTTTGAATGATCAGTCTTCTGAAATAGGTATGTGTAGCGCTACCATTTATAATGATGGGCATCTAAAAATAGTGTGCATGTTATGGCGTAATCCTAATGCATTGGTTGCTGAAGTGGGAAAACATTTTGACTGTGTATTAAGTGAACTGTCGGACTTAAATGGATGATTGCGCGTTGGGTGACACACAGCCGGACGTCAGTGTGTCAGCTGTTGCTGGTAAAGCTTGTTTTATGCTTGCCGCGTCCGCGAGTGCGGCTCCGTGCGGAAAAATTACGTCACTTTCGCACCCACGCCCCCTCGAGCGGCCTTTCTGTGCGGAAAATTTCCGCTCCGCGCACCTCCACATTTTTCTAACCAACGCGGACGGAGCCGCACAGAAAAACATGACGGAGGGCCAGGACCTACTCGTAGCTGAAGTCTAGAAATACGTGAACTTATACGATTCATCACACAGAGATCACCATGGTAACCGGGTTATGAACTATTCATGGTGTGAAATTAAAACTAACTTCTGAAATGCTTTTACTCGGTAAAATGCCGTGTTGTGAGTGGTGTAAACAATGGCAAACTTCTTCTTCTCTAGTTTAGTACCAGAGTAGACCAGGTAGAAATGTGTTTGCGATACACTGCCCCCTGCAGTCTGGGAGCAGACGCCGCACGGAGTATAAATGCACACGTTCTCTCGCGCGGATTTCCGTGCAGCTGATTTCCGCGCGGCTCGTTCGGGACGATGCTATACCACCAGACATCTTATGTCAATGGGAAGTGTGGCTACAGGAGGTCAAGATGCTGTCATCATTCAAAATAGAACGATGCTTGGAGCCAGAGAAGTTTGGAAACGTCATACACAGTCAATTACATCATTTTGCAGATGCCAGCAAAGATGGCTTTGGGACTGTGAGCTACATCAGGCTGACAAACTGCAGAGATGATGTTCATGTTGCCTTCCTGTTGGGTAAAGCTAGAGTCACACCTTTGAAATCTGTAACTATTCCAAGACTGGAGCTGACTGCTGCTGTCCTGGCTGCCAGAGTGGATGTCATGCTAAAGGCAGAGTTACAAATTCAGCTGGACAAGTCTGTGTTTTGGACAGACAGCACTTCAGTGTTGAAATACATCAATAATGAGGATAAACGCTTCCACACGTTTGTGGCAAATAAGATTTCCACGATCTGAGAAGTCTCAAGCCCCTTCTCAGTGGAGACACGTTGGCTCCAAAGAGAATCCAGCAGATGCTGCATCAAGAGGAATGAAGGTGCCAGACTTTCTGAAAAATCAGAGCTGGCTTAAAGGTCCTAGTTTTCTATGGAAGTCCATGGCAGATTGGCCATCAAATGAGCATGATGTTAAGGTGGATTATGACGATCCAGAGGTCAGACAGGATGTCTCTGTAAATTCCATCACATATGGTTCACTGAATGCCACTGACCACCTCATGTTCTACTTCTCAGATTGGAGAAAACTTAAGGTATCAGTAGCCTGGTTTCTTCAACTGAAAAAACATCTGTTGGAGCTCAGTCATCAGAAAGGGGGTTTGAAGATCTCTGAACCACAAACTGATAAGCAGACAGGCCGCAGTTTGACGCTAAAGGATCTGTTGGAAGCAGAATTGGCCATAATTCGTTACTGTCAGCAGCAAAGGTTTGTGGATGAAATCTCCTCTCTGAAGTCTAATAGGACAGTAAGTAAACAGAGTTCCACCTATAAGCTTGATCCTGTTTTGGAAGATGGACTTCTTAGAGTTGGTGGGAGGTTAAGAAAGGAGCAATGCCTCTGGAGGAAAAACATCCACTCATTCTTTCCAAGAACCAGTACATCTCCAAGCTTATTATCAAAGACATTCATCGACTATTGGCACACAGTGGCCGAAATCATACGCTATCAGTACTCAGGAGAAAGTATTGGATTATCAACTCCAATGCGGCTGTTAGAAAGATGATTTCTCAATGCAGTTATTGCAGATGCCTGAATGGAAGGGCCATGGAACAAAAGATGGCAGATCTTCTGAGAGAGAGAATCGTGCCAGACTTACCTCCCTTCACCAATGTTGGAGTGGATTATTATGGACCTGTGGAGATGCAGAGAGGCAGGACAACCTGTAAACGGTATGGAGTAATATTTACCTGCATGGTCAGTCGAGCAGTACATCTGGAGGTGGCAAACTCATTAGAAACAGATGCCTGCATAAATGCAATACAGTGTTTTATCAGCAGGAGAGGGCAGGTAGTCAATATAAGATCAGACAATGGAACAAATTTCATTCAATGTGCTGTGATTTCAGATGGAGTCGAGTGGAGATTCAATACACCAGCAGGATCTCATCATGGTGGAGCCTGGGAGCGTATGATACGCACAGTAAAACCTGTGCTGAGCTCAGTTTTGCACCAGCAGAGACTAGATGATGATGGACTCCAGATTGTTATGTGTGAGGTAGAAGCCATTCTCAATGATCGTCCAATCACTAAGTTGTCTGACGACCCAAATGACCTGGAACCTCTTACTCCAAACCACCTCCTCCTTTTGAAGGGAAAACCAGCCTTACCACTTGGACTCTTCAAATCTTCTGACATGTATGTGAAGCGTCGTTGGAGACAAGTTCAGTACATTTCAGACTTGTTTTGGAAGCGATGGAGTCGTGAATACCTGCCACTGTTGCAAGAAAGACAGAAGCGGAACCAAAGAAAACAAAGTTTAACTGTCGGATATTGTTGTTATCATGGATTCCTCAGCTCCCCGGGGTTCCTGGCCTCTTGGCAAAGTGTTGGAGATCTTTCCTGATGCAAAAGGCTTAGTGCGTTCTGTTAAACTGCAAACTAAAAACAGTGTTCTTGAGAGACCAGTGACTAAACTTTGTTTGGTTCAAGAAGAATAAACTGGGACATTAAATGTGTTAATTGGGTTTTATATCCTGCTGCTATTGTTGTTTTCCTTATATTGAATTGTCTTGTCTGCCTGCCATGACAGTTAGGGGCTGGTGTGTAGGAGCAGATTTGAAATATGCTCTGTAAATTATATTGGTGTCAGTGGGTTTCACTTGTAATTAATTGATTGTCTATTTTACCTATATAAGGTAGGAACCTTTGTAGCTAAGTAGGGTTTCCAGCTGGAAGGGGACAAATCAGTTTTTGACCACTAAACGCCAAACACGGAATGCTGTATGCTGAACGGCAACTTATGAATGGGAATTTGTGCACTTTGGAGTTTTTGGGAAACCAAAACCAACCAACCAACCAAATATTGAGAAAAGACAGAAGTGTGTGCATTGGGGCTCATAACAGTCTGTAGTTCAGTGCATTCAAGAAGATAACATTTATTACTTTTTGTCTCATTGAAGCCTAATTTTGTTGGAGCAAAACCTCACATTCCAAAGCTACATAGAGAAATGTACACAGTTCAGTGAAGCTTTAAGCTGAGTTTCCTGCACGTTATTGTTGATTAAAGTTAGGAAAAATTGCAATATGCTGACACAGCCACGCTTGTAGCATCGTGACATGGTAAAAAAACAAATAGTTGAATAAAGCAAAGTATTGAACAAATGTGATTTTTGACCAGATGATGGCAACAGATGGAAAGTAGGGAGACCAACAAAGTTCACTAAGACCACAAATGTCAGCACCAAATTGCAAAGCAATCCATAGTTTCTCTCTGAGCCTCTAACGTCAGCGTCGTGGCGACGCTAGAGGAGAAGTCAGAGGAGCAACAAAACCATTAAGATTCATCCTCTGGGAATCATAAATGTCTTTGCTAATTTCCTTCAGCCTCTCTGCAGTCTGGTGCCTGCTGAGAGCGAACAAATGTGTTTTTCTCATACAAGTATTTCAGGGAAATATGAGACAAGACTGTTTGCAATGTATAAATATAGATCTTTATTCATTTATTTACTTCATATGTTCAGTTAACAGTGTTGGGAACATTACTTTCATTAAAACTACCTGGTTGCACTACATCAACAGCAGCGAGGAGGAAGCTTTGAGCTGCTGCAGAGACTAACAGTCGTGGTTATTTGTAAAGAAATGCAATAAAATCCAACATCCAAACGTCTCTTTGCAGTCAGGGGGAAATCTTTGAATGTTATTGTAACAGCAGAAAATAACCATTCATATGAAGCTGGAAATGTATGAGAGAATTATAAAAACATAATCCGTTAAATGAAAGCAGTACATCGATGATGTTAGGCCGGCAAGAAATAATACACAAATACTGCAAATGTTAATTTTCCTACTATGTAGCTTACTACAGATAAGAGTTAAATACAAACAAAAAATAAAATCTTTGTAACATGTGACCCTCAATACTGTTTCATAATAATATACCTTTAAAATACAAAAATTATACTTGACATCGGCTCAGTTTCCCCAGACATGGATTAGGCTTCAACTCTCTTCAGTGTCCGGTGAATATTTCTTTTAGTGTCGGACTTGACTTAACCCTCCTGTTGTCCTCATCTATGGGCACCAAAAAATATTGTTTCCTTGTCTGAAAAAAATCCAAAAATTCAGCAAAAAAATTCCCCAAATTTCTGAAAATTTGCAAAACCTTCGGGAAGAAAATTCCAATAATTCCATAAAAATTTCCCCCAAATTTGGCAAGAAAATTCTTGTCAATATTTTCAAAAAATGACTAAGAATCCTTCAAAAAAATCGTAAAATATTTAAAGTGATTTTATTTTTTTTATTTATTTATATATATATATATATATATATATATATATATATATATATATATATATATATATATATATATATATATATATATATATATATATATATATATATATATATATCAGTAAGACTTCTAATATTTTCTTTAAGAACATCCACAAAAAAATCGACCAAAATCAAAATTTTGGTCGTTTTTTTTTTTTTTTTTTTTTTTTTTTTTTTTTTTTTGTGAATGTTATTAAAGAAACATTTTTAACATTTCTTTTTTTCCACTAAAAAATGTTCAAAAAAATTCCCAAAAATGTTGAAAATGTAGACATCAGAAGTTTCACTGTGAAAATATATTTTTTCCCACATTTTCAAACTGTAAAACGGGTCAATGTGACCCGCAGGACAACACGAGGGTTAAAGCACATCTGGGAAACTGCCTGAAAAAGTATCAGTGCATTATCAATTCTTCTCCACATAAACAAAAATTTGGTCACAAACATAAAATTGACTCCTTTGGAAACGCACCAGTTCAAAATACCCACTTTGCACTGCCTGACAAATACTGTTTCTTTAGTGGTCATAAAAAAAAAAAAAAAACACAAGCTATCTGAGTTTCTACAGCACGTGTGCATGTGCTAATACCAGCCAGACTGAAGGTTCTGCTTAGTAAATCTTATTTTACGAATAAACTGCTCAACGTGGAGATTTTACATGTCGATTAATGTAACAGTGAGTCAGAACAGACTGGTGCTAACGTCACACACATGTAGAGTTTCTGAAACTCGCACTGCAAGCTTCACTAGCACAACATAAAGGACGGAGAAGATCCCACTCAGCTTTTTCTGCAGAAGCAGATTCGCTCAGCTTTTACGATTACAGCAGCACAAACAGCATATAAGTCTGGAATTAAACACCGGAGTATTACGTGTCGACATCAGGAAGACTGAGCTGGACAATGCTTTGGTTAACTTTTACATAAGAGTCTAAACAGAGGTGGAGTACTACGTGGCAGTGTTTACAATCTCTATAAATACACAGTTCATTTAACTAGTGCGTTCTGATTAAACTGTTCCTATGAAGTCTTCTTCTTATTTCATGTTTCTAACTAAATCTGTACACAAGAAAATACACAAATCTGGTTTTCCGCTAACTTTGAGTTTTTACCAAAGAAAAATAATGAGTCAACACCCGACTGGGACAGGAGGAGGAGTGAACATTTGCAGTAAGTCATGGTCGAGCTGTAATGTTGATTCTGTTCTTTCTGTCAGCTCTACCCTGTTTCCCCCATTAACATCTGATTTTCCAAAACCTAAGAGGCCTTAAAAGACATCCGTTCAGTCCAGAGTCCTCCTCTCCTCTCTCACTCTGGGTCAACCTGAGTTACTGAGCTTTAAAATGAAATCAGATGAGAAATAACCTTAAATAAGAGAGTTTTACAATTGATAGTCTTTTTTTTCCATCTTCATTTTGCTTTGAGCAAAAATGAATCATCACACAGACGGATGCAGCCACATTACAATTTTTCTTTAACTTTTTTCCCATAAATTTACTTTCCAGTTTTCACTTTTTCAATAAAATTGAAATATATTTAAACAGCCTCTCCGGGATGTTTCTCTTTATCATCATCAAACGTTTGTCCAGCTCTGTGGTACAGTTGGAATCATTGCGGTTTGTTTCACAGTAGATCAAAGAAATACCTGAGCCTGTTTTCAGCTGTTTGACATATCACAGTGGATGTGGAACGGACCAGCAGCATTGACGTGGGCCTACGTCTGAAAACTGGAAAGGAATCAACGCTCAGCAGGTTTCCTTTTGTTGCACAGCAGACGCTCCAGAAGTTGGAAGATGCAGAGGTTACAGTCAGGCTAATCCATGAGCGTCTTTTCTAAACACTTGAAGAGGGAATCTCGTGTTTCCCCCTCAAACGTTGCCACAGAACGGTCCGCAGATAAGAGTCAAAACAGAGGAGAACAAAGCAAAGGCCTTGAGGCTGTCAGTCTCACGGTCTCCAGGGGTGAAACAGGAGGTTAGACAGGAGGGGTGGAGTAGCGAACCACGTAGTTGTAGTCGGGCGGCGGGCTGTGACACTCCAGGCTGGCATCCAGAGCCGAGTCGTCCAGACTTAAGTCTAAAGGAGGAACCGTGGATGGATACTTCTCCTTCTCTGCGTCACTCAGCACAGACTCTTTACTCTTACTCACCGCCTTCATCCTGAAAACACAAAGATGGACAACTTAACTATGGAGAACATCTTAGGCCTCCACCTTCTGAACCCCAGAGACAAAACGACACCATTTATCGGAGCTAGAAACTGTAAAAACAACAGGAATTGTTACATTTGCAACTATTCAACGGGTTTTGAACTCCTCATCTGTGATATGCCATTCTGCCAGAAAATCTAAACAGCTTACACTTGAAATTGTGATATTTCATTAAAATTACTTTATTTTACATGTCTCATTTAAATATTTTTCTAAAATAAATGGTCGGCATTGATCATATTCTGCAAAAAAATAAAAATTCTGTCCTTCTTGGAGTGATCGAGAAGCCAATTCTGACTCAGCTGTGACCAACAATCACATAACAAAAATTGACAGATTTTTTGGATGAACTGCAGACTGTGTTTACACAGAACAGACTGGAATTTAAAATGTAAGTAGTGAAATATCCATGGTATGTATAGTAACCATTTTTTTCAGCATTGGTAACACACATAGACACTACAGAAATGTTGTAGATGCCAATTCCATGTTTTTTTAAATTTTTTTGGAAAATAAATAACCAAAGAAGTTCAACTTTTTGTCTTTTTTAAGATTTATGGTAACTATATATATACAATACCACACTGCACAAAAAACAAGTTTGAGCTCTGTGTAATTCTAACCAGGGTTGTGCTGTTTCCATAGAGTGTCAGGACTTGGGTTAAATTAAGGGTTAAAATATATAGTTTTAAAGGTTTGCAAACCTAAAAACATACAAAAATCATTCATGGGCTCAAGAACAACAAAATTAATTTCATTTAAAGCAATGCTGCTCTATTTATCTTTCACTATCACAGTTTCTAACCATATCAGCTACACTTAAGGGAAACAGTCAATTAGTACAGAAAAATAATTATCACATTTTTTGCTAATGTAAAAATTTGTAAAATGATTTTCAGAGCAGAATTTTATTGTTTCCTCTTCTCAAACGTAAGGATTTAATAATTTTCTCTGTTTTAAATCAATGTGAAGTGAATATTCTTTGGGTAAATGGACAAAATAAGACCTTTATGCGGTGTAACATTGGCTTTGGGTCACTCTGTAGGCCATTTTCCACTATTTGTGACATTTTATAGACAAAAGATTATGATAATCATTACTTGGGCTCCTCTGCTAATTTGCCTGTCCATGAAAACAGAGCTGCAGCTGTGTCAGTGGATAAACATAGTCAGACCTCTATAAGGAACAGAATTTCCTAGTTTTAAAATGCACTGAAAAACAAGCAACAAACGTAATAAATTACGTCATGACAAGATGATCAGCTGACATCCTGACCAACAAGTGACACAGGACTAAAAATGCTTTTGTCCTCAATTTTTCCAAAATATTTTAACCTCTTTGCAAAGACTTCATAGCATCGTATCATCTATGAAATCATTCTAATTGCATTAATTTTACTGAAAGAAAATGTGACATTCAGGGTGAATGTTGGTGCCAAGCTGTGCACTTTAATATTTTGTGCATAATATAAAGTTTTTTCTTTCTCGACAAGTTTGTTTTTCTCCAGGACAACTAGAATTGGTCGCTCTCACAACAGAGGGCTGTTTTGATATTCTTTGATTTAGAAAATGCCCCTTGTGAAGCTGCACAATCACACCGACCTTCCCTCATTCACGTATGATGTAATCAATCATCCTGAGCTTTTCTGCTTCATTTGATGCCCAGAATATGAGTAATTGCCTGTTATTGTCTCGGACGTTGCTAAGGGTTTCCAGGGCTCCTCTGTCGGGGCTAAAGGGTCAGTGCCCAGCAGGGGGAAGGGACGCCGCTGTACTGGAATGTCGCGCTAATGAAGAAACTACCTGGTAAACCAGGCATCAGAATAGTTAACAATGGTACAGTGTTGTCTTGCCAATGCCAGGCGCAGGGTGCAGGGTACAATTGAACCACAGGAAACAAAATGAGTCAGGGTAAGGAAATCACTTTATCCTCAGCTGGAACACTTAGTAGAATTATTGTCTTTTTTATCATTTTAAAAGCAAAATGTCAAAAAAAGCAGTCCAAGTGTGAATATTACCTTATTAGTTTTCTTGTCTGGGATGACGTGCTGCACAAAACAGGACTTAGTTTTTGTTGTGGATTGTAATTACAGCAACTTTGTCTCCAAAAAATCTACTGCATAATGCTGAGGCAGGTTCTCTGAACACTACTGTTCAATCAGCTCTGATCATATTTGTCCTATCGGCAGAGAAGTGAGTCTAGAGGAGCAGTGAGGCCTGGAGGAGCATCAGGTGGGCTGTTATACAAAAGAATTACAGCAGGGGAGGTCCTTTAAAACCATCATAAGTTCAAAGGTGGCAGTGAATGAGCGGTTGCCCAGCAAGGAAGTCCTTCCCTTAAAATATAGATCATTCCCTGGATGCCTGGGCTGATTCTTTCTGCCACACTGAGGCCCTGATGGGACGAGCAGGCCTGCAGCGAGTCCTCCACTCTCAGCTTTGAGATCTAAAGGACACTGTGAGCGGGTGGGTGTGAGTTTGTGAGCTGTAAATTAATTTCAGCACTTCAGAGCGTGTCGTTAACTCTGAGTGCGTCTCATAAGTCACTTTCCCAGCACTTGTTTACATGTTCACTCTTAATAATTTATAAGCGCTTTTATGTCGTTTTCACGAGTTTTGAGTTTTTTGAGTCTTTCCCTCTTCAACTTAACAGAGTTTTGGAAGATTTGCTCTGGGACAATTTACTCCACTGCTGTTCCTCCTTTAAATCCTTTGAGTGCAAGCCACAATACTTTGAAGGAGTATTAATAGTTGCTACTGTACAGGGAGCAGCAGAAGAATGAGAAAAGGTTTAAAGTGTAATTACTGAGTTCAGGGGTACGACCCTGTAAATTAACCCTGCCGCTGAGCTGCTGTAAAATTCACATGTAAGCCTCAAGACACCTACAGAGAGCCTCATAAGAAAAAAGATTTACAGAAATCTCTCCCTCATACTTTACTTTTTCCTTGAATAACCTCTAAAATGAGACCACATTGTCTCTGTGTTTTCCTCCTTTCCAGACTTTTCAACATCCACATCTTAAAGTCATCAAAGATCTGCACGATTTTGGAGGAAAGACTTTGTCTACGTCGCTCCTTTGCGATTATGTGTATTTGTTGCTTAGCACTGCGTTATAGCAGACAGCCATGACTCATGAGTTAAGCCGGTCTGGGAGGTATCTCATTCAGGGCCCTCTTGAAATAAACAAAGACTTTTAAGTGTTTTCTCTTAAAACAGCCAAACTTCACTCTGCTTTGTGTTGAGTCCTTCAGTTTGTCACCTTCAAGCTTTTTTTCCCTCCCACTCCTCCTTTGTGCTGCTGTCCCTCACGCATGGTGTCCTCAGACAAAAGGGAAAAGTAGCCGCTGACTTCTTTTTAAGGCAGAAGAAGCTCTGTGTTTGTGTGTTGTATGACAGTTATAGCGTCTACATTCCAGCACAGCGGGGAGGGTTTCCAAGCAGGTACTTGTGTGCAGCGTGTTTGTGTGTGTTGGTTTGTGTCTCGCAGGACATGTGGTGGAGTGTTGTGTAGCGTACGTACGCCAGAGCCATGATGCTCAGAGGTCGGCCTGCCAGCGATTCGAAGCGCATCAGTGTCTTCATGTTGTCAGAAGAAAGCCCCATCCCGCTGTCCGACTGACCCTGATGAGGTTGGAGACGCAAACAGAGGGTGAATTATTAACCCACCGAACCACAAAACCTGCCACAAAGGCGTGTTATTTCCCCCCCCAAAAAAAACAGTCAAAATTACACCATTTATCGGAGCCAGAAATATAAAAAAAGGATTTTTTTTTTTTAATTTTTGATGTTCTGATGGTTGAGCTGGTGAATAAATCATCTGTGACATGCAGCTCTGTTACCAAATTTATGCCTGAAAACATGACGTTCTATACATGTATCCCAGTTTATGTCAAAGTTCTCCAACTAGCAAATTTGGGTTTCTCAAAACTGGATGAGGGATGATCCAGCTTTCTTAACTCATGTGTAAACACAAAACAGAGACTCTCAAAAAATCTGATTAAGCCTCGAGTTAGTCAGGTCAATGTAAACACCTCAAACCATCGCAGTAAAAATGGCACAAACTCAGTGGATTTGAAACAGAGAAAAAGTTTGCTAAAATCCTTACACGCTTTTACTATTACAGACTTGTAACAGAACTTGGTTGAGTCAAAATTCATGCTGTATGTTCTCATATAGTTAAACTCAAGCAGCAAGATTGAAGTTGCAGCATTAAGTTCAGATTTTGTTTCAGGTAAGCTAAATCGTGTGTGCTTCTGTTTCAGTTTGAGGCTGAATAATTCACCTCGTGGTTCTCATCGGTCCCGTTCTCCATGGTAACCTCGTCAAAGGTTTTTACGCTAGCAGGACGGATCTTGATGTTCCTGGAAAAAAAAAACATTTCAAAGCTTAAGAATAACACTCTAGAAAGTCTTGTTACTGTTTAGAGACTCCTTTGATTACACTGGAGGCAAAAAGGCAAAGTTCAGCAACAAAACCGCAGGAACTTAATCACTTAGATCAACAGTGTGGTGCATCTATGACATTGTTCTTTGAAAACATACCGTGTTTGCTTTACATTTCAACACTCAGAGGCCAAAGCGGCAGCTTAATTTAACTAAAGGGCTAACTGTCATTGCTGCTTTTCAGCACCTCCTCAACAAACACACTTGGAGGACCTGTGAAAATCCAAGAGCTCAACAAATATTATTTTAAGTGGACATAAATCTTGTAGCTGGCTCTAAGGCTTTTTAGGGAAATTCCTCGCAGGAGCCACGACACTGAAAGCTCTCTGACCACCAGGCTGCCGTGTGTATATTTCTTATCATGTGCAAATCAGGTCTGTCATTGTCCTCGGGTCCGACCTTCATGTTCTCCTGCTCTCCTCCTCCTCAGTTTAGTCTGAGCACGACAGGAACAATAATTGTTTTGGATATTTTTTGGTGTGAAATGGGAAAATGATTTAGGCATTTCCTTTAAAAAACAGACTCTGCGCTGTTTGCCTACAGTCTGCGGATTGGTTTACATGTACGTCAGACAAGGTGATTTATTTCCTTTGAATGTCTACACAAGTTCATAGGGGAGTACAACACATTTGAGCCAACAAGACCAAGAGTTTACGGCCAAGCTAACAGCTCTGTGCGGCTCTACATGGGCACAGCTGTGTTTATTAGTTTTGTGGGAATATGATCATAAAATCAAATACTAGACAAATACAAATTTTGATGGTTCTAGATTAAAAGTTAGGGGAGACAGAGTGGTTACAGTTTGTCCTGAGGGGAGCATGAATGTCGGTGCCAGATTTCAAGGCTAAACACTTGGAACCACAAGCGTCAGGTGCACAGAAGTCTGGGGAGCGCCAAAATCATTAGACCATGAATGTCTGTGAAAAATTGCGTGCAAAAGCTTTCAGTAGATGTTCAAGAAGAAAGGGCTGGAGATCTCCAGCGCCAGAGGAGGTTTTACACTAATGTCTATGTAAAATTTAATTGCAATCTGTCCAGTTGTTGTGGAACTTTTTACCAAAAACCTGGACTGAACCAACAAATCAATGACACACGTCCTCACCAGGTGCTCCCTGAGTCGCGGTGGGAAACAGGTCGTGTCGGCGTCTCCTCTGATATCACTGTGGTGGTCTGGTCTCCCACCTTCGCCAGCAAGGCTGTGTTGATGGGTATGTAGTGCTTACCCTCCTAAAGCAACGAGACAAGCAGATTTATTGTCGATGCTATGCGCGTTATGCAAACACACACATGCACAGGTCGTGGTGAGCAGCCAAAGAAACCAGGGTCAAGTCTAATAAATCCATAACAGCGTCCATGAAGTCGGAGCAGGCGGCGGCAGGGTTCATGACCGGCCTTCCTGCTCTGCAACAAAAGCTTTATTAATGAAAGTCAAACCCCTTCACTGCTCCTTCTGTCTAGTCTGAAGTGTTTCTCATGAAGATAGCTTTCACAGACTCATTTGTAAGGCAACATGCTGCAGTTTTCATGCGATGTAATGTGTGACCTTGTCCTTATCTCTTATTACTCCACCATGTAGAAGTAGTGAAATACAATTCCTTTACATTGTGTGTTTCCTATTGGTCTACAGTAATGTACATTGGGGACAAGAAGCCTTTTCTCTTCACTGAAAGACAGATTCTTGTGGATCCTGATGACTGACAGTATCTGGTTTTGTTCCAGTTAGCTGATGTTGAGTGCTGCTCTTTATTTAATTTCAGAGCCATCATTAATGGTATTAGTAGCCCCTGGAGTTCCCACTATGACAAACCAAAACGCCAGCTGTGAAAAAGGCTTCTTCAACTCTGTTCAGTACATGTAAAAGTAATATTTCCTTTCAGTTCACTCTATTTGCACAATACCACTTACTATGAAGTGCTATTTGCAGAGCCAACAGCTATTTTTCCTCCTGACAGCCGTATAAAACCTACAAATGCTTTGTGGCCGTGAGCAGCATTCATACCAGACAATGCTAACTTGCATCACACTGGTAATTACATTGTTTTGCCATGTGTTTTGAAGTGTGGTTCCTCTTACGAGGCTGATAGTGCCATTTCAAAGGGAGCCAAGTGTTTGTGTTGAGTGTTACTTCCTTTCTCAGTTGCACTGACTGTCCCCCTTGGTGAGACTCTGCACTGAAACGTCTTTATGCTGCAGCGCTCTGATCAACAGCTGAGCCTGCTGAATATCTGCAGTATTTGTGACTCATGCTGCAGATCTAGTGACTAATATACTTAAAGTTGTTTTCTAAAGCCAATGGATGGTCAGTATTCCTCTAATGTGTGGGGATTGTAACTTCTAATATGCTTCTTTTAATGTTTGTCTGTTGGGGGAGAACACTTTCATAAATCTTTCTGCTGCATTGCCATAAATGCATAGTTTCAATTCACACCAACAATGAAGTCGGAATGCTAAAATATGGAGTCATACCTGTTGCACGCTGGCCTGAAGCAGGTCTCCCAGTCTTTCTACCAGCTCAGTGAAGGTTGGTCGCTCCTGAGGCTCACCCTGCCAGCAGTCCAGCATCGTCTGATATCTGTGAACAAAGAACACACAACTGAACACACACTGCAAGACAGACATGAGTCCTCAGCATTCTGGACGGACAGCTGTAATCATCATGCCAAGATCAACATACAGTCTATGTGGGTTGATGTACTGCAAAATGTATAATCTTCAGGAAGAAAAACATCAACCTCAGGACTGGTGGTCTTTGTCTTATCATCTTCAATAAACAAACCTCCTTGCACTTAGCAACCACATCTGGTCCACCTTTAAATCAACTGTCATTTAGACCATTTGTACATCTTGTCCTGTATTCTGAAGTAATCCTGAGCCTCTGGGACCGTATCTGACTCTCCGTTGGTGTTCGCTCAGGTCTCTGACAAGCTGTCAGCGTCTCAGCTCATATGGGAAGACTCAGGAGCCTTTATGTGAGTTTCCATTGCTGTGGCCTGCCTCATTTCGTGGAGGAATTTAGAAACAGAGCACCATGGAGGCTGTTTAAATAGTGTTCACACCGTGTTACTGATTGGGATCTGACAATGATGGACCCCTATCCTGTTTCTGTAGCAGCAACCACCACTTTCCCCACAGAGCTCTTAGGTTTTATGTAAATAAAGCCATTATGATCCCCTTTTGGCATCATATTCAGTCACTCTCAGGTCTGAGGACTGAGACAAGCTGTTGGCTCCTTGCTGCTGCATCGACTCCACCTCCTCTCCATCTGTGTTTGCATGTGTCCGCTCTGCTGAACGAGGCCGAGCGGCTGTGATTCCCACCTTAATGAATATAGAGCGCGCTCGTCCAGGTGGTAGCCGTCCTAACAGTGACAGGATGTGGATGATCACAGCCTTTATGCATATCATTGAGGAGGAAGTGCACACATTGTATGACTGCACAATTTAGACCACATTTCCTGCCTCGTCCATAATGAGAATAAATAGCAGAGCTCCACATGTTTTGGGTGTTGAGGGAGTGTGGTGTTTCTGCGGGGGGGGGGATTCTGCAGGATTGAGCTACTTCATCCGGCTAGATGTTGGTCGGATGGGAAATGAGCATCCTTTTTATTGTGCTCCCACTCTCTGCGTTGCATCCGCTAAATTCCTCTGCAATGCATCATGACGGGGGATCTTATTAACAGGCGGCAGACAACATTCCTGATGGGCAGCAGTGGCACAAACTATACGACACTGCCTGCAACCCCATGTGTTTCTCATCATTCTTCTATTCCCAGTTTGGGATGGGGGTCACGGTGTCAAAACTTGGGCTTACGAACACCTGTGATCAACTGCAGAGCTCGGGAGGGGATCAACAAAACACAGCCCTCTGACTGAGTGCATTGCTGTGCATCCCACTTGAACTGATATCAGCAGGTTTTATCTTGGCTTTAAATTAGAGGCAGACCTCACAGTCATAAGAATGCAAAATATGTAATCTGGCAAGTCTATTTTCGTCAACGGACTGCTTGAACTGTGATGGAAAGTACAAGAGATTCTTGGCTCTGACTGAAAACCTACAGTCTGGATTAGATTTTGTGTATCATTTCCAATCATTGTCTCCTTTGTGAAGCTGATAAATTCATTCACTTAGCTTTACTTGGCATGTGATGCTTTAGAATTCTGGACCCTTTGATACTACATCACTATTAAGCAGAAGTGCAGCATTATGTTTTCAAAATAAATAAGCTTCGTGAGGTTTAACCGCGTGAGTCATTTTAAATTAAAGCCAGACGTAACGTATGCACACATGTTATGAAGAAAGTTCAGGCAGCGATGGCTGGGTTCTGATCAGTTGCACATTGGACACAAGAGTCTTATTTCAAAGAAGTTTGACTAGCTGCATCAGTGAATGACAGCAGCGACACCAAAGAAGAGGACTCTGTGTTCTCCCACAGATATTTATGTCTGGTAGAGTCCTCCAACCCCGGCTCAGAAAACCCTCCTCACTGGGGGGAACTTGGGCTCCAGACGCGGCATTTAAATGCGGTGCTCAGTTACATTTGCGCCACTGTCAGTCAGAAACAGCTTCAGAGCTTCAAGCTCGCCGCTGCAGAGATAATCAGTAGCTAATGTTTCCTCCTGCAAAATTCAGAGCAGGATTACCCATGATTGTTATCAGGCACCTCTGACCTGCTGGTGTGACTGCAAAGAGGGAGAAGGAAACAATGCCTCTTCTTAGTTGTATATCTCAGTGCTTAGTCTGTGTTGGGAGAATATACAGAGCTCACTGTCTGGGAATAACATGACTTCTATAGCTTTAGAAAAGCCAAAATTTATAATGGATGATAGTTCAGTGGGATATCAGTCTTGTTTTATAGAACAAAATAACTTGAACATATTTTTTTCAAATTTTACATGATAGAACAGATAATCAGTACATAAAGTAAATTTATTGCTCACAAACACAGTCTACTTCACTGCTCCCTGGAGCCGGACAACACACATTTTATTTTCATTTCTTGTTTACTGAAGTATACTAAATCCTGAGGAGTTTTTGGGTGTTCCTGCTCCTGTCACATTTTTACTCACTGTGGCTCATTTTTCACTACAATATAAAGTCCTGTACCTCTATGGCGAGAAACAGAGAGAACTCAGAAGTGCTTTTGTGTTGTATGACAAAGTTAAAATGCCATCAAACATTTAAAAGAAAATAAACTGAATTTCTTTAATTGGTCATTTTTGAAAAAAATTAAAAACAAGGAATGAACATGTACAACATTTTCCCAAGCGCTCTCAGGTATTACCAATCCTAGAAAAAATTGTGGTTCTAGATACTGTAAATTTTTTACTGCTTAAGTTTTTTGCAGTTCAGCCAAGTTTAGCTGAAAAGTCACTGAATTGTTGTCGGTGGCTATTGGTTGCAACTCGGTCACTAATGGCTTGTCAGTGGCACAGATTTATGGCACTGAATTTCATTTTTTTTTTTTTTAACAGAACAAAGTGATTTATATTTGCCAAATTCTGAAAGACATATCTCTTTCAAACCTGCCAGTGAGTTTTGTTGTTCAAAGGCTTAATAGGGTTACTTACATTTCAGAGGAAGAATATTCTGGTGCTCTCATCCTGGTTCCCTCTTTCAGTCGGCAGCAAAATTCTTCATCAATCTGGACACCAGGGTACGGGGAGGCACCTAGGAGAGGAAAGAAATCAACAGGTCTTTTACATTTATTTGTAGTTATTTGTGGTGCATAAAAAGGCCATCATCTTTGTGTCGAGCATCATACATTGTAAGACACATCTGAGAAACATGATGTAAAAATATAACGTGAAACAGCAAATAAAAGCAGACAAGCTGACTGCTAGCTGCCAACAGAAGATATGTTGACAAATGTGCTGAAAGGTATGGCCCATGAGCAGGAAAGTACCTAAAAAACCAACAAAAAGCTCACATTCATTGTTAAATTTAGAATAATTATTGACCAACAGACACTGGGTGACCAACTGGCAACCTCTAGTGCCGAAAAATGAAGCCAGCGCAGAAGTTCCAAAAATGGCAGTTCCTTGACTGGCCACTAAGTGCTGACTCAAAAGTGAGTCTGTCCCCATAGAGCCTCGTATTAAAATACTCAACTTTACAGTGGAAATAATCATGCTTACAGTCTAACACAGACACACTTTTGGTCTCAACAGCTAAGTCCCCCAAATTTTTAGATAACTACTATGTTTAAATTCTATTAATTGCATAATTTAGCTTGTGGCCACTTTAAGTTACAGGTGGGTGCAATCACAGGATGGTCCATGACCCAGACATGTTTGCACAGTTAACTTTAGCTCCACTGATATGTCAAAGAGTATTATGTCCAACATCCAAAACAACACCTGCCCAATCTCTGTTGCAATCCTGAATTCCCACTGTGGATGTTAAACCTCCTTAAATGCTGAGAGTAACTCCAATATTTTACGTGTAAAATATTTCTCAAATTTATTTGCAAGCTCTTCCACATAGTGTAACACATTTTCCCACCCCATTGTTTGAAAAAATGAATGTAAAGGACTTCTGATAGGAAATAGTTGGATGAAAGTTGACTCTTGACATACAGTAAAAACATAATATTGTTGTTCTTATGCTGTCAAATCATGAATCTGTCTGACTAATTTTGTTGACTTTTGAACCATAATGTTACGAATGAGATTTAATGTTGAGCTCAAGTCTATTTCACACTCACCTCCCTGTGCAAATATAACATAAAACTGGTATCCAACATCCAGTGTTGTTGGTTTTGGAAATAACAGTCATTCTAGCATGTTATCAATACAATTTTCTGAGTCATTAGATATTGTTTTACTTGCTTGAATCCCATTCATAATATAATATATCATCTTTGTGGCTGACCAAGTTTATAGGGAACCACAGATTTAGTACAGTAATGTGTGATGCATGAATAAAAGATGCAATCTGTCACTTATGTAGAAAAACAAGTCAGTCCCAGCTGTCACAGTTCACATGGTCCATATACCTGCAGCCGATGCAGACTCCATGTTCCTTGATGCAAGGCTTGATGTGTAAACGTAGTGAAAACCAAACTGGCTGTTAAATGATTGTTTTTATTTCAATTTTAACCTAAGATTAACTCAACAAGAACACAAGTGCTGTTGAAAGGATATTTTGGTTTCTTTGGAGTGGTGTTGTTGGACGTAGATAAGGTCCAGCCAAAACAATCAATATCATTTTAAAAGTATGCTATATTCAAAATATTTTCAGGGCTTTACTTTGCCATCAAACAGCTCTTTCCAACAAGGAACTGAAACAGTTATATTATTTTCCTCAAAGTCACCAGATACTATTGACAAAAATTGTAATTTTACCTGGTTCTTCCTAAACAGGTTAGTTTGTTTTGTCATATCTCTTCGTATCTGTTGTACCCGGTTGAATTATAAAAAAACATTACCTTTGTTTTATAATGACACTGAACATTCTCTCATCTGTTTATCTACATAATGCTAATGCCATATTTTTAAACATTTATACTGATAATGGTGCATCTGGCCTGATGCACTTGCTGACATCAACACTTTGCTAACCAGATTGATATTTGAACCAACAAAATGGAAAGAGGACACATTTTAGGTTCACTAAGGGATTGAAAAAAAAAAAACCTTGGGTTACCCGAGTTTGACCTCCAAACACGATCAGGTTGCAAAGCTCACTCCTTTGCCATTTTTCTTGGTCGTTTTGTATCCTTGTTTCCTGATTTATTTTTCTGAGGCCCAGCTAATACTACCCAGATGTGTAAGTGTTTCCTTAATGGAAAATGTGGTGAGAATGTGTCTAGAGTGAAGAAGAGGAAGAAAGACAGAGAGGAACAGAAATGAAGAAAAGTGCCATTATGACGTCAGTTTGCTTTCTATTGAAAAGAATGTACAATTTGACACACTTTTCTTTAAACTGCAGTGGGTGACGACACCGAATGGCGCCGATTCAAAAGCAGCAAAGTCAAAAAGTACAATATGGCAATACATCCAACTTTGCTTCTCTGCTTTTTTCACTTACTCTTATGTTTTCGCTGCTTCCCATGGTGACAACTGAACATACAATATTTCATGTTGAGCCTTGCTATAGAAACGTATGGTGAGCTCTGTTCCACGGTGCGCAGGCAATCATGGGCCGACACACAATGCTGCCTTAAAGGCTGCAGTGGTTTCACAGCAGGGGAACACTTTTACACTGATCTGGCTGCTTGGTTACTGTGAGTTTATGTTGCCAGCTGGGAAGAAACGCATCGTGTAAATAGGAGGCGTTCTCTCGTTTTAATGTCCCATGCCTGTGCTAATATTCACAGGCTAGCACAGGCACTAATGTTTTTTGCACGAGTGGCAGGAAAATACTTTTCTCAGACTGACAATGCAAGTCCAGGCCTTTTGTCCCAAAGGCACAATTACACAGTGAAAGAAGACAGTTATTACCCAGTACATCTGGAGAGGCTCTATAGCTTGGGGCACCGATCGAGTCCACCAAGCTGAAGCTCTCCGCTCACTGAACATATGACACAGAACCCAGTGTTTAACTCAGCTGCCAGACTTCATACTTAGGTGGAGATGTTACGGATAAACATAATCTGCCAGTAAATGTTAAGCTAACTTCAGTACTCTAATTTCACTCAGGATTTAATCGCTTTCTTTAATCACAGAGACGGCCGTTTAACATCTATTTGCATGTAAGCCATGAAAAATATTATGAATTTAAGAAAATAATCACCACTATAAAGATTCCAATACAGTATTACAACTATATGCTGTTTTAAACTTGTGCCTGATATCTGTAACACAATGCAAGTTGTCTTTGAAATTATGTTGCTGTTCACCAATAAATAATTTTGCGTTTTGGCTGAAGTACCAAGAGTTTGAAAACAGATAATTTAGGGCTATAATAATTTAAAGTTGCTCTATTAGGTGCCTCCTGTTGCAAGACTCTGATTGACTGTTCAACCCACAGCAACACAACCAACCTTTATAGCCATGTTAAATTTTTACATCAGACCTTCTGTTATGTGTATATTTAGTTCATTTTAGACATTTGGGTGCTTTTTAAATTCATTTTGTGTGTCTGCATGAGTCTGGATGTGTTTCCTTTACATCCTTGTATGATAAAAAGCATGTGTGGGAATGATAATTTCAGAAGTCAGCACTTACCCAGAGAGAAGATCTCCCACATGAGAACACCAAAGGACCAAACGTCGCTCTGAGTCGTGTAGATCTTGTCAAAAATGGCCTCGGGTGCCATCCACTTGAGTGGCAGTCTAGCCTATACGCAAGAAAAGAGATAAGAAATCATTTACTGCCTTATCTCACCTGTGGACATGTCCATTATTAATGTTACGTCAGTGGAAAACAAGCTGGTTTAAATTATGTCAGCAGGTTTGATCCAGTTTAGCCAAATTCAGTCTCACAAGCAGGTCTCAAAGACATTCATCGACCAAGTGAGTTGTAGATTATTGCTTTGCCTGTTATCTATTAATTGAAACGCTTCTGAGCATTTCCTTTGTAATACAGTAAATACCAGACAGCTGTAAACAATAAACATGCAAAAATAGTAGGCTTTAATAAACTCACATCTCCTTTGCGCACATAATCCGGGTCTTTGTAGATGTCTCGAGCGAGTCCAAAATCACAAATCTTTACGACATTATTCTCAGAGAGGAGGATGTTTCGTGCAGCCAAATCACGATGAATGCACTAATAAAAAAAGAAGAAATCATCTTCAAAGAGACATTGACATTTAGAACTTTAAGTTTTCTGCATATCATGGACTTCACAACGGTACACTGCATGTGGAGAAACATATGGTCAAGTCATCAGTGACATTACAATAGGAAATACGTTTTTTTTTTCATCTCCAGGCCAAGAAATAGTCTGAATTTACAACAATGGCTTTATTCTCTAATCAGTCTTATCCGGTCTCCCTAAAACGATGAATGAGCTGAAAAATAAATGAGCTCTAAACTGACATCCTTTAAAAACCACAGGGGTAAGATTATACAAAAACAAAAGCGAAGTGGGTCATAGTAGAAGCAATGTGGTCTCTTTAAAGTTGTCCTTTGTAGAATGTTTTTTTTATTTACAATCCAACAACTACTTGACAAGTCTTAGAACACTTTGGGTGTGAACCAGTTTACTTCTATTTGGACACTTTGCTGATAAAACAAAACAAACAAAAAAAAAAAACACACAACCATGGCTAGAAGTGCTGAGAACTCAAAAATGTTTTTTGGGCAGTATAAAAATTTTAGAAAATTTAGAATATCATGAATCATGAAAAAAAGGAAAAATTAAATATGTTCTATTACTTAACTTACAAAAAATGAAAAAACATAGAATCTGTGTGTATCTGCTCAATACCCAAAAGTGTTATTTATACTGGAAAAAATGATGGTTCAGCATACTATAGAAATTTAACTACTGAAATGTATAATTTGTTGACATACTTGTGGGTTGATCCCTGTGTAAACACTGTCTGCAGCTCAGCTCAAAAGTCCCTGAATCTTTGTCACATGGTTGTTGGTCACAGCTGAATCACTAATGGCTTCTTGATTGAACCAAGAAATGCAAAATTTTTCCTTTTGGCTGAATCCGGTGAGAACAAATGGCTTACTTTTGGAAAATTTCTAAATGAGCCACATGAGTTTGATGAAAAATCAACGTTTCAAGCTTAGATTCGTCATACATGATTAGTTCAAGGACTGCTGCGCTGGAAAGTTTTTTAAAAATTGACCATTTATTCTATTTTTACAGTTTCTTACTGTTATAAATTGTCTAATTTTAGAATTAAATTCGAATTTAAAAATGATTTTAAAATGCTTAAACCCGCAGGTTTTAGGATTCAGATTGCTGAGATTGTTATTGTCATCATACATTGTATCGTATAGTTTTTAAATTTACATACCAGCAATTTAAAAATAATTGACTTAGATTACCTGTAGTGAGACCCTGTTGTGGTTCTACTTGTACACTCTTAAACAAGGGTGAGCATGGTGATCCTACACTACATTACGTAAGATTTAAATGAAAAAAAGCCACAATGTACAGTAAAATGTTAAAGCTGTTCTGTTCTGAAAAAAGAATACCTTGCGTGATGCCAAGAACTCCATGCCTTTTGCGACTTGGAAACTGTAGCAAATTAAATCTTCCAGTGTCAGGACTCTCTTATATAAGTCCTCAGATTCTGAAAAACAAAGAACATAAAATCCCCAGTGAGCATGATTTTCTGCCTGGACACACAATATATGGCCTTTAAATTTACAGCAATAACCCTTCTCATGTTTTTAAATTCAGCCAATGTGATCTGTAGGTTTCTACACCTGTCAGATACATCAGGAAACTCTAAATGTAAAGTCCTGGACTACAACGCGTCATCTTAAGTCTGTCCTGTCATGTACTTGTCTCCTCCTACACACTCTGTCTTTAAAACATCCTCTACAGAAGAAACGATAAAAACAAATTAGAATCCCTTGTAGTTAGATGTCAGGTGAAACGTGCGGTTATGGACGCCTTGTGCCAGTCGGGGGTCTGATAGAGGAACTCACAAGGAGTCCTTCCACTGGCCCACCTGAGTAAACAGCCAATCAAACCAGAAATAACACATCAGAAACAACATGGCTGACGTGCCGAGCTGAAGCCAGAGAGCACAGCGATGCTCGGGTCAGGACAGGAAATAAACAGACGCCTCCCCAGACTCAGCGGGGTGACAGTGGCTCCTGCTGCAGCGATTGTACTGCTGAACAGGAGGAGGAAATGTCCCATCAGAGTCAGACCAGAAAACAATCTGAGGGGAGCTTTGGTTGCTGAGCAGGAGGGGGAGGAGTGGAGGTGAGAGGAGGTGGGGGAGCAGGGAGACAGCGGGAGGGACAAACACGAAGGAGTGTGGGGGTTGAAGGGAAGCAAGACGTGCTTGGCCTTTACCTTCTTCCTCTTCCTCTGAGTCGCAGTAGCTCTTATCTTCGATGAAGCCAGAGCTGGCGGAGCTTCCGGTGCTGGCTACGCTCTCCAGGCGGCGCTTCATCAGCTCGCTCAGCTGGCAGCCCGATCCCGAAGACACCACCTTCCCATCCTGGCTCTGACCGGCACACATGCATCAAACGAGGACAGGTTTAATGCTGATATGCATGGAGCTTTCCTACACGGTCGAGTGGCTGCGTGATTTGAAAATGAACCTGATTCATCACACCGAGTCTGCAAATCTTCAGAGTATCTGCAGCTCTCAAACATGAGAACTTCCATGACACTTGTCAAAACAGCCACTCCCTGCTCTCACCGCTGAGCTCCAGATAAGAAAGCAAGTGAGCTGGAAAGTTTAAATCGTGCAGCTCGTGACTCACCTTGTACACAATGAAGTCATCTCTCTTGCCTCTCAGATAGTTGGACAAGTTGCCGTATTTGCAGAACTCCACAATCATCATCAAGGGTCCTGTTAAGATGGCACATTTGTGATGATCACTGTTACAGTACGTGGCTGTTCTCAATAAAGAAAGGCCAGAAAAATGGTGGGCAAAATCACAGTAATTTAATGTCACTTTCTTCATTACACAGCTTTTACACAAGCTCAGTAACAACGTTCACCTCCAGGTTTGGTGCAGGCGCCCAGCAGGTTGACCACGTTCAGGTGATGACCGATGTGAATCAGGATCTTTAACTCTGACATCAGGGCTTTCCGCTCATTTGATGTAGCACCTCCTGTAATAATACAAACGCGTATGGGATTTGTTCAGCAACGGTTGGTGGATCGGTAAATACTTCCACAAAAATCATGTACATTTTTACCACAAATAAAATTTTCTGTAAGGTCTTAACTTTAAAATCTGTCAAGTAAAAATATGCTCATGTGCAAAGATAAAAGCATGAAAAAGTAGCAAGCCCATGAAGGTTGCTTGTCATACTGGAAGTTATTTTCAGTTGCAGTAGAATGCAAACTTTATATGACAACTTCAAGATAATAAAAGCCAGTCTCTCAAGGGTGATGAACATTTTTCAGCCTAATTTACTCATCTATGGAATGAAGTTTGCAGTTGTTATATTTCCCCAAATCTGACCTTAAAAAATTGGTTGCAGTAAAATGCCCAGATTCTGAACCATTAATTGATTTTACTCTGAGAGACTCACGCTTCACTTGTTCTGCCCGTTTCTTTCTTTCCTTTTTTACAACTGAGGGAGGATTCTTGTTTGCGGTAATGCTTGATGGGTTTTTTTGGGAACATTTTTGAGAAGTTCTGTTTTCGCAGTTCGAAATCATAGACAGAAGCTGGATAAAACTTTTGATTTATTACTAAGGAAATTTTGCTTTAAAATATGAAATATGGTTAAAAAATAGTAACATTGCTTTAACATAAAGCAACTCCTGATGAAGGCGTTGTCCATTTAAAACCTTCATAAAAAGATAAATCCCAACATATTCACAAAATTAAAATGAGAAGAGCTATATTATGTGCCTGATTTTGATAAATTTGAACAATGATATATTGTCTTCTGCTTTAGATTCTGAAAATCAAGATTTAGAGGTTGTTCCATGTTGCTTTGACCAACAACATATTTATGAGCTGGAAGCGAGAGCAGCCGGGGAGTCTCTGGCAAAATCACGGTCAATTTGAGGAGACCTGCTGCTTTCCATTAAGTTTGACCTACGACTAACAACAGCCAGAGTCTGTTCCTCTCTGAGAGCCTGTGATTTATGCTGAGACGGGATTAATGATAAGACAGTGAGCGATACATCTACATAACAGCCCTGTGTTTGATCCTCACTGACACATCATCCTCGTATCACTGATAAGTCTGCAGTTTGCGTCTCTCATTTTAGAAAATCAAATGTGTCATTCACTTGAATAAAAAAAAAAAAAAAGCAAGTCAAGAAAAAACTCTTTTCTCTCTCTTGGTTTTCTTGTTTTCATTTATAGCCAGCATTTATAGCTCGCTGTGAATATTTGAAAATGCATAGGAATGGGATTGTAAATAACTTAAAAATCAAGACCTGAGAAAGGATTGTTTTCAAATGTTAGGATCTCTAAAACTATATTACATAAACATTACTTTTATCGCTCATTTTGTACTTGTCTCTTATGCGTCTGAACTCTTCTTCACCTGCAGATATCAGGCATTCTAATCTGAGCCGTCAGACGCTCAATCTCTTCATCAGGGATACGGTTAAAGAATCAGCATTTTGTGTGGAACAGAGATTGAATTCTTTGCTTTGAACTAATATGCTACAAAACTGTTAATTGCACATGTGCTGCTGTAGCTTATGAGTCTCAAACGTGCAGAAAACAGACAGTCATTCGCTACACATACAGCAGTAAAAGGTGTGATGTTAATGCTGGTTCATCTACTTTAAGTGTTGATCTGATGTCCACACTGAACAAGAGAGGCATAATGCATCAGTATAATGTCATTTTACTTTCCGATTATGTCTGATTCACTGTATAAAAATCAACGGGCTGTTTGAAATCCTACCTTTCAGCATTTTCACTGCAACAGTTTTGCAGGTTGAAAGCTTGTCGATTCCAAAGGCAGAAGCCTCAACGACTTTCCCAAAAGCTCCATGGCCGAGAGTTTTCCCTGGAAAAGGAAGAAAGTATTTGATAAGTGGGATGACATTAGAGCTTCTTGTCCCTGGGGTGACAAAATGAGACTGGATTACCTGTCAGTCAGGATCTGTAATTAAAACGACCTGTTGGAGCTGTGATCACTGCTGAGAGAATTTATGGTTCACTTAAGACTGGATGACAGCGCAGGTCACTGATAAGTAATGACCCTTCGTCCCAGCTGTGGAGAGGGGTGACACCTCCCCCATGTATCTTAATGTGTCTCTGTACGTATACCCTGGCTATGAACTACACCCAAGATGAACTTTCATTAAAAAAATCTTTGACGTCATCTGCAAACTGCTACACTAAGTTCAATAAAGAAGCTCGAGCCAGAGATGCCTCACACATGAAGTGATGCAAGAGCAAGTTTGAAAAACATCTAATCCATCACAACAAATAGATTTTTTCGGCATTTTCACTTTTTTCTTTTGGTACGGTAAAGATGTGGGAAAAGAAAGCAGGAGAATGACATGCGGTAAACGTCCGCCTGGCTGGGAATCAAAGCAGGGGCTTTCTTCTGATGGTGTTCTAACTACTCTCCTATCAGGTCACTTGTGTTGTGCCCTATTCAGCTTTATGCCAGTACTACTCTTGTGGGACAACAGAGCCCGACTCTGGATGTTCTGTTTTATTATTTAAACATCATTTCAACAAGTACATTGTGGAAAGTTTCTAATCTAGGCTTGACAAAAAGCCCAAATTATGCATAAAACCCCAAGAAGTTTGTGTTTTTTTCCATTTCATTCTCTTTTGTATTCTTATCTCACTTGTTCTATATTTGGATATATAAATATGTATATTTATCCCTATTTGTGTTATTTATGTTACTTATCTTTATTTTTTTTTCTACTCAGTTTTTTACGTCATCGTTGCACTGTCTGCTCTGTGCCTTTTTAATTTCCCCTTGGGGACAAAGAAAGTTTTCTGAATCTGAATATGAAGATACCTTATTAACCTGTTTATAATTCATAGGGGGCACCTTGTGTCTAAACTTGCCGCCTGTAATGTATCAAAGTCATTTAATATGAAACTTTTTCAACACATTGCATGGTGCTCACCTAGTCGCAGGCGGTCTCGGGGAAACTCCCATTTGCTGCTGTCATATTGAAGAAGGTCGTTCTGCTCGTCCAGAGGATACTCGTCAGGATCAATGATGATGGATGGACCCATCTTGTAGTGTGCAGGTTGCTGAAGCATTTAAAGGATAAACTTGAATTCTAAGATTATCTTTATCAGTTTTGACTATGATACCCAATGGAACTTAGTTTTCATTTTATGGAAAATGTTGATGTCAGCAGGGATATTCTTGCTCTGCACACATGACTGTGCCAAAGGCAGAAAATGTGTCTTCACTTGTTTTGCACGAGCACATTATGTTCTCCTGTGAGGACAAACTGTACATAGAAAACTAAGTTCTGCACTTACTGTCAGGAAATGTGAAAATCATAACCACGGGCTAAATTTATCCTTCACTTAAACTGTATTTCACAACAACCATAAATTAGTCACTTCCAGGAGCGGAATTACTTAAACTCATGAAGGAGGAGGAACAACATTTCACAGATGTGATCAGTCACTTCCTATATGTTGGCAAATGCTAATCTCATACGGTTTCCGAGAAAAGAAGTAGTGTAACGCCTTACCTTCCTCAGCTTGCGAATGAAGAGGATAAGCATAAGCCAGAGGAACGTGGCTGCAGCTCCCGTACACACCAGAATTATGACCTCAACGTTTGGCTTCCCTTCATCTCCTGGAATGAGAAGAAGTGTCGTAAACTACCAGGCCTGTTTGGCACAAAATGACCGTGTGCTTTTCGTGATCTCGTAAGTTGTCATACGATATTGACAGGGATTTTCAATCAAAAGCAAACAGCCTGTTACAAATTTACAAATAAAGAGCGTTGTTTTCGACTGACAACGCTGGGACTTTAATATCGCGTCATTCTTAGTCATCCTAGTTGATTTGTTTCCTCGTAAATTTTCTTTGGGACTTTGTATATAAAGGAAGTGCAAACACGCTTTGGTGTTTATTTCGGGTTTGTTTGGATCATGCATACCACCTTTTTTCCTGTAGTGTTTTCTTCCAAACGTTGTTTTTCTAACCATTCATGTCGACACTCTGAAGGCTCGTCTCCTTTGAATGAGCACAAAGCTTTTCTGGCTCTTATTTCAAACAGTCCTCAGCTAAAGAGCCACAGCAGAATATGCATACAGCATGTTGTTGGTACACTTTCATGGTGAAGATGGAAAGCATAGCAATAATTACAAAGCTGATCCTTTAGCAAAACAAAAGTTCAGCTTAACAAGAATATATTTAAGTGCTTACATATGGACAAAACTGGCTGCATGATGTCACATCTCCTTAAGAGTTTAATGTACAATTCATGGTGCATGCCAAGGTATAGAGGCACACACATGCTATGAGACAGGCCTTCGACTCCAATTATCTGCAGTGTGTTTCCAGTCCCTTGGTAGCTGTAGCAGTCAATCTTTTTCGACTCATTAGTGGACCTCTTAACACTTCACAGAGGTTGTGTCCTCTAGGTAAGGGCCCTCAGCCAAAGCTATGATCATAAAACCCAAGAAGGAATTCACTTGGCATTCCTGCCAGCCAAATCTTCTGTCAGGGGAGACTTTTCTCACTGAAGTCTGACCAAAACTGTGTAGTGGTGACAAGGAAACAGGCCAACAGGGCTTCTGAGTTGTTTTGGCATGCAGAAAATGCACTGACAACACTGCTTGAGCTAATGATTAGTGTATTTGATGTGATCCGCAGCAAGCAGACATTACCTGACACTGAGTATTGTAACAGCGGTGGGTGGGAGTGTTGATATTTTTTGATGTTTATGTAGTGAACATCCCACAGCATCTGAATGACTCACCGAGCACAGTAACAACAGCACTTGTTTTTGCGACACCCTCAACATTGCTGGCGACACACTCGTACAGACCCTCATCATCTTTCTTCACCCTTTCGATGGTCAGAGCCCCTTCTTCTCCGAGTGTGATACCTGAAAAGCACAAACGCTCATTTAATTTTCAGTTAATAGTGCCATAAAGTTTGAAAAAGTGTGGCATTTAACAGTTAACACTGTGTTTTTGGGCAGGTGCAGAATGGTGGTGGTGTAAAATCAGGCTAAATGTTCTTCAGGCCCTTTAGCTTGTAAAAAGTTTGACTTTCACTACAGCTGAGGCAATCTTTATACAGCATGGAGGGCACTGTACACCTACTATAACTGGACACTGGAAGCTTTTTTTGAGAGAGAGAAACACCATTAACCAGAAATGATATTTTCAGCAGGAGTTGAAATCATGAAATCACATATAGAATACGACATACTTCTGTTCTTGCAGTATATAACTATATGAATGCAGCTGAATTCAACCTTTACTATGTCATCAGACTGGTGATTATTTAAAAAAGTATTAATTCTCTTCAAACACCTCATCTAGTTTGTGTGTTGCAGCATCAAGCTGCACCAAAACTGTAAAAACCTAAAAAAAATCATTTACAGCATGATAGTCTCCACACATGCATCACTATTCTCAGGGTTACCTGGACTTTCTTCCACACGAGCGCCATTTTTGTACCATATGATGTAGGGCTGAGGAACTCCCGAAGCGTAGCAAGCCAGCACCAGGGTGCTGCTGCTGTTCACATCCTGATTAGTCAGATTTTGGCTCAGCCATGGCCGTTTTCTTGCTGCATCAAACAAAAAAATAGTTTAAATAGATGTGCGATTGCTCCATTACTGTTTAATTTAGACAATGAATCACTGAGTGTTACAAGATAGTTTTGTGTTCCTGTATGTGCTAGCGTTTGGTAGCATGGCTATACATGACTACACTTTCTCTACAGAATGTGTACACCAGCTGACTATTTGATAATACATGCAATTCATAGAAGCTATGCTGCAGTCACGGTTGCACTGCCATATCCTTTTCTAACTTACCGTCCACAATAAGTGCAGCAGTCTTGATTTCAGTCTTCTTGTGGAGTTTGTATGCTTGGCATTTGTACCCTGCAGCGCTGTTTTGGGACACATTGTACAGATGGAGAGAAAGTGAAACGGAGTAACGGCTGAGCTGGAGACTAGACACGTTGGACGTGACCGTTTGATTCGTGGAATCCAACCACTGCAGGTCCGTGTAGAGGTAACGGGTTGCCCGACAGGTCAGAGTGATGTCATCCCCCTCAATGGCTGTGTGAGGTTCAATGGTAATTTCCTCAGGGTGATCTAACATAACAAATTAGAGAAATGTGGTCATTTAGGATTCTAGTCGTTGTGAATCATCCTCAGTTACAAATACATTCAATGGTCAACCAGAGGTGTTAATTATGAATAAATGGAATTTCACATCTGTTTTACACACACGCACACGTATCCTGCTGGTTGGAGATTCTAATTTGGACAATAGCTTTGGACACAAAGCTGCTCGTCAAAAGGCAAAGAATGTCAAATTCGCAGTTATTTCCTGTTTCATCACTGTTAATTGGAAGCACGTTGCCGGTAGACAGCATTGCTGATGGCGCTTCTGCACTCATCCAATTGGAGTGAGGCTGAGTATGTGCCCCAAGGGAAGCAGACTGTGCTTGTTTATTCAGTTTGCTGGAAAGCATTCTCTGTTCCGTAAGAGAAGACAGCTGTTGTTACAATTCTGTCCTCTTTTTTAGCAGCATTCCATCATCCTCCATCTTCCTCACCTCTGGACGAGAGCTGGATTCCTCCTGGGAATTCTCTTATTCTAGGAGAATAATGTTTGGTACTTGGCATCCCCCTTACTGTGGGTTCACCTGAATAACCCGGTGTCCAAGAGCAGTCCTTCAAAAGATGGGAATCACATAACTTTTAAGGGAATGTGATTCCCTTTGTTGTAGAGTGAACTATGCTTGCGCCTGGTGACATCTCATCCCCGCTGTTATTACATAACTGTCTCAATGGATATTCATTTGGGGAACATTTGGAAATGCTCAAATGCACATAAAAAAGCAAATTGTACTCGCACTCGCAGCCTCACTGAGAAAGAGGAATGACCTGCTGGCACCGAAACAGGAATGCAGTTATTCATAGCTGTTTTTAAACGCGTGCCATTATAGCACTCCATATGGCTCTGGACATGTTTGCCTCTCTTCCGCCCTGAAGCCGTTCAGCTACAGTGGAAGATGTTTTCAATTAATGCCCCCCTCTGGTTTCTTTATTGCACAATACAATCTGCACATTCCTCCACTGCTCCTTGCAGTTCATTACGCTGTATACGAAGATCATTTGCAGGAATCCTGTGCACGGTGTAGTACAATTACAATAAAACTCTATTTCTGCATGCACATTCAGAAGAGCACTAAGCTTGCATGATTAAGCTTTAAATGCTGAGATTTCAGCTACTGCATTCTGGTGACTCACTTACCATCAACGTAAAAAGGCATTGTCATTGTGCTTGTACCATCCTCATTCTGGGCCACACAGGAGTACTTTCCCGACACACGAGCCTCTCCAATCACCAATGTACTTGCAGTCTAAGTAGGATTAAAAAGGCAGTTGTTATTATTAACTCTTTAACACAGCATACAGCATAAAAACATAAGCAACAATTCAGATTTCCACTGTGACACTGAGATTTTATCTGTGAGGTTTTAATCACCATCAGAGTCCCGAGTTGCTGCTCACAAACAAGTGAGAAGTCTGCACCAACCCTGGTGTGTTTTATAATCCCCAGTGTTTGACATTAATGAAAGGATACATCTGGAGTTTTAAAGCCCACCGACTCTCCTTCAGTCCTGCGCAAAAGATCTAGAGCTGGGGCTCCATATTCATTTCCTGGAAAGCACTTCTAATGCCATGCTCGATTGTAATGCTAGTACAACATTTTAACAGCTTCAATTGACAAAATAATAAGTGAAACTTGGATGAGGGCCAGACTGCGTGGGGTTCTGTTTAGTGTTCACAGTGACATCTGTTTTTTGGGGGCCGTCAGCTAGATCAAGAAGGTGAATGATGTGGGTGTACTGTCTGGAGTTTGCTTGCCTAAACTTCCTGGGCTTGTAGGAGCCATTGTGTTGACACTCAGAGACCCAGCTGTAGCCGTGAAACCTTTTCAGCGTCCCTGTTCTTACAATGTTCACCATGCAAACATTCAAGAAGTAAAAGAATATGTGTTGGATTGTATTGTCCAATCGATGCTGATATGGCATTTGTCAAAACACTGATAGAGCGGTGTTATGGTATAATGTTACGGCTGTTACTCACTATGATGTAACCTGAGATCGAAAACAGTCATTTAAGCGATTGCGCACAGTCCTGAAAAGTGACCTGACCAGACACACTGTGACCTCTGTGACCATATCTTCCCCCAGTGTTTTCCTTATATTTTGACCCAGGCCAATCTCCCTCTCGACCGGGCCTTCTGGGGAGCCACTCAGAGGCCCAGCCCTGACTATGTTCTTATTCACGGGCCAGCACGATTTATGTGGGGTGACAGAGAGGAATTTGCTTCCAACAAATCCCTCTTCTTTTAAACTGCTGCTTGTTATCATTGACCCTTAGTCCTAACCCTCATAAAGCACCAGCGACTGGCCACAAGTACTTGTAAATAAGTAGTGCCTCCATATTTATGTCAGACACTTATTAGAGCTGATACCCTGTGACAATGGCCAAATTCACAATGGTTTCTTGTGCAAAGAATTACTCAGAATTTCATTTAATATCTAATAAGGCAGTAAAAGTCAATAAATCATCACCTTATGTGGCAGTAACACAAGTTAAAAAAATTTTGGATTAACAGTGATCACTGAAGCTCTCTCTTGCCAATGGATTTGTGCCCTAATTTGACCCAGCATGTTGTAATGGTTGCTTTAACCTACTGCTATAGGCACACTACAGCAAGCCAGTGGAGGCCTGCTCTTAATTATGTCAGGGGTGAACAGTTTTAGTAACAGGCTTCGTCAGGACATCTGCAGTGGTGTATACGGATTCCAAATTGTGTTCAGGTTTTGATGTTTTCTACAAAAACCTGACAGACTGGTAGACCCCACATTGATGCTTCAGAGCTGCAGAAAACAATATTCTGAAATCCATGAAAACTACATCTGCTTAATGCACAGGAATGACTGCTACGTCTGCTTAAATGTGCTGATGATAGTAAACTTTAGAACTGCATTATGCAGAACTACAGTATATATCCCTATTTAATAAAAGCTTGTGGCACATGCATAGCCATATTTTTGCAGCCTTAAGAATATCAAAAACTGTCAGAATAAAAGATGCTTCATTGGCAGGATTAAGGTGCAGCTCGTTTATTTACTGGCCTTCATAGGAATAGAAAAAAGTGAAATAGAGGGTATATTTCACTTGAGTATTGGGGAATTAAGTATGTCTGTCAGTTAATGGTGGACCATTTCAGAAGTGTGGCTGTCAAAAGGCAGAAGCGCTGCGGTAGAGACCTCACTAAGCTAGTGTGTCAGTTGTTTATGTTGTAAATGTACCCCCTTTCTCAATACAGGATCTTAATTTTCAGATGTAGCACATTATATGCATGAAACCAAATGACTGTCACATATTTTTCTGGTTGCTTATTTCAAGAATAAAGTAAAACTAGCAAAACCGACATTTCCAAATGGATATGCTGAGGCCTGGTTTCATGGGTTTTGGTCACAGTTACATAAGTCAAAACTGAGGCAGAAAAACTTAATCATTTTCAGTGAAGAAAAGTACTTGCATCACTGCCAAGCCACAAATCCTCCTGTGACCATGTGTGGATTTGAAATCTTGAATCTGACTTTCAACACCTGATCATCTGACTTAGCCAGTGGCTATTTTGTATCTGCAGACTTCTTCCTGATCCAGTTCTCATACTGTATAAATCTTTCTATCGTTATTTGGCACCGCAATTTGTCAGTCTCACTATATGATGAAAAAGCAGGCTACAAGTGCATCCATTGTTTGAAAAATATGGAAACACTACACATAAAATGACTGCATACCTTGTTTTTTCCTTTAACCAGTTCAGGCTTGACAATGATGCTCTTGATCCAGTTTTGGGCATTATTACTCCTGTCATCAGTGTTGACCTGGACTGGTGCGGTGTAAGCTAAACAACTGGACAGAGAAAAAGAGAACACATTAGACCTTGAACAATGCGACAAAGACGACAAAAACAGACTTTCATGTTGTTGTAATTAGGAATGTTAGTGTAACTTCAATACACATCTTGCCCTGATCACATGTTTATGATGTGAAACTAAATTCTAAAAGGCCTCTCCTGCATTAGCAGCCATATCTGTGCATGTCTAGACCAGGCAATCTGGGTTGTAAAACCTAGAGAAAGCCTTGATTTAACCCCCCCCCCCCCCCCCCCCCCCCCCCCCCCTTACTCCAGTCCCCAAAGCCTTCACCGCAAGTGGTGGTGAACAATCAGCTTGATGAGTGGAGAGGCAGAGGAGGAAACAGCAGCAGCGACAGGAAGGGCTGAGCTGTGCGTCACCTCCAACAGGAACCCCCCCACACCTTCTGGCCAGAGGAGATAAGGCTGATCCTCAGACCTTGGTGGTCAGCAAGGGACAGCTGATAACTTCTCAACCTGGAGATAAAGACATCCCCTTAATTTCTGCCCCCTACACTATCAGCCTCATTCCACATCCAACACAGGGAGCTCCCCTCACCTCTAAACCCTCCCCAGACCCTGCGTTTCCCCTCCTCTCCAAACTCGCAAAGATTAAGATGAGATATGATCTTGAAGGGCGGCATGTTGGATTTACAGTGACAGGTATTTTGCAGGGTCAGAGCTGTATAAAACAAACATTTTGCACAATTGGCCTCCCACCAGGCTATAGCTGTTCCTCTGTCTCATTAGCTGCCTGCCATGGCCCAGCCACTGTTCCTGGTGCCAGCACTGATTATCTTTGGGTCTGCAGAAAGAGGTGCTACGACCTCGCTAACATTCTGCTATTATTTATCAGAATTCTGACAATTACGAGTGATTTTCTTAAATAATTAATGACTAAAATAATGCTGGTGGATTAACGGCATCTAGCATGTAACATAATTATTCTCTTTCAGTGAACGGTGTTGTTTTTATCAATGGAGTTGGGGCCTGATAACCCAGGGGTAATGGCCCATTGTTTTCCTGATCTTACGACTCACAGGGTTCCTGCTGCCACTGACAAGTCAGGGGCTGAGGGAATGCTCAAATGTTCAGTTTGTGTGCTGGTTCACTACCAGGCCGGTATTCATGCACAGTCGCTTTTATACTTTCAGTTCTGTTCAGCTCTGTAATAGCTCGGGGAATGTGAGATTAATATATCTCCCTCATGTTCCCCCATCAGTCTACAGAACCACAAATGAGAGGGCAGCTCTCCAGGGCTGCAGACCCTTGATTAATGTGTCATGTTCTGGGACAGAGTCAATTGCGGTACTATAGATATGTTTCATAGTGGGATCCCAAGGCTGGACCGGTAGTTCAGTATCCTCAAGTCTGTGCTGCTGCTTGGCTGTGTGTTTGGGATTTTGGGGCAGTATTTTGTAGAGCTGCAGTGATTAATCGATGAGTTGTCAACCATTAAGTTAACTGTCAACTGATTATTTGGTAATTTTTTAAGAATAAAAAGTCAAGACTCTCTGATTCCAATTTCCTCCTCCTCTACATTATACGTTTTCTTTCCTCCTTTATGTCAGCAAAGCGAAAATCAAAACAGTCATTTGTCATCTTGGTCTTTGGAAAACTCTGATCAACATTTTTTTTTATAGACCAAACAACAATTTGATTAATTGGGAAATGTGTGCAGTTAAGCACTAGACTTAACGTTGTCCACCATCAGCCAGATATACAAACTGTTTTCTGGACAGAGGGAAGCATTAAGAGGTAGCAACAGCCTACATCAACTCTTTAAATGTTGTGTAAAGTGGCAGGCAAAACTAAACACTACACAACAGGTAACTGAGGGAAAACCACACAATGCGGATTAAATGGCAGCTGTCGGCATGTAATATTGATTTTGAATCCGTTAGGGATTCACAATGTGATCCTGTTATGAATTAAGCTTCTTAAAGCATGCAAAGTATTTATAGAGACCACACTCAGATTATGTAAAATACCTGCAACATTAAACTTGCTTAGCTTTTACAATGCTTCAAGATTGCACCATGAATGCAGAAGGTCCAGATTAAACATTTCAATGCTTAGAGCATAGCTGGATGGTGACTCACTTTGTAAGCGTAGGGTCCGAGTTACACGGTTGCCAGAGCCAAGTGATGGTTGGCAGGGGCAACCCATAAGCAGTGCAGGTTAGCTGCTGCTGTTTGCCAGACATGTAGGGTTGCATGTCCACAGTGGCAAGCTCCGCCTCCGAAATAGTTGGTTTCACTGTTAGATAAAAGTGCAAAAAATTACACACATGTACACACACACACACACACACGCATACACAGAAAGAAACAGAGGGACAACAGGTTGGATAAACCATCAACCGTCCCGACCCTGCATGTTGTGGAATCTCATAATGTCTTTATAATGAGGGATGACAGTCATGATGGATAGCCATGAAAAACCTGCCATTGACACCAGTTGTCCTTTAGACTCCGTGTAAGAGAAGGATGACGGGATGATTGGCTACCCTGAGGCTGTAGGTCAAAAAACGACCCCACCATGGCCCATGCCTAGGTCAGTGTTTCAACCATGTGTGCCATAATGAACAACAGACAAAGATAGTTGTGCTACCTCAGGAGGCGGTGCACAACACTTAGCCAACTCGGCATTCTGCGAACAGTGACGAAGCTTCACAAACTGCAAAAACCTGCATCTCACACATGTCCACCATCACACTCAGAAGCTGGAGCACTGTGGCAACTCCAACACAACTAATACACAGAGTTTAAAATAGTTCTCTAATTGATACCAGGAATCTCTCTTCATTTTGTTTATTTGTGTCTGTGTGTTTTATTTTTTGTCATTCCAATAAATAAAAGTTTTTGAAGCGGGGCAGTCAAGGATCATAAATAAAGTTTATACAAGCCAGAAGGGGTCTGATTTTTCCACTTTTTGGCACGCTATTGGGATTCCTTGAAAATGTTTAAAGAATGCTATGAAAATAGCTCTGCCCCCCTCCCGTGGTAAGCTTAACAGATACACACTTCTCTGTTCTCTATCGCAAGCAGACTCCATTCAAGTTTCCACTTAACATGCACCAACATTTATAGCTTCTAGTGTTAACAGTTACCAGTGTTCTTTACAGAGTCATCATAACAGTGAATTACATGCTCAGCCCTTGCTTTTTTTTGTCAAGCTGTATACATATTGTAAAGAACATGTTGTTTATATGAGCTGCACTGTATATACACATGGTGAGGATGCAAATAAATGCTGAGGACTGGGGGGGGTCTGGAGCGGCTGGAGTCTACATGCAGAATAGAGCTCGGGCCATTTACACACTGAGCCAAGCCCCTGCAGAAGAGCCTCAATAATCAACAACAGCTGCCCCTGCTACGTCAATCCAGCCCTGGAATCAACAAGCCCCCAAATTCCTCTCATACTAGAGCTGCTACCTGCCGTCCAGTGAACTGGACCGAAAGCAGCAGCAGCAGCAGTGTTGGGCCAGCCTCAGTCCACAGCCGATGAAAGCACCGCTTCATTTCGTCAAGATCAGCAATCATGAGCAGGTTTATGGCCGCGGCTTACCGTCGACTACCAAAGTGTAGCTCAGATTCCTGTACAGGCCCTTCAGTCTGTTGCCCAGGCTTATGGTGAAGATGCCAGCGTGCTTCGGCTGCACATCAGTGATGGCCAAGCTGAAACTAGACATCTTGTAGCAAGTGGAATTCTTCTGTATCAGGACGCCATCCTTATACCTGAAAAATAAAGGCACAGAAAGGTTTGTTTGTGATGGACGAACAATCAGAAATCAAAAGAAATATCTGACTGACAAAGTTACAATTTAAGGTTTCTCTGACTTTTATTTATTTATTTTTAAATTTACTTCAGCATAATTTTTTCAGTGTTGACCTTTGGAACTCTGGGTGTTTTTGCCCCTGTCACATTCGTAATTACATAATTTTTCACTACAGTATGAAATATTGCATCTCTATGGAAACAGCACAACCATGGCTACAAGTAGAGAGAACTCAATAATGTCTTTTTTTTTTCTTTGATCATCTATTTCACAAAAATGAAAATCTGCAATCAGCATCTTTCAGGGAGTCCAGGGGTTACTGTAAAAAACAAACATATGTATTCTACGTAAGCACACACTTCTGAGACAAGAAGAATACAATAATTTGATGAAATATCATGATTTTAAGTTTACATTTGATTATGTTTTCCATCAGAACCATGGGTCACAGATTATTAAAAGACAGTCAGGAAGCTGAAACTCTGATGATTATTTGTATTTGTACAGTTTCTCTGATAAATGGTGGAATTTTGCAGATTTTCTGAAAGACAATTTGCCCTTTTAACAAGCATGAAGGTTTTGGGTATTTACCCCTTTACAGCGTTAAAATGTGTTTAAAAAAAAAAAAAAAAAGCACTAACATTAATATTTATGACAGACATGACCCCCACACTTATTACGTACACTTTATTTATTGTGACTGTAAGCCTTTACTTACCACGCTATCAGGTCAGGTACTGGCAAAGCGTTGACTTTCGGCTCAAACACAAGCTTCCTTCTCCCTTCATTGACAACGATTGTGCTCTGTCGCTCGTACCTGTAGGAGACGTTGAGGAACGGATGCTCTGCAACAGAAGACAGAAACAATGGAATCCATGGCAGATGATAAAGGACAGAAAAGTCAAGTTATCATCATATTATTGGTAGATTATCCCAGAGATTGAAAATAAAAAAGTAGTATTTTGGTTATATTTAATGTGCTATTAATCATATGAAGCATACTGACCAAAGACAATGACTTTTGCTGAAGCATTCTTGTGCTTTGTGGGCTCTAGCTCAGCTTTGCAGCGATACACTCCTCTATCCTCCATTGTAATGTTTGGCAACACCAAAGTCTTGCTCATTACAAGAACGTGTTCAGGTTTGAGTTTGGGCTTTTCTGTATAATGTCGATTTTCCTGAAGACAAAGGAAGTAGCATAAACACCAAGACTGCAATGTGTGATGGTCTTTTGACATACGTTAGTAGAGCATCAACGGTAAACCCTGTACTTACTCTCCTCTTTGGAAAATCCCAGGTGAAGTTGATTCTCCCATTATAGGTGGTTTCCCCACTACAGTTGAGTTTTAAGGTGTCTCCAACCAACACTCTAACTCGCTCTGGGGTGATCTTCACATTGTTAAGGACAAGAGCTGTAAAATGGAGACAAATATATCAACTGTGAAATGCTTAACACTCTGAGAAGTCAACATAAATCCTTGTTTTTTTTATTTTACTCACTCTGTCTCTGAGGGATGTACACTGACTGAAACTCCCGACCGTTGACCACAGTTGTGCATGTTAGCATTGAGTACGCTGTGTAGGGACCATAAGGAATCTTGAACCCCACCTTTGGATCCCAAACCTTTCCATTAATGATCTCCTCAGATAGTTCTGGGGCCTGCAATAACCAAGACAAAGTTTATATTTGCTATTTGATGACACTTGTGAGCCGACTCAGCTTCATCTAAATCATTTGACTGGACTTAAATGAGGACAGTCAGGTCTTACAGTGAGGATCCAATTAGTTTTCATTTGTTCTTAAAGTGTAACCTCTGCAATCATTTCTGTAATGGAGCACAAAATGTTACGGACTCGGAAAAGGATGTACGTGCCTCCGGCTGTTTGTTCCCAAGTCAGAAGTTGGGCGGGAAGAGGAGGGAAAGGATGAGAAGGAAGGAAGGAAAGCAGGAAGGAGGAGTGTCATTGATTCACTAAAGGCAGGAAGGTCCCACTACCACTCTCTGTGCCATCAGAGTGGATTTGTTTGTTTGCCCACAGTAGGCACCATAATAAATAGTCATATATCAATCACTGACAAGACAAAGACACACATATGTTTGTGACTGGCACAGCAGCTTTGGCATAACTTTCATTTCTGCTCATGGAAAGAATTTATATTAAGTACCATCAGGTCCTGGAGTCATATATAAAGAGGAAAAGTTCTGCCACTGAGAGAGTCTCATCCGCTGACGTATCCCACTAAACTCTAGGATCACACGCTACTATCCCAGTTACCTGTTGTTTCCCAAGACTGGACACAGTGTGTACTGTTTTTCTATTGCATTTCCTGATGTTTGTAAGAGAAGAGCGGCTAAATTTAGTCAGGACTCTATTCTGAGAAAAGCACTCTTGGAGCACCTTCCTGTTCTTATAGGAAGCAGACAGGATGACTCCCCTCGCCGCCCCTGAGCTTCTCTCAGACAAGCCACTGTCCCCAGTTTGTTTCTCTGTGCTAGAGTCATTTAACATACGGAGGGTGTGAGAACCAGTGAGATGCCCGAAGCACAGAGAGGAAACATTTTTTTTTCCTGACAAGACAAGTAACGACAAACTGCTTTAGTATTTACCCTCTGAATGCCAAAACCCACTACTGGGCTTGAAAGGCAAGTTATCTTTACCAAATCACCAAAGCGACACCATTCATCAGAACCAGAAATGAGCGACTCCTTAAACTAATCATCCATGAAATGCTGTATGACCAGGAAACTTAACCAACTCTAAAGTAAGAACTAGTTGATATTTCATCAAAATAGCCTTATTCTACTTTTCATATTTAGAAAGTATCTGAAAAATAAACCATTTGCTCTAACTAGATCCTGCACAAAGCAAAAAACTGAAGTGAAGCTGTACGTGATTTGAAACTTTCAGGCTGAACTGCAGGCTGTGTTTGCATAGAGCAGAAAAGAAACAAGTATATGGAGTCACCGTTTTTTCCCAGTATCAGTAACACCTGAGGACACTTGCAAAATGTTGTACGTTGATTCCAGGTGTTTTCAATTTTTGTAAACTAAATAGGCATTCAATTTATTACTTTTTAACGATTTACAACATTATAACTGTCTCATACAACACAAGAGATGTTTCTGGGTTTTCTCCCCCTCTAGCCATGGTTGTGTTGTGTCCATAGAGGTACAGAACTTTCTACTGCAGTGAAAAATTGTACTATAGTGAGCAAAACGTCTAGAAATTGCTTGGGGTTCAGAGATTGATACATGATTTTTCACAGTTCTCATTGTGTGATCTTAGAATTAGAAGCATATATATATATATATATATATATATATATATATATATATATATATATATATATATATATATATATATATATGTTACGTTATATAATATACAGTGCAATAAAACAATATACCCCACAAATGGAGGACATGAGCAGATGTGAGATGACCGTCTGTGAGGTCTTACCCCTATCAGCAACACAGTAGCATTAGGAGAGGATGTCCGACAGGGAACCACAAGGCTGGTTTCGTGCCTGTAGATGCCCAGAAAGTAAGGTATTGGATCATGGGGCTCCACAAATGGTTGCTCGGGATCTGAGGGACAGAAAATTTCCCCAAATAAGTGACTCTTAAAATCACAAACTGCATTTCAAAGCATGTGTGTCCCTTTACATGTTGTCCTTTGGGATACGCAGTGTTTTGTAAAAAAATTCCACAGTTATTCTAATGCGACAGAGTTAACCACTGCACTCCTAGAAAGTGCAATGGCGAATACTGTTGCATCACAGCAAATGGATTATAGATTAAATCTTTCTATGTGGTTTTTGCATAGTCCATCCCTGGGCCTGTGCAGCCTTAGAAGTGTTTGGGTTTCTCCCATGGGCCAAGAACATGGAGGTTAGGTCAGCTGGTGTGATCGTAAGCATGAATGGTTCTGAACTATTTTAGCCCAGTGACGGACCTATCCAACGTATATTCCATCCTCTGCTCAGCTGTGATAGTTCCACCCCCAATGTCCCACAAGAAAAAGTGGCTGCAGCAAATGGATTTACAGAAATAAATAAAGGCAATGTATGGGCATTTTACACTCAGATCAAATCTCGGTTTACTTAATTCTGGCCATATAATGGGTCAGACCACAGAAACAGCTATCGGGCTACTGGTGTGTTCCTGCTGGGCAGCCAGGCATCACACGGCAACTGTGAGAACACTCTAGGAACTGTGGGCTATGCAAATAGTCTGCAATTGGTGTGAGGTCAAGCATTAATCGTGTGATAAAGGAACTATTAACTGAATTGTAAGCATGCAAATAATCTAATAAACAACTGGGAGGCTTTGAAATAAGGGTGTTACTAAACTTCCAAGTGGTTAACTAAACACATTCACAGCGGGCCATGTCAACTGGAAGCCACATTCACAGAACAACAGAAGAAAAAACAAAGATTATTCAAGCTTTATATAATAGCTAACGATGTCTAGGACCCATATTTAATGACTGTATCGCTATATCAAGTTTTTGAAAGTCTACAAATCAGCTCAGTGATTTGGGCTGAGGCTGACATTTAAACTTTTCTCTCCTTTTGCCCTCCCTACATAATCTACATTGGAATTATCCTCTGACTGTGAAGTGATGCTTTAGGAAAGACTTAGGGAAACAGTAGCTGTAGGAGGAAATCACAGTCAATGACCAGGGCTTCCCGTGCAATCACAGTCACCCTTTCACCTCCAGGAGAAACCACAATCCCACAGAAACCACTTCCTTTCTCTGAGAGGGAGACCTGTGGAACTTCAGTCTGACTGCCATTAATTTAAAGCCAGCATCCTCAAGCAGGAACTGAAGGCATATCTAGTGCATACAAATTCAGTAGCTACTTTTTTACCTTCCTTCTTTCTTTGTTTTGCACTTAATCATCAATTTTACTGTCGAGCTTTTTCATCCATTCCTGCTGAGTAATTCACTCTGGCTAATGTGCAAGTTTTCTAATTCTTGTATCTCGTATCAGATTGCTGATTTCATTGTGCCTAATTAAGTGCCACAATCAGTCCAACAGTGCGCTCCTCAACTGGCGTCAGCAGATGACAATCACCCTGAGAAAACTTTTATGTTTTTAAATCACAAGTCTTCCGTGACTCACAAAAACAAATACAGCCAAACTATGGTTGGAGAAAAAATAAACCTCTGTTCAAAAAGAAAGAACTTTTATCAGTTTAACAGTTTGTAGACCAGTTCATTTTATTGTTAAACAACATTATATTTGGCTTTTATATGACTTACATTCTGCACTACAGGAAGGAATTTAAAAAGGCTACACAGGCTTTTGTTTTATTGTTTTGACTGGCCCACATGTGATTAAAAAGGTCACCACCAATATCCCCTGTGAGGAGCAATTTGGAGGGCTTACCTGTGACGTAGACGTAGGTTGAGGTGATGTGGTCTGAACCAGCTTTGGAGTATTTACAGCTGTAGCTCCCTGTGTCATTGGCACTCAGGTGTGTAACTGTGAGTTTGCTGCATTGTAAGTGAGAGTGATGTCTGGAATTACAATGCTCCACCTTCACCCTCTCCGATGGGATTGATCTTTGGCCATCTGCAAGTGTCCAGTGCAGGACGCCGTGTCCTCTGACAGAAGACAGGGAGAAACAGTGTAAGATAAAGATGACGTCTTTCAGATCAATCCATCTGGGCGAGGTTAATTTTTGTAAAAACAACTATTATTAGGTTTGACACACTTTGCTGTTGATGTGTTCTCTATAAACAAAACACTGCATGACTTGTGTCTATTTTAGGAGAAGTGTCACAGCTGGCTGTGGCCTCACAAGCCTTCTAGTTCAGGATGGCAGTGGCTGCTTCTTCCCCAGGGACTTTTTAGCCTGATGTTCATTTTAAGTTTATTTGGAGTTAATCTTGAGTCATCCGATAACTTGAACTTTCACATGGGAACATGCTTCTCCTGAAAGATGTGCTTAGCTAACACATTCTTTCCACACAGAATCCATTTTAAAACTCTCATTAAAGAGATCCCAGAGGAACATCAAACATGTCTCACATACCACTGCCTTTGCCTGCAGAATTTTGAGTCAAGCAACCTCCAGTTCTCATCCAGTCACAGAAAACAAGACAGTACTGTGGGGACCAGGATTCTTAGTGAATGGCCTTGTAGGGAAGCATTACATTAGATAGACATGAGTTCCTGAACATTCTTCGCAGGCCTACAAAGTGATGCAATGGCCTAAATTCTTAACAAATGTGAATGCAGCACACTTGGGTCCCACCATCCCGAAAGGAAATGGCAACGGACTGATAAATGCGGACCACCATGAGTGGTTCCTGTCACAGCTTCTCTGTAGCCAGCAAGTGTTCAAAGACCCAGGCCCCCTTCTGTCATGTAATGAGACCAGAGTCTAAACTTTGGAGCTGCAGTGAGAGTTCACAAATTTCTGACTGACCTCTGATAACTGATGGGGATGACGCAAGAAAAACTGGGGTGATAAATTTGTTGAGTGGAAGCAAAAACTGATTGAAGTTGTAATTAAGTACGTGCATTGACACAAGTAGGTGTGTTAAGCTTCATACCTGCATGTGAGGGTTAAGATATCCTCCTTTTGATAAATGAGTGGATTCTCAGAAGGCTGAATCTTAGGCGAGTGCTCTCTCTCTGAGTGTCCTGCTGAACACACAAACGCACACAGGGAAAAAAGTTAGTGTCAATCATTATCACACTAAACTGAATGGAAACCACCGCTGGAAATTCCCATGAATCACATCAGTGCTTGGCATGTGGGTTCACTTTGTGCGGTTCTGCTCCTGCCTCGTACACGAGTGATTGTCCGCTGTGAGAACACTGGGAATGTTTCCGGTGCTGCAGGGCAGGTTGTCGAGGATGAGCAGAAATAAAGACAGAGTAAAGGTGGAACAGAGGGAGGGAGGAGGTGATACAGAAAGAAGCTTTCTGGAAAGGTGGAAACAGTTAGAATCAGCAGGAACACAGCAGTTTTTTTCATTTACTAGTGACCTCTGAATGTTATTCTTACAAGATCATGAGGGAGAATATGAGGTCGAGATTCAAAGGTGCAGACAGCTGAATGTTTTGAGAGGTCTCCTTAACAGCAACTAACATAGGAAACACTGTGATTCTCTCTGCTGTCCAGGAGGTGTCACAGTCTCTTACGTGACTTCCTTCATTTTCCTGAGATCCCTGAACAGCTTGTCATAGTCACAAAACAAGTGTATGAAGTCTACCCTCCAAATATGACTGTCATCAGGGAAACAATTATTTTCAGCACATTTTTAAGAAAAACAATGGAGTTGCACAAAAGTGTCATGCAGACACACGAACTAGCTGATGGATACGCATGTGCATGCACACACACCTGGAAACCCACACAAATACACGAGCACACCTGCATTTACACATGCAAACACACACATACACAGAAAATCACTCACTCACACACATTTGCCTATTTTTTGTCTATTATTCAGAACAGCTGTTGTGCTAAGAATGAATCAAAGCTGCCAGTGTTGGCAGTGGCACTCAATATCCACTTCCTCACAAAATATGATAACATCATTGTTTTATTGTCCAAGGTTAAGCAGAGGGGATGGGTTGTGGCTTATACTCTTTTCATGTTGTGACACCACAATATTACTATTGGCTGTACAAATACAAATCAAGGTTCCTAACCTAAATAAACAAGCTAATAACTATTTGTTGTTGGTTTATTTGTAGCTGTCAAGCAAAATTCCTTTTTTTTAACTTGCATTTTTCACATCTTCAAATCTGCAAAATGGAAGCAAGTGCATGTAAGTGAATTACTGGAAATGGGAATAATGAATCAAACACAATTTGACCTGTGGGACCTGTTAAACACAAATGTAAAAAACAAAAAAAGGGCATTTCATCAGGTTGCTTTCTTCTTTTAATTTCTGCATGTTCAACTTCTAGTTTCTTTGACATGTGCTGTAAAACAAAAGCAACATGTGCATGAATGCCTGTATCTCTTTGCAACAGATCATCTTGACCCTAAATTGCTCGGGCAACCTGATCATTTTTATAAACTAGACAGTTTTTGCCCTGTTCTCCTCAGTAATGCACTACAGATGGATGAATCAGCAGGGGCCCCCAGCAGACCACTTAAAAAAGACAAGAGAAGAAAAGAGAGGGGTAAAAACATGCCTTAGTTGTCTCTCTACGCCCACACCCTCAAAAACTCCCACCTGCCCCAGTGGCTGCCCAGAGCTGACCTCAGCCAGCATCCCGACAGCCCAGACCCAGCTGTGTGCTGCATTCCTCGAGGATATCGCCTGAAAAATGCCAGAAATTGTGCTTATTGTGTTGGTTCAAAGAGTCCTCAAGCTGGTTCTCATCAAGAGCCACTAAAACGAGGACAAGCATGGAACATGGAACAAACAGAGTGAAGGAGGGGAGACAGAGAGGCTGAGTGACTTCTGGTTCAGCTTCTCAGTCATCTCACGATGGGGTCTTGAGCCAGTCGCAAAGCATCTCACTGATTACTGTCACAGGGCCAAGTTAACTGATCACACTTATATGTCCTCATTTGGCATTGATTAAAATCCCTCTTTAAGCATTGATTGGAATCTCTCAACACTGCTCTCTGTTTGAAAGTTGCATATTGAGAAGTTTTTTCCATGAAAACAACTCCTTCCAATCTTAAAATGGCTTTGATGTAACTTTACACTGTTGCTTCTGTTAGAATGTGCAGATCTATGAAGCCTCTATTCATATCTCCTCCTCCTCACTCACTGCAGCTCAGCACACCAGCTCACCCATGATTTTGCTCAAACACTGCAAAACATTTCTAGGCTACACAATGGCAACTTGCATTATTGGAGTAACTCAACCAAACATGTTCGAACTGGACGTCAATTCTGAAACAGAAAGTCCTTCAAGGTGACAAGACTAGTTCTTAAGGTTAATTACATGTCAAACCACAGTCAGTAGTTGAACTTCAAGGAAGAAATGCTCAGAGAAGATGCTGACTAATAATTAAACTCATGATGTGTCTTCCACCATATAAAAAACACCATATGGACATATTAGCGAGGTTATAAAACCTTCACCAGAGGGGGTCTTTAAGGGAAGTGACACAGGACGTAGTGTTTGGAAAACATTTGTAGTACGTTTACTGCTAGTCAGGAAAGTATTTCAAACACTACTGGATTCCAGGATTTACTCTGCACTACTGTGAAATGTTTGTGGCAGAGTAAATGCTTAAATATTTAGTCTGAAAGAACAACTGAGTTCTTCTATTAGTCTAAGCCAAAGGTTTAACAAAAGACAATGATGACCTATACTCTTCTTAGCTTTCACTAAATTTAAAAAATCATTAATATGTTACTTGTTATTTAAAATTTTATAATCAGAAACAGTGCATTTATTTTTAGTCTTCTGAGCACAGATAACTTGAACTGAAATTGAAACTGGTTAAATTTCATTTTACTTTTTTGTTTGTACTAATATTTCTGGATTGATTTGCAGCCAGTCTTTAACCCAATAGCTCCAGCATGAAGTCACCTCTTCATAATGGAAGACATCAGAAGTAAAGGTTGGCAATACAGCAAACTGTCACAGACAAAAGTAATATATGAACTACAAAACAAAAACTGAGAGAAAACGTGATCGCAATAGGACTTTACGAGTTGGCGTAATTGTTGGCGACATGTCACCAGGCTCACGCTGCCAGTAGCTCGTGGTTGCGTAATAAAAACCACTATTACTGTATGAGATGACTGTACTGTCATTGAATTAAACAGGAAACCCCAAGTCACAGCCCTTCAAGTGCGAGAAATAATATGCGGAATTCCCTCTTCTTTTGTAGAGAATACCTTTCATCTCCAAACTTCCTGAAGCGTCATGAAACAACGTGACTGTCTTCAGGGCTGGGGGGAGAAAATCTTTTTTTGTATTTTGAAGGCAAAAGTAACAATAAGCCATGATGATTCCCTTATTTAACCTTGCTACTTCATACACAGAGACATAGAGAAGGTGGGGAGAGAATTGCTGCTTAACAAAAGTCTATTGAGCAACTTTTGGTGAGTCATCTTCGCCGTAGTGTAGCCATGGCGACAGGAAGGAATTAATAGTTGGCAATCTGCAGCATTGCTTTAAGTGCGAAAGGACTGTATGCAATTTGTACAGCCTGTTGTCAGTCTAAGAATTGTAAATAAATAAAGCATACTACACACAAACTTGATTTAAATCTATCTCTCAATGGTTAGTTCAAGGTGATATTTAGAAATAGATAAACTACTCCTGATTAATTAGTTAAATCATTTTATACAAGTGTTGTTTTAGTATCCTACTGCAAGTGTTGTGTGTCAGAAAGCTTTCATGGTAACTTGAATTTAGGTTTAGTTTTTTTTTTAAAGACAAATTATGAGACAAAAAGACTGAACAGTAACACAACATTAAACCTTTGACAAGATTACTGGCCACCTGCCATAATAAGAAGACGCTACCACTGTTCTCGCTGTGCAACATGGATCGAGGAGTATTCACTCCCACTTTCTGGAAAGCCTTCACTTTGCCAACTGCAAGGTTAAGACAACAGTTAGGGAGAGTGCCTTTTTTATTAGCCGTGTATTAGCCTTTGGAGATTTGGAGGCAAAATGCCCCAGACTCCTCTTAAAAAAGCAAAATAAAGGAACATCTGGCCATGATGGGTGGCCACTCTAGGTTATATAAAGCTGAGTAGAGCCAACAAACAGGAATCTCCTGCATGAGGCTCCTAAACAGTAAACCCTGAGGATTCCTGTTCCATAACGTATGATTAAGACTAGTAGGCAGACAGAAGCTCCCTGAAATTGAATTCTCATGCAGGATTCAAAGGAAATATATTGCTGGCTCATGCTGGACATGCCTAGTATGGAACAGATGCTGCAATAATCCTATAAGAGCAGCTACACAGTGCAATTTGTAAAGTTCAATAGCCCTGCACAAGGGAATGACTTGTGCTCTGCTGGTTAGTCTTCCCGTCCAGGTGAGTGTGAGTGTGTGTGGATGTGTTTTTCCTGTGCTGCCTGCATGAACCCAGACGTACCGCCAGTGAGCAATGAGCCCCCACTGCACTTGGCTGACCTCTCATCACTCCCATTTTACAGTCCTTCTCAAGTGTCCAAGCAGGGAAAAAAGAAAGGACTTCAGAACGAATTAGACACAACATCAACCCCTTCTGATAGAAACACTGGCTGGATTGTAAGAAAAGAAACGCCTAACTGATCCAATGTAGTTAGAGATTAATAGAGGAAATTCAACTATGATTAGTCAATGAAGAAAAATAACCCCTTAATCAATACTTGTTGTTTCACTTTTGTCCAGAATTTGCCCTAAAACATCACTGACTGAAACACTTTAACTCCACACCCAAAATGAACCAATGAACCTCTATTTCCCATAAATCCAAGACAGATTAACCAGTGCAACATATTACATCATTATAGTTAACTATCTATTTATAAAATTCACAGAAACACTTTACCGAATCACTGTTTTTGCACGCATCACTTCCTGAGTGAAACGCAGAAACCATTATCGATTTCAGAAACCGGCAAACAGAGACTGAGGCTTTGAGCTTCATTTAAATTGGTGTGAAAAGGTCATTAAACAACACTCTTGACCTGAGCCCATTTCTGAAGAAGCAGCAGTTACGAGTTAAATATTAAAAAACTACCACAAAGGCCAGAGTATCTCGTGGAGAGAACATTTACCTATTTTTCTCCCATTCACAGTAAAACGTGACAATAACTGCAAATGTACAAGACAGTTAAATGTACCTCAGTAAAAATTTCAATTTGTTGCTTCTGCCTCTTTGTGATTCTGATGATAATTTTATTATTGTGATCAGATGCTGACTGATATATGAGTCAGGGGATATTATCAGACAATTGATCGATGATTGATCTAACACAGACATATTGCTGACATACACGACCGTTCAAAAGTTTGGGGTCACCCAGATAATTTCATGTTTTCCATGAAAACTCACACTTTTATTCATGTGCTAACATAACAGCACAAGAGTTTTCTAATCAGCAATTACCCTCAACACCATTAGCTAACACAATGTAGCATTAGAACACAGGAGTGATGGTTGCTGGAAATGTTTCTCTGCACCCCTATGTAGATATTCCATTAAAGATCAGCTAGAATAGTCATTTACCTCATTAACAATGTCTAGACTGTAATTCTAAATCATTTAATGTAATCTTCACTAAAAAAAAGTTTTTCTTTCAAAAATAAGGACATTTCTAAGTGATATCTGATTTTTTTACTCCCTAACAATCAGCAATGTCCCCAAAAATCCAGTATCAGTCGTGCTCTAATTGTGACATTGTTGCTTCACTGAAAAAAGACAACATAAATCCTAATTTTGGGGGCTTTGTGTGGCGAATCATGACATCACTACATAGTTGTACCTTATTTACCAGAATAAGTTGGTTACACACCTCAGCATACACAGATTCAGCCTGATAACCATCAGTAATTAATGGCTCTACCAGTCGGTGACTCCTATTCAGAAACAATACCCAACTTTCCTCCTTACCATTGTCTTGTGTATGAAACCTGACATAGCTGAATATGAGTACAAGGAGCCCCAGGAAGAAATCTTTGCTCAGGTAGCGTGTCACATTTCCGTGACCTTTACCAGCCAGAACAATTCCAGGCTGCCTCTTGTCCCTACATCCGCTTCCTCCTTGCGTCTTTCCCACGCTTTGTGTGTGGACAGTGAAGGAAATCTACTCAAAAACACTGCAGACAAAGCTTCATACGCTCAAAGTGTGTACGAGTGTGTGTGTGTGTGTAGCAGAGGGGGAGGTGGATGAATGTGAGCAGTGTTTCCTTTGTTTGGATGGGCTGTTTATTTGGGATTGGTGAGGAAGCCTTGCTGTGTATCTCAGTGGCACACTCGACCTGGCGCAAGGTGGAGGAACATCCATGTTTTATACTCTGTCTTGTTTTGGTGCAGCGACACTGAGACAATGAAGCTGCTTGTGCTGTCAGGAGAAACATGCATTCACCTCCTAAAATGTTTAATCCTGTTCGCTCACAAATTACAATTGCTGGAACAAACGGTTATTTCATAATAGATAACATAGTGTTCATTTGCAAAACGTCCACAATTTTCCAGAAAACAAGGCAGCCACTGAAAAGTTCATCAATAAAGTCAGTCTTAAAATACAGTCTGGCCAGTTACCTGTCTGAGTCAACACATTTACCAACTGGTTAATTATCAATTACAAAGGGGCAAGACTACCTCTAGTGGGTTGTGTAAGAATTGCAGATTTAATAACAGCCTGACTTAAAATGTTGATGCAGGATTTTCTTAAAAGGCACCATTATATTCTGGATATTTTACTGTCATACCCATACACAGCAAAAATGCTCCACAGAAGTTAAGATAAAAGAAAAAAAGGACAAAAAATCGCTCAATTAAACATAAAAAGGGAGAAGATGACTACTAAAAGACTATATACACGACTATATTGATTTTCCGTTAATTAACTAACTGGTTAACAATGACAAATGTCTCAGTCATTCACTGAAACAAATCAGACAGTCAAACTGCGATGTTAAAATGATCTCCTTTCATGCGTAAAAGTTGCCAACGCGTAAATAACTGGTCTGTATGAACATGCTTGACTTCTTACCATTTGTGAGTGATGAACAACACAGGATGACAGCGACCAGTATGAAGCAGTCGGATGAAGCCATCCTGTCAGCTTCACCAAAATCCAAAACCCGTGTCCTCAGACTGAAGTAAGAGTCCCTGGAGGAAGATTTAAATTCCGGAGCGGTGACAAAACTTCTCTTCTGAAAGCAAGCAAATCTAAAAGTCGTATTTGTCTTTTTGAAAGTGTGCTTTTATAAATCCACAAAAACTTCAGGTGTGCAAGGTAGAAAGTGCAGTAGTTCTCCCGTATCCCATGACACGTTTCGCGGGGGAGCTCTCCTGCGCAGCTGGCCGGTCCAACTCCCGATCCCGCACTGAGGAGACGGATGGACCGCTGTATCCTCCGGGCAGGTGCAACCAAAAAGGTTAACTGGATTAAACTTAAAGGATGGTAAAAATAATAATAATAATAGAAAAGTTGAGAAAGAGGTATTTCAGTTACACGCTGGCATGTGGTGAATCTCACACAAGTAGGACCATTCAGTTCCTGCCTTTGGTGCGCGCCTGGAACAATATCGCTGCTCTGAGCCTCTGAGCTGCACTTCACGGTCCATGCGCCACTCACGCTTTATAGAGACACGGAGGAATGACGTAGCGCTGCTGCTGTGGATGACAGGTTCCTGACTGAGCAGGAGCCGAAACTTCTCCACACCTCACAGAAAAAACCCAAATATGTCCAGAAAATGATTTATTCTCTTTCTAATGAAAATAATGATTAGACATACCTATTGCAATCTTGAAACCAGAGCTGCTGTTGGGATCTTGGCACGATGGAGGCTCAGCTCAGGCTCAAATTTTAACTGGATCACTGCAGTATTTTCAAGCTGAACAGAAATCTAAACGCAGCATGCAAATGCTCTGCTTTCCTCACTTAGCAAAGAGGTTAAATGTATTAGAAAAAAGGTTAAATGTAGCCAGTGGTACATAGAACATTTTGAACCCAGCAGCCCAGAATTTTTCAGATTTTAACCTGATCAGTGCAAAACTTCTCCACACCTTACAGAAAACCCTAAATATGTCCAGAAAGTGATTTCTTCTCTTTTTAATGAAAAATAACGATGAGACACCTTGAAACCAGAGCCATTGTTGGGATCTTGGCACACTGGAGGCTCAGCTCAGCCCATCAGATTTCAGATTTTAATTTGATCAGTGCAACATTTTAAACAATGGTGCACAAGCCATTTTTGAGCTGTTCAAGTGGTGACAAATTCTCAACCACTGAGTTATAATCTACAGCAGACGTGACTTCAAAGTACAATAATCACGTAGTGCGACCAGTGCACAGACAGCTTTGCTCAAATGATCCAATGCCACAGATGACAAGAGAAAACGAAAACATGCTGTTGGCTGCTGGATGTCAGTTATAGTTGAGACAAGACTCTTGAATGTTTACTACTCCTCTGTTTATCATCTAAAGCTCCTTTCCATTAATCTCGCAGCAACTGAACAAGTTGGCTGCATGTCTGAATGTGCACACTCGTCATTTATCTGTAAAAGTTGCACTGGCAGCTTTACAGATCAGACCTAGTAACATTTCCAAATAACTTTCAACATTGCACAAGTCTGTACTGCACCCACTCACATTAACGGATAAACACAGACAATAAAATGACGTATCATGTTGTTAGTCCATGACGCTGTAAAAGCTGAGACCCAGTCCCAAAGCGCTGTTTAATTATGTTTTTTAGTTGTATTTTTTAGAGGAAAAGTAAACTGAAAATGCTCACAAATTTGTCCAATTCAGATCATTTCAGGCAGGATAGTACCACAGACAATCTGCCACGTGATGCCCTGATGGATCTGTCTGACAACATGATCCTGACCCCAAAAATATCCTCCAGCTTCACTGAGCCCTTTAGGCAGAGTGAGACAATGTTCAACAAGTGGCATCAACAACCTCATTAACTGAATGTGTGAAGTGTGGCACCCTACAATGAGAATGCTGGGCGCACAGACTTGTGAATTCTGATCTGTGACTCCACTCTCATCTCCAGTATAGTGTGTACTTGGTTGTTTCTTGATGTCTATTCTGTTGTAGAGATGCGGTATTGTGTTGGAACAACGAATACTTACTCTGCTAGATTAAAAAGAATGGATAGAACTTAGCTCTTAAAATATGTCATACTGCATTTAATTTATGTTTGGTATATTAGAGTATAATTCATATAAAGTGTGAGACACTTGGCTCTAGTTGAAGTAAGATCATTCCCCATTTTTCTCTATGCATAACCCATGTTCCACATTAATATAACAGTGAGTACAGGCCAGCTCAACCAGTGGTTCTCCGACTATGTGCCTTGGAATCAGTCTCATTAATGTGATTTACAAAGCTAGAACCATAGTAAATGTATGCAGGTAAAGTGTTCAAACACAATACTAAAAAGAAATGCTAATAATCTATGTGTTTACGTTGTTATTCATTCACCTATTTCCATACGTTGTTGCTTACTTTAGTGTTCACAGAGATCATGTTCTGCACATTTTGCATATATCATAGCGACATGCGGCACTTTAAAGGCAGTGGGATTTCACAATATTGTTTCAATCATCCTGTAATGACTTCGTTAAAGTTCAGATTTGTATCAATATTCCCATGATGATCCAGTTCTGCATCCTCAGTTTATTATTTTACATCCTTAGTTGAAAGTTGATTAAAAATGTGCTGCCATTCAATGACCTCCATGACCTTAATGACTGAGAATCATTGGGGGAGTCCGAAGTCGAACAGCAGCAGAACATCAAGGCCATTGTTGTGCTAAAAAGTGACTGTCTGCCAGAGCAGCAAAGTCGTTATAAAGATTTCAGCCAAGTCGCCTCAAAATTTAGCACCTACTACAACCAGCTCAGTCCCACTTTTTTGAACTTTTGTACCCTTGGTGAACTGTGGCATTGTTGGCAAACCTTAAAATACATCTAACTCGTCTATACAGTGGAGTAAAGTGTTGAATGTGTAGCTAATTGTTTAATAGGTTTTTGAATATATATTTGCAAAAACTGCTATATTTTGCTACACTTGCGTATATTTCAGGTCAAATGTTAATGCAAATGTTTCGTTAAAGCTTCACAAGGACACAGCTTTGATATTAGGATGGATGGATACACTGCAAAAACTCAAAATCTTACCAAGTATGTTTCTCTTATTTTTAGTCAAAATGTTTCATCCCACTCAATTTAAGATAAATTCACTTAACAAGTGACATTTCAGCAAGATGGAGGGACTTGTTTTAAGACACTGCATCTTAAATTTCTTGTTAATTCAAACAATCTTGAAATTATCTTGTTTTGAGATATATTTTACAATACAACTCAAAGTAAGTTTAATACATCTCAAATTAGGAGGTTACATGAAAGCAAAAATCTATTTTTGAGTGAAAAACTGCTATTTTTTTAAGCATGTCTGGCTTATTTTAAGACATCTAAGCTTGACAATCCTGGTAAAACATAGCTTAAACTAAGTTTTCCCAGCTAATTTGAGGATCTCAATATTCTAAATATCATATCTTATTTCAAGAAATCTTACCAGGGCATTTTTCACTTGTTCTATTGGCAGATTTTCACTTATTTCAAGGTAAAAGTTCCTTGAAATAAGCTTTTTTGTTGTTTTGAGTGGGGCATTTCCAGTGTAAAAGTTATGTTTATTTTAACATACTGTTTCTTATAAATTAATCTTTAAAAGAGCTGCCTCCGTTTACTATTTTTTCAGTACACAGATCCCTCAGATCAGGAGTTCAATTGCATACTTAAAACAGTGGAATATCATGGTTTTACTGTTTCAGCCCCAACACTGAACGCCAGTGTCAGATGAGTTCAGTCATTTCCTTAGTTTAAAAAGCTTTAAAACATCCACCTGTGCAGACAAGCATTTGTATATTTTAAGATGTCTTTTCTATTGTTCTGTTGTTAGCATTTTTTTTGTAAAACACCTTGTAACTCCCGCTGTGAAAGATGCTATAGAAATAAACTATCTCACAACCTGACTAATTTCAGATGCCGTCATTGTGTTTTGGAACTGGGCCTTTCTGTGGTCAGTGAGTTCACTTCTAAATGACAATTTTAGGTTAAAATATAAAGTAGATCAATAAACCACACTTTGTTTGATTTACTTAATGGACCTGTGTGTGCTACACTGTCTTTGATCAAATCAGCCTACTGTGACACTGAGGTTAAAGGTAACAGCAGTTTTTCTTGTCTCGAGAGGAAAAACAGTAAAATGTAAACAATCACTGTGATATCAGACTGAATCTATCTGCCCGAGTGTTTAGAATAAACATTTGCTGGATTTATTTTTAACTTCAGAAACAGGATACACTGCTTTTTATATCAATGTAAATAATCCTCTTTTGTCCAGCACTAAGTACCCTGCAGTGTGTGGATGTTCTGCAGACTGTTTTCCTTTATCACCACAACAATTACTGTGCTGCTGCAGGTCATAGCAGCAGGCACTGGAAATAAGAACATCCTGGCCTCACCTTTCCGCCCACATCCTGACTCAACAGCTACCTTTCTGAGGACTGGATCTGGAGTGTTGGTGGGTACTATAGGTGAGGCGTGTGTTGAGCACCACTCTTCCATCCCTGTAGCACAAAATATGGGAATATGGCACATGAGAACACTGGAAACAATTCATAACATCCCAGCAGTGGGAGTCTTTTAGCCTTCTGGGATTTTGAGACCACACTATCACAGCTCAAGAATTCAAAGATTTCCTGCACACTATCACTATTTAGAGTATTTTAATTATACGTTTTCTCATGAATTCGATCCTGGAAAAGCCATATTTGGGTGGGTAAAAGAGTACTCATAGAGGTTAGCTCTCCTCTGCACATATTTTTCCAAAAAAGGGTGCATTGAATTGCTTTTACTTCCTTCCAAACTGTGACATAATAGATCCATCTGTCCATCCATTATCTATACATCGCATAATCCTCATTAGGGTCGTGGGGGGACTGGAGTCTATACCAACTGACTTAGGGTGAAGACAGGGGACACCCTGGACAGGTTACCAGTCAATCACAGGGCTACATATAGAGCCAAACAAGCACACTCACATTTACACCTATGGACAATTTAGAATCGCCAATTAACCTCAGACTGTTTTTGGACTGTGGGAGGACGCCGGAGTACCTGGAGAAAACCCATGCATGCACAAGGAGAACATGCAAACTCCATGTAGAAAGATCCTGTGAAGGCAGGGACGCGAAGCTGCAAGGAGAAAGCGCTAACCAACAAGCCACCATGCAGCCCAACATATTAGATGTCTAATTATATTCATAAACACTTAAAGAGAACAACAATAGTCTATAAAATGTACAAAAAAAGAGTTCTTGAGACGTCTACTACTACAATTGTCTTAGCAAGTGTTCAGTAAAAGAGAGATTCCCAATAGGCCAAGAGGGCGACAGATAAGTCTCCAGATGAACAATTGCTGGAAGTTGCTGCCTGAGAGGGCTGGATTTTGAGTGATTTATTTTAGAAGCTGGTGTTAAAAACACACTACGGGGGACTAACTGGTTCTACACACCCAGCATGCAGTCTTTCCTTTGTCCTTCTTGGGTAAATGAACCAGCAGAAATGTCTTTCTTCAGGATGGGAGAGGAGGGGGCCTGACTGCCTGCCCTGGTGCTCAAATGACTGTACTCATTCTTGAGTGGAAACTGTCACAGTCTCCAGACCCCATTCATACAGCAGCTTTGGAGCAAATCTGAGTGGGCAAAACAGGATTTAGAGCTACAGTATCTGGTGTTTTCCAAAAGCATTCATTTGTTCTGACTGTATGAGAACTCTTACGATGGATACTTTATTGATCCTTTGCAGGAAAATACTTTACATTCCAACAGCAATCAATAAATCAAGTGTTCTGATAATAAAAAGACAAACTTCTGATTGGTCGGCCTAACTCTCTGTAATTATCTACCTGCCTACTCACTGCACGTCACTGGAGTCTACTGCAAAGCTAATAGTGGACAGTTTGCTAGAGCAAGCGAGCAGATAACACAATCATAGCAGACAAAATGCAACCACAAGTTACAGTTCCACCTAAACATCTTGCACTGATAAACATGTCAGATGACTACGTCTAGTTTTGTGTTTGGGTGTTGTTCTGCATGTATTGCAGACTCCGTCCTCCTCCAGTTTCATTAGGATGTGTTTACATATATTTGTGTATACGCCCGAATTAACACCTAGTTGTGAGCAAGTGTTGTTCAGGGGTATTTGTCTTATTTTAGTCTATATTGGCTTTGAATGGGAGGTTTTGAAAATGCTCTGAAGCCTATTTGGGTGTTTTTAATCGCCAACGTCAGCTGCACTCAGACGATGTGTTTTGAAGGAGTGGTTTTGGAGGGAACCCTGAAGTGAGCGGGTGGGATTTTTTCAGTTGTATTCTTTCAAAATTCAGTTTGCTCTTCCTGTTTTCTACAATCCTATTCCACCTTTAACAAAATACTTTAATGGATGACAACAGTATCAGAAATTGTCAAATTTTTTGGGCAATTTTCAAGCCGGGCATATGAACTGATTCTAGTAACTGGTTGATGATTTAGGATGTGGGCTTTCTGAAGAAGATTTAAAATAGATCTTCATTATTTGGTCAATAATGAAGATGGAAACACAGAATAGAATACCCTAAATTAAATGTCAATGTTAGAGAAAGGGGGAAACAGGAAAAATAAGAAATATGTTTACCCAAATTCAGGAACTGACTAAGAAATTCAAACTTTAATTAAAGTTATTTAGAAATGAGCCATGTATTTCTTTCAGCAGTGGGTTACAAATTGTATGAGAAGCATTTTAATGAGTGCTTGATGCAGCAGATGTAATTTACACACACTTGTCATACCCTCAAACCGCTTAATGCTGCGTATCACAATTCATTTAGATTTATTACAGGTGACACTTTCAGAACCCATCATAATATTCTCTATAGGGGAATCATCACTCAAAAGGAACAGCAGTCTTTTTCTACTCACAAATTTATCCTGAATAACCTACCATGTTATCTGTTGTCACTTTTAGACATACACTAGATTGGATTTTTTTGAAAGTAACCCATTCATGAATGCAGAATGAGGAAAGACTGCTTTCACCTACAAGACACTTCATGGGTAGAATAGGACTCAGGACAGTTAAAGGAGTCTTTAGTGTCTGCTTTGTCCTTCTGTGATGTACATGTTAAGTCATTTATTCAATGCAGTTTTTATATCTGTGTAATCATTTTCAATATTCTCAGAGCACCACTGTGAATGGGGTCTGTGTATTTATCTGGCAATTGGATTTTCCGTTCTGAAACGGTACTGAAAAACAAAAAAACGAGTCGTTATTTGATTTTCGTTTTAAAATACAAAAATTAAAATTGAAATACAAGGCGTTTTTCCTTTTCATGATCAAAAAGGGATGTACGACATTTTAAAAATGCTTTGATTTTCATTTTATATTTAGAATAACAAAAAAATAAAATCAGTAAGAGACAGAAACGGAAAAAAAGGTCCTTTTTTTTCATTTTCTGAGACCGGAAGAGGTCATCAGCAAGTGTGGAGCCAAACGACAAGAAGATTCTCAGAGGGCGGAGCCAGAGAGCAGCGATTGGTCAGACCACAGATAATATAGAAGACAGCGGGCTAGCGTATCTAGTCATCTATGTATCTATGGTCTGAACGCCTGGTAGCGTCTTTGGCTGCTGTTGACCTTGTTTTTGGGGTAAAACACGGTAAGAAGATAAATACTTCTAACCAGTAGCGTTGTTTTGTTGTACGTTAAGTCAGCGACTTGTGAAGAGTTGTGTTTTGTCGTGTTTGAGCAGTTGGTCCGGACGCGTTAGCTAGCTAAGCGGCTAAGTTAGCTAGCGGGCTAATTAACAGGTGGCTAACTTACCACTGAACACCTGTGTTAGTTGCTGCTGCAGCTGTCCTCATTATTAGAATGACCTTCTCAACCTGTATTTCTCTGCTGTGTATTTTAGCTTTTAAAAAGGTTATTTTACTTTAAGGTTAACTGAAACCCGTTCAGCTGCACCGAAGTTTAACATTCAGCTGGTTTGAATTAAACTGCGCTTAACTTAACATAGCGCAACATTACGCCTCTGAATCTCCATAATTTCATTCAATTCCTTCTCTCTTCCACTGCTGAAGTTCAATCCAGTATATAAAGTGAGATTAATAGTGAATAAACTAACAACCAGCCATTGTATTTATTTATTATTGCATGTATTTGTAGTAAAAAATGAGTTGAAACATCCTACTTTTGCATCTAGAACTGCACAAGCCGTTCATTTTCAGTCACCTGACGAGTTTAACTCCCCTTTCTATGTGAGGTTGAAGCAGAAAGTCTGAGTTAATAAAGAAAGTTGTTTATAATTTGCGATACCTGCTATCTCTGACTGAGGCTTTAGTTTTTGTTGAGCTGATTTACACGTAGAAACTTTGTTCATGAAGATTTCTCAGTAGCTCAGAGGACAGACTGCTTTTTACACAACCTTGTAAGAGAATGTCTGTCAATGCTTTCAGCAGAATTTAAAAACACAACAGTTCCTAAACAGATATTTTGAGGCTGAGGTTGAACGTTTGAGAGTATATCAGTGTGTTTGTTTGTGGTCTTTCTGTTTCTAGGTGGAAGCTGAATTAGTGAGGATGACTCCTGCTCCTGTCATCTCTAAGCTCCTCACACATCTTTACCTGCACATGAGGAAAATCACTCCTGTAGAATGCAGGTATGTTTGTCATTATTATAAAAAGATGTTGCCTGGTGACCTGTCAGAAATCCATTATACAGAGTCAGCCAAAATAATGTTTACACACATCAGGAAAAGAAAAACTTACATAAATATTTCAATACCAAATTTATTCAGACATCACGAGATTAATAAAAGTTATCTTTGGCCTCTACAATTACAAGAGGTGCTCAAAGTGGTGGCCACTGGCTTCCAGACATTTCTGTTGTGTTGTAGACGTCACTTGTTGATGCTCCATTCATGAGGGTGATGCCATCTGTTGGGAAAACATCGTACAACAGGACACAGAGTTATCGTGATTTGATCAAACTTAGAAAGAGGAATCTATATGTATAGAAGTACTTATACAAATGAAATATTTATAAAAGTTTTTCTTTTCCTGATGTGTGTACATTATTTTGGCTGACTCTGAACTTAATGAGAACAAAACTGTCATTTAATTGTAACTTTGAAAGCTTCTTTAGTGAAAACCAGCTGGTGTTCTGCTTTGAAACAAACTGCTGTTGAGGTCTGTGTTTTTAGGTTTAACCCCACAGTTTCTGAATGAACTGATAGTTGTTTTTTTCCTGATCAATGTGGACGTTATAATTGATGGTAACATTTACTGATCATATAATCAGCATGACAATATAACAGTATAACATTCTGACCACCTGACTAATACTGTGTTGGTCCCTTTATGCTGCTAAAACTCCTCTGACCCAGTGATTCATCAGAACCTCTGGGGATCCTGTGGATTCTGTGGATCCTGTGGGTTGCAGGGTGGATCCTACCTAGACCAGGCTGATCCTGGACCATCCCACAGATGCTCCATCAGATCTGGATGTGGGGAATGTGGAACCCAGGTGAACAGCTTAGCTCTGTCGTGTTCCTCGGACCACTCCTGTAGTAGCAGTTTAAGTTTGTCCTGCTGAGGGAGGCAGCTGGCATCAAGGATTGCTGTTGCCATGGAGACTAGGGGGTTGTTTGTCCTGCAGTGTTTAGGTGGTGGTACATGTCAAACATCCACATGAATGTCAAGGTTTCCCAGCAGAACGTTGCATTAGAACAAGATGATGGATGTTGTTCTCTTCAGCTGTCAGTGGTCAGAATGTTGTGGCTGATCGGTGGATCTGTCTGCCTTTACTCTGACATCCAGAGTTATACAAAAGTGTAGTATGTGTGCAGTGCAGAAGAGATGTACTTTATTGTATGCAGTTTTAGTGGTCCCATCAGAGAAAATCATATCCATATACAGATTTTTATTAATTCCAGGGCTGGTTCAGTAAAGATTATAATAATAAGTACATCAGATAATTCTTTGTTGCAGTTGGAATTTTGCAGACTGAGAGATGGTTGAGAAGGTTTGCAGTTCTTGTTTTAGCAAAATATGTTACAATAGAAGATCTTTATTGTCATTGTACATGAAATTATCTGCAAACCAGCAAAGTGTATCAGTCTGAGGTATCTAAAAATAAATAAGTAAAGAAAAATGCTTCTAAAGCCAATAATAAACAGAAAATTTTGAGGGAATATTGTAAAAAGGAAAGAAAAGCTCCATTCTCACTCCTCTCAGGATAAACTGTCATTAAAATTGACTTTAAATTCAGCTTCAACACGAGATAAAAACATTTACTTTCTTTACTGATATTGTCAAGTTTTAATAAAGTTCATGCTACTTTTATAAAATGATGAAAGTGAATAAATTGTATTTCTGTGATCTGTGTTTGATTTCTGTCTTTTCTCCTGTCATCCAGATGTTCAGAGGGAGATGATGCCACATCTGGTCCAGCTGATGGAAGGTCTTGAAGTTCTCTGACTGGCCTCGACTGAAGATGGTCGTCTCACTGGATTTAAGGTTCAGATGCTCAGTAACAAACTCCACCAATGAGCCAACAGGGAAGCTTTAGGTTTATTAAATGTTGCTATGAAGGTATCGCTGTTTTTCTTTGTGAATGCAATGTGCTCCAACTGAAAGTTGAATTAGAACTTAGAAGTAAATCCTTCCATCTGAAAGGATTTAGTTGCATTAATAACCTCATAACATTCTAATTTTTATTCCAGTCTTGGTTGGAAATAGAATCTCTGTATTGATTCAGGTAAAAACTGAACTTCACAGCATGTTGAAGCAAAACAACCAGATGAAAACTGTGATGGTGTTGGATTGTCAGACCGTAATGTTGCAGCTCAAAGCAGCTTTTCTATCTCAGTTCATTCTGACATTCAGCTATGAATCAACACAGCAGATGGTGATCCATGCTGTGGAAGTCTCACATCTCCTGATTTAATGGAGCTGCTTTGCACTTTTTACACTGTTTATTCACCAACACTTTATTTAATAAAAGTCCCATCTAGTTTTTATGAGGAATGTGATGTTTTAATTTCTCTGTGAATAACTGCAGTCTAATGAACAGCTGGAGTTGTAACATCTGTCCTGATATTGATCATGAAGTACTGATCAGAATACTTATGGTTAGCAGTCATCCCTGAAGTTTTACATTAAAATCTTTACTTGTGTTGTGAACTTTGGTAAGAAGCAGAAACTTTAGCGTTGCCATGGATACATGTGTTAAATTCTGTCCATGTTTCCATTTTGGGAAATTCAGTCCAGCAGATGAGTTTGTTTTTACTGCCAGCTACCATTCAGTCTGAGATATTAAGAATAAATAAATGTGCATAATGTGGAAATGAACTGATTTTATTTTTATTTATTCCTACAGCTGCTGCAGTTAAAATTTCCAGAATGTGGAGGAATTTAGTCTCACAATCACAGAAAATAAATATTATCTGAAAGTCGGGTTATTGTTGTTTATCAGCACAATACAAAAAGATTAATGTTAGAAATATTCCAGTTAAGACTCTAGAATATCAGGATTTATGTAAATTTACCTCAGTAATATGAATGTTCAGGTTAAGATTGTACAGTGATATTTATTGTGTAAGTTTAGCTGATTAAAGTTTATGACTGCACTAAAATATTATTATTTAAATTGAAATCATTATTATAATATTTAGGGTCAGACCCTACAGTATTGAGATTAGAAAATCAAATATTTTATAAAATGTAAATACACTGAACTCATTTGGATATATTTAAGTGAGACTCTACAATATTATTTGACACAAATCTAAGTCAAAATTTTAATAATTTTCACGCCAAACATTTACTGGACTGATTTAAATATTAAAATCACTCCTTTCTAATCCTCTGCTGTACGTTCAAACCTGAGGCCTTAAATAGAAACACACAAGTATCTGATTGAAGGAACTTCTGCAGAGTCCTGGTTCCAGAACATGATGATAGAATTATAGTCAAACTTTAACAAAAGTTGCCTGAGAGTTTACAGGTTTTTATGTTAGATTTCTTCAGTAATTTAATGAGAGTTATCAGCAAAAATCAAGTGTTCATTTGATGAATTTAATTTTTCTTAGTTTTTTTTCAGTTTCTTCTCTGGAGATGCACAATGAGGGACGTCTGCAGAGACTGAGAAAGAGTCTCACCACATCCTGACATGAGGAAAAAGACTTTATTGAAGACTACAATGAGAAAAACTATCAGACAGCAGACGGCTGCATTCAAGGTGAGCTCTGAACATTTGATCTGGAACAGGAATTCAATAACGGCAGCATGAGCTTCATTTCAGTCTGTAGCTGCTGAATTCATGGAGGAATCATCTGGCACTAGAGAGGAAGACCATCAAACATCCATGTCAGCTGATGGAGGTCCAAGAGTCTCACCCAACAAACAACCTACAGAGTGAAGACCTCAAATCTGATTGGACGGCCTCCTATTCAGCCACGTGTATGAACAAATGCCTCTAAGTTGATTTGTTTTCTAAAATAAATCAAGTTTGAGTCCTAATCTATGCCTGAGTGTTTGCTTCTTTACACCGCTGTTAACAGTTTAGGCTGTTAGATTTTTCCAGATAAGACAAGTACAAGATCCTTCAGAGCCGTTCTACCACGAGCCTGACAGGAAGAACTCCAACAGCTACTGAATGTTCCTGTGGTTCCCTCAAGGCTACAGGAGGAGCCCTACGAGGACGAGCCGGTCCACCTGATGGAGGCCAGTCGCTGTGGTTCAAAGCCAACACCGACTACGTGGACTTCTACTGGACCACACGGAGGCCTTCAAACCGGACCAACAAGTTCAGCGACTCCCCGACTCGTGGGTCTGAGGACGCCACCGAGCCTCGGTCCAGCCGGCCTCCTGTCTGTGGGTGTTTGAGTGCTGAGAGGTTTGTGGATGCATGTGAACATGTCTGTGTTGAAACAGCAGCTTTGGACTCAGTAACGCTGGGAAAAACCAAGAGCTCCTTTATTTGTGACTTCCACTAAAAAACTGATGAAAATAAGTTTGCCAGGGTTCTGACTGGTAACAGATTATTAAATAATGAAAATAATCGTTTAAATATTCCTTAAAACAGTCCTTTTAGGTCTACATTAGGTCTACAAACTCAACAGCTTTACAAACTCTAAGATTAAACTCTCCACAACGATCCAAAATAAGTTGGACTTCTACATGAGAGCTTTAATTATTCTTCATCTACTTCCTGAAAAGTTTGGTCAATAAAAAAAGACAAAAACTAATATTTTCAGCTCAACTAAAGACAGACTGTGATTTTTCTGCTTACATGTTGTGTTGTTGTAAACTTACTCTTTCAAATAAATATCCTCCTAACCCCCTGGAAACCAGCATTTGTCCTGTTTTTGTGTTGCTCCTCGGCAACCCGAGACAGCCGGGTCCTAATTTTTTTTGAAGCAACACACCATACTATGACGTTTTTACAATGAAGGTTCTACTATGAAACCAGTTTGACATGTTCAGGCGTTCTTTATGTGAAAACTCAGAGATTTCAGGTATCAGAAGGTGGTTTTATACTTTCTTTGTTAACTTTCTGCTTCAACTTTAAACTAAATTTCCTTCACTAACCCAGCCGTCTGGACTTCCGGTAAGCTGTGTTCCTATTGGCTGTCCAGGTGGCTGATTGGTGTTATCAGGAACACCTGAGCAGCTCAGTGTCTTCCTGCTTTATTTGGCTGCAAACATTTCCTCTGCTTCTCTTCACCAATGAACCGGGTTTGATTCCGTTGCTTCAGTTTGTTCTTTAGGCGTTGGCTTGCAGCTTCTAGCAGTAAAATCGTCTTTAATGTGTTTCTTGGTGTGTTTTAGGGCTTTGTACTGGATAGTTGTCTTGGTAAAGGTGGTTCTTTAGCCATAGTTAGCACATGGTGCTAATGTGTGTAGTGATTAGTGGATTTGGTGCAGCTGAGTTGTGTCTTTATCTTGGCTGTAGTGAGTCTTTAGAGGTTTTTGGTCAGACACATTCTGTATTCTTGTCTGTGAACCAATGTTGGTTGTCCAGAAGGTAAGAGTTCCTGTCCTGATTCTCTGTTTAAAGAAGTTCTCTGGTAGGCTGCAGGAGACTTTAGCGTTTGGGTTGTGCTAGTTTGGTTTTTGTATGGTTTCATTTGGACGACTATCTTGAGGCCCCTCCATGTGGTTTAGTGAGGTTTTCTGCAACAGTTCTACAAAGCAACCTGCAGCATAAGAGACTTTGAGAGTTTTTAGGAAGTTCTGGAGACCAGACTTTAGAGCAGCAGAAACATTTGTCAGCAGTTTGAGCAGGAGAAGGTGAGCTTCAGAGTAGAAATGAGACGGAAACCTTCTTGACCCGTGTGGTGAGGTCCTGTACCAAGAGTTTGACCAGGTTGTGAAGAGTCTGTAGTTCTTTGGTCTGAAAGCACAAGAAGAGTCGACTCATTAAAGGTGAAAACAGGAGATATTGTTGGTTATTCTGTCACTCTGCAGTTTCCAGTTCCCTTAGACTGAATATCAAGTTTATATTTTAAATGATTTACCATGTGAGCCCAAGAAGACTTCAATAAACTCCCTCCATCCCCTGGACACAACACATTTTATTACCATGTTAAATCTTTTTTTAAATATCTTTGAGTTTTAATCATAGTTTTAGCATAGTTTTTCTCTTTGCTTGTTTAGTTTTGTCATGTGCGTGAAAGGTGCTAAACAAATAAAGTTGAATTGATAAACTGAATAATTGACTAACTCATGATTGTGACAACAAAAGTATTTTTATTGTGATTTAAGGGTTTGTTTTCATTTTTAAGGTTGGGGTTAAAATCTTGACAGAAAAAAGATTAAAGAAATAATCTACATTAACAAAAATTAATTAAATCAAAGGAAAAAACATTTAATACAATAAAACTTTTAAAAAGAAAATTAAACATTAAATACAATTAAATTATATTGAACAGACAAAATATTTAATTAGATAATTGAAAAGATGATACAAAACATGTAATTATGAAATTAAACACATTTTTTAAAAACAAAAATACTAATTATTAAAAAAGAAATATTTTAGATAAACATTTAAAAGTACAATTAAACAAGAATATTAAACATTTAAAAAAATACAAAACATTTAATTAGATTAAACCTTTAAAAAGACAAAATATTTAATTAAAAAATTAAATGTTTAATTAGAAAATTAAATCTTAAAGACAATAAAACTTTAAATAGGAATTAAACAGAAAATACAATGAAGCATTTAAAAAGAAAATTAAACATTAAAAGGTGGTAAAACATTTAAAATGGAAAAACCTTAAAGATTTAATGGAAAAATTAAACACTGGGAAAGAAAAGGAAATTTTTCAAACAAGCCGATTAAACATTTGAAAAAAAACCCCAAACATTAAAAAGACAAAACATTTTGAAATCAAATCAGACATTAGAAAAGAATAAAAGGTGAGCAAAGAGCAAAACTAAACATTTAAGAAGAATCAAACTAAAGACAAAACATTTGAAAAGACACCAGTTAAACTTTAGAAGATCAAATTAAAGAGAAGAGACAATAACAGATAAAAGTCTTAAAAGTGTTTTCTATTCTGAAATGAAAACATCAAGTTGTTTCTTCTAACATTCCCTCTTTCTATGTTCTTGGTTTGATTGTGGACAGATTTACTAAGAACTCATTTCAGAAAACTGCTTTCCAGATAAAGTCTACTAGTAGTTGAAGGCATCGATCAAACTAATGTTAACTTCTGATCTCCACAAACTTTACTGTTCAGTGAAGAGAATCAAAGTTTGTTGAGGATTTCTAAAAAACCCACAGGTGAAGGTCTGAGAAGAACTCAGATGGATGATCTAAATGTGAAATCAAGACTCATGGTCACAAGTTTTAAGGCTTCTGTTAAGCAGAAAGTTCAAACTAACAGAGAAGTACTGAGAAACTTTTAAGATTTCAGTCCTCAGACTGTCTGAAGGTTCAAACTAACAGAGAAGTACTCAAGAACTTCTAAGATTTCGGTCCTCAGACTGTCTGAAGGTTCAAACTAACAGAGAACTACTGTGGAACTTAGAAAATTTCAGCCCTCAGACTGTGTGAAAGCTCAGGTCCTGAGGACTTGGGAGGTCTGGAGGCTTGGAAAGTCTTGGAACTGAGGGTTCCACCCTCCAGCACAAAGGCTGAAGTCCAACCTCCTGAGAAAAACGGTCGAGTTGAGACTCGAGTTAAAAAAAAAACTCGAAAACGACAAAAAATAGATGATAAATGCGCAAAAAAAATAAGAATTAGTATCTGAGCGAGTAGCTCAGGGGGATAAGAAGAGGACTACCAAGCGGAGGGTCGCAGGTTCAAGACCCGCCACCGGCATTTTAATTCTTTGTCTTTGTCAGACTTTTGAGAAAATTTAAGAAGTGTCTGGTCTTGAACCAGCGACCTGCAGCTCCATAGGCAAATCCTTAACTCACTGAGCTACAGATCAGATACTAAGAAATAAATTCGTCGTCCCTTTGACATCATAGTTCCTGAAGTGACCACATGGGTGGAGCCAGGGCGGAGTCTGGGTGGAGTCAGGGCGGAGAGTAGGCGGGGAGGTGGGTGGCGGCCTCCCCCCTCTACTCCCCCACCTCCCCCCACCGCCCACCACACCTTCCCCCGCCCGACGAGTTCTTCGAGTCTCCACGAGTTCTTCGAGTCTCCACGGGTTTTCCCGAGTTTCTGGAGTTTCCACCAGGTCGGAGGCAGAACAAGCTGTCATGAAGAGGTGTTGAAGTCAGCCAGGATGGACTGACTTTTTACAGCGACGAGAAGGAAGACCACTAGAAGAGCAGGTCTTTAACCACCATCCATAAAATCCATGGAGTCGCTCCAGAGAAATGAAGGGAGGTCAACTTTTATCAACCTCCATCCAGATGTTCAACTTGATATCTTTACTTGGACATTTTTAGCACCACAAACCTTTAGTATCACACTTTATTATCATTTATTAGGACTTTAATGGAATCCACCAGCAGATTTACTTTTTGTTGACAAACTTTATTCTTCTCATCGTGGGACTGCAGTATTTAAAACTGTTCCTTCTATTTGACCTCATGTTTATTAGTTTTAGTGGAGAAACTTATTTTAATTGTCCATTAGTCTCTTAAAAACCAAATAATACATTGGATTAGTCAAGAGCTTTAAATTTCTTTGTCATATATTAAATATGACAAAAAAAATATAAAAATAAAGCGTCTTGAGACAATTTGACCTGTAATTGGCGTTATATAAATATAATTGAATTAAAACTGTATGTATCTTGTAATGTTGGAGTAATTCAGCCATATATGTTGGAAAACACATTTTCTTTGTCCATTAATCTGCTGATTGTTTTCTCCACTAATTCATTTCTTGTTTTGGTTTATAAATGTCAAACCCAAATATATTCAGTTTACTGTCATAAAAACCAAAAAGATTTACATTCATGATGCAGGAATCAAGCAGTTTTTCACTTTTTATCTTAGTTTAGTCAGAAAGATAGTTGATAATGTGTGAATTGTTGCAGCTTGTGAGCCGTAGAAGGTTTTAATCTTTGGGGCCGAGTGTCAAAAAAAATTTAGAAACCAACATCAACAAAACACTCAACAAAGATTTGAACATCATTAAAGGGAAATCCAACTTTTGCATGACAATGTCTAATTAAAGGACATTTATTTCCAACGTAAATGTGTGATATTCATCCTCTGGAGCTTTCTCTTCACATCGTCTTCCACCTGGACTGGTTTGGTCAGGAGCATGTGCAACAAACATTTGAAAAACTGCACTTTAACATCAATGAATGACACTGAAGTTTAATCTCTACATAAATGAGACTCAGTCTGGATGTGCTGCTCTGTCATTAACTCCTAAGTTTAGGGAAAGTTCAAACAAAAGAGTTCAGATAAGACTTGAGAATGAGCTTATTTTGAACAAACATCTCAGACTTTCTGAGCTTCAGCACCTCCAGCAAGATATTTTAACAACAAGCAACTCAAGAGATCCAGAAGTTGGAGAGAGTTAGCTTTAGCTGAGCCAAAGAACATGTGGGACGCTAACCTAGCAAACATTTCAGACTTTTCTCTGTGAATTCTGAGAAATAATTTCCTATTTAATGACAGAGCTACACATCTTAACTCAGTCTCATTAAAACAGACTCTAATTCAGTGTCATCCATCCATATTAAAGTGCAGTTACCCAAAATGTTTGTTGCATGAGCTCCAGCAAAACCTGTCCAGGTAGAAGGCCACTTTGACAAACAGGAAGTGGAAGATTCCAAGCAGATTTATAGAAGG